>NC_064928.1:143469560-143779945 GCF_023897955.1 Schistocerca gregaria | reverse complement strand
AGCATAGTCGATTATGAGCTGTAGATGATAGTTCATCTGGCACACTAAACTTCTCAATTTCGCATCTTCTAAGTATTGTGCCAATAAATCGCAGTCTATTGTTCGTTTTCCTCACAGCATTAGATTTGTGATCTTTGCAATATAAGTTATTCGCAATTGTAATCCCTAACTGTTTAGTTGAAGCCCCAGCCTTTAAATTTATATGATTTATCGCGCAACTGAAATTTAACGGGTTTCTTTCAGCACTGATGTCGATGGCCTTATACATTTCGTTGTCTAGAGTCAGTTTCCATTTTTCGCGCTATACAGATATATTGTGTAAAGCATTTGGCAATTAGTTTGGATGTCCTGATGACTCTACAAGGCGGAAAATGACAGCATCACAGCAAAAAATCTTATAGGGCTGCTGAAACTGTCTCCTGATTCGTCTGTATTGATCAGAAATAGCAGCGGGCCTCTAACAATTCATCCGGTAACGCCAGATATCATTTCTGCTTTATTCGACGGCTTTCCGTCAATTCCTATGAAATGTGACCTTTCTGACAGGAAATCACGAATCCAGTAGCACAACTGGCATGATATTTGCTTAGGCACGCAATTTCATCATAAGTCGCTTGTGAGGAACGGTGTCAAAAGCATTCAGGAAATATAAAAATGTAAAATCAACTTGAGCTCTCCTGTCGATAGCACTGACGTGGGTATGCAGTGTTAGGCACGGTACTTGAATTCAGCTGCTGTTCTGCAAATAGAGTTCACTGGAAACTGCCCGGCGGCACATGCTTCATTGTGAGCTTCTTACGTCCACCACAAGACCTGTCTTGCACACTGTCTGAGAGAAAACCAATCAAGCAGGGTGGTGGTACGAGATGGGACCTTGCCAAAGCGATCTCTAAACGCACTCATTAATCTGTGTCACTATGATACTTTGTGATCAGCTAAGGCGGTCGTCGTGTGCGAAAAGAGTACAAGAATCGGAATCACGTTCCCACCAATTTGCATTTCCTGCCACCGCGTGTTACGGTTCGGTAAGCGCAGGCGCGCGCGCTGCGTAGAGACACAGCCGAGCCAGTAGCTGGTGTCCAGTGGACAAAGCGTGTGAAACGGCAACACCGACCACCTTAACCGGCAATCTTACGCTAACGTTAAATCTCTGCGAGGAATTTTTGAAAAAGTTGTCACTGTGAGATAACCTAATGGGAATAGAACCATGATACTGGGTTCGTCTGTGAAACACTATAGCAGATTTGGATTGGATTGTTTGTGGGAAAGAGACCAAACTGCAACGTCATCGGACTCATCGGATTAGGGAAAGATGGGGAAGGAAGTCGACAGTGCCCTTTCAAAGGAACCATCCCAAGCATTTGCCTGGATCGATTTAGGGAAATCACGGAAAAGCTAAGTCAGTATGGCCGGACGCGGGATTGAACCGTCGTCCTCCCGAGTGCGAGTCCAGTGTGCTACCACTGCGCCACCTCGCTCGGTACTATAGCAGAGTGTAACCAACAGTAAACAGGTGGGTCAGTAACAGATGTTCTCCCAGCACAAAGGCAAGTTGTAACATGACATATTAAAACAGGTCGCCAGCCTAATTAGGCATTCTTGTGTCATACATAATAATAAAGCAGAAGGCAGTGCTAAGGCTAACCTAACCTTCCTTGACGCACACACTAAACACACTACTTACTTGGAAGTCAGACAAACAAATGGCCAATGAGATAGCAAAAAGTAACATATGCCTCTCAACACCCCCTATTTTAAATGAACTACACTCATGCTCATAAATTAAGGATAATTGCAGAATGTGGTGCCACACAGCGTGGGACCGCACAAAACTGGCGCTAAAGGCATAGGCACATAGGGAACACAAACGACACAGATCTGTAAGTCCACAGTATTTGTGATAAGTTGAGAAAACCGTCCCGAAACACATGCGCTACTAAACGTCACTGTTTCCTGCGCATGTACCCCGACATCAGTATGTGATATCATCACCATGCACTCATATACAGGCCGCACAACGGGTTGGCATACTCTGGATCAGGTGGTCGAGCAGCTGCTGGGGTACGGCCTCCCATTCTTGCACCAGTGCCTGACGGAGCTCCTGAAGTGTCGTATGGGTTTGAAGACGTGCAGCGATACGTTGATCGAGAGCATCCCAGACGTGCTCGATGGGGTTTAGGTCTCGAGAACAGGCAGGCCACTCCATTCGCCCAACACATTACTGATTTCCTTAAGGCGAAGCTCTTTCTCTGGAATAAAGAATCCAATTTTTCTGGAATTGTGATCATTTGTTTGTCTGCGTATGTACAGTCATGCTCACAAATTAAGGATAATTGCAGAATGTGGTGCCACACAGCGTGGCACTACACAGAACTGTACCGAATAACATAGGCACATAGGGTACATACACGACACAGATCTGTAAGTCCAAGGTTTTGGTGATAAGTTGAGGAAACCGTCCCGAAACCCATGTGCTAAAAAACGCCACTGTTTCTCCCGCATGTACCCCGAAATCAGTATGGGATATGATCACCAGGCACACGTACACAGCCCGCACAACGGTGGTCGAGCAGCTGCTGCGGTATAGCCTCCCATTCTTGCACCAGAGCATGCCGGAGCTCCTGAAGTGTCGTAGGGGGTCTGAAAACGTGCAGCGATACGTCGACCGAGAGCATCCAAGACGTGCTCAGTGGGGTTTAGGTCTGGTGAACAGGCAGTTCATTCCATTCGCCTGATCTCTTCCAAGGTACTCCTCCACGATGGCAGCTTGGTGGGGCTGTGCGTTGTCATCCATCGGGAGGAAGGTGGGACCCACTGCACCCCTGAAAAGGCGGACATACTGGTGAAAATGACATCCCGATACACCTGATCTGTTACAGTTCCTCTGTCAAAGACATACAAGGGTGTACGTGCACCAATCATAATCCCACCCCACACCATCAAACCACGACCTCCATACAGGCCCCTTTCAAGGACATTAATGAATTGGTATCTGATTCCTGGTTCACGCCAGATGAAAACCCGGCGAGAATCACTCTTCAGACTATACCTGGACTCGTCCGTGAACATAACCTGGAACCACTGTTCCAATGACCATGCACTGCGTTCTTGACACCAGCCTAACGGGCTCTCCTGTGACCAGGGGTCAGTGGAGTGCACCTTGCAGGTCTCCGGGCGAATAAACCATGTCTGTTCAGTCGTCTGCAGACTGTGTGTCTGAAGACAACTGTTCCAGTGGCTGCGGTAAGGTCCCAAGCAAGGCTTCCTGCAGCACTCTGTGGCTGTCTGCGGACAGTGATGGTGAGATATCGGTCTTCTTGTGGTGTTGCACACTGCGGACGTCCAGTACTGTAGCGCCTGGACACGTTTCCTGCCTGCTGGAATCGTTGTCATAATCTTGAGTTCACACTTTGTGGAACACGGAAGGACCGTGCTACGACCTGCTGTGTTTGACCAGTCTCCAGTCGCCCTAGTTTTCTACCCCTCGTAACGTTATCATTATGTGTTCTTTGAGCCACTGTCAAAACACAGTCACCATTTGCACGTTTGAAAACGTCTGCACACTTACTCGCTGCACCGTACTCTGACATGCACCAACACACCTCTGCGTATGTGGACTGCTGCCAGCGCCACCGTGCGTCGACCGCAGGTCAAAAGCACCGCATGGTCATACCCCGAGGTGATTTAAACCCGCAAACCTCCCACCAGAGCGGTGTTTCACCGTGTATCAGCATTATCCTTAACTTATGAGCATGAGTGTAGATTTAGCAGCTTATAGAATCAGTCACAAATACCCATGAAACTAGTAGCAATACTAAAAAGTGAAGAGCATGAAATTATTCTGATTTAAATCAGGAGGTCTGGTAATGATCATATTCTACATCATCATTGCTTTGTACAGGGGCTTCGTGCCTGTGCAGTAGAATAGCTAACACAGTAAGTATTTCTTTCTTAAACTCAGTTTGAAGTAATTAACCAAAATGAGAATCTGCTTTGTTTCATTAACTAACTAGCCTAGCAAATGAGGGTCCTTTAACTTTCATGGTCTGACAACCATACAAGTATATATGAGAAAAGGTAAGTAGTCTCATCAATAATTATTAATTAAATAAAACACAACATACTATAACACTTTAAATAATAAATGTTGTGTAATAATCAATTTTTTAACCTACTCAAAATGTGGTTGGCTGTGCAAATGCCAACGCAACATTAAGTTCAAGTTCACTTTCTTATTAAATGAGCGCTCATAAAACTTGTTAATTCTGATTAAAGTGCATAAATGCAACAAGCAATGATTTTTTTCACTTCAGATCAAGTTTACTATTTTCAGGCAGCTTTTCAAGTAAGGCAAATTATTTACGGAAATGACTGCAGATCGATTTAAAATTGCATTGGATGTGGAGTATTTCTCAAACTATAAAACTGAACATTAAACGCTATAACTGCATACACTAGAAAGCGATCACAAGTATTTTTACCGCTGCCGAGTAAATCTTTCGACAGTAAATTAGGACACTCGGAATAAAATTCACTAAGATAGGATTCCTGTCCACGTTTGTGATTTGGGATAGTCACGGATGTAAGATAGAGTTTATAGCAACACCGCCGTTTTTATTAAAAGCAATTAATTTTCAAAAATACCTGGTCCATTTACAGAGTCTGAAATATAAACAATGCAGTGGAAGGCTGGTGGTAATTATGGCGTAATTTGCAGTGGCTGTTAACATGGTGGCGATGCAGTCATGGCAGTTCTGTTGGCCTCCCCCCGTCACAGGTCTTCTTGGCGTCGGAATTATATTTTTACAGGGCCAAAAACAATGGCATGATAATAGTATCACCAAATGCAGCATCCGACACCCAGAAATATTGCTCTCAAGCTCCTCTGACCTCAAAACTCCAAGAAAATGAGTCAAAATGAACCGCTGCTGCTATCGAGATGTTAACCACAGCACTGCTCAGCCCAGACTCCTTACCTGTCACAAAGGACTAGTTGTCACTTGCGCGGCCACCACACTTTTCCTCTGCACTAGGCTACTTCCGCAGCTGCGGGGCTTCCCCACATCTCTTACTTTCAACCCTACGTTCCCTAAATCTACATGGTTCCTCTGCAATTCACACTTAAGTGCCTGGCAGAGAGTTCATCGAATCATTTCCATTTCCACTCCCAAATGGCGCGTGGGAAAGAGGAACGCCAAAATCTTCCCGTTAGAGCTCTGATTTCTCTTATTTTATTATGATGACTATGGACCAAGTCTTTTATAGTATATTATAGAACAATCATTCCAGTAGTTATTTAAATTTATAAGCGAAGATTGGTAGGGCATGTTTTGAGGCATCAAGGGATCACAAATTTAGCATTGGAGGGCAGCGTGGAGGGTAAAAATCGTAGAGGGAGACCAAGAGATGAATACACTAAGCAGATTCAGAGGGATGTAGGTTGCAGTAGGTACTGGGAGATGAAGCAGATTGCACAGGATAGAGTAGCATGGAGAGCTGCATCAAACCAGTCTCAGGACTGAAGACAACAACAACAACAAGCGAAGATTAAACAACATCGTTCATAGAGTTCACATACTAAAATATGTATACATTGTCAAAGAATTTCCATGACAGATAAAACACTGCAAATTGACATCGAAATATCGATAAAGATACAAAATATGTCGAAAATAAGTGTAACAAATGGAAATCGCGAGGTTTAATTGCTACCAATAAACTCAATTTATTTCGGTAGAAAATTTAAGTGTGATGTCTTTGTGTGACTTTTTCTCTTTTGAATTTAAACTGTATTACTGTTTTGTTGTTGTGGAGCTTGTCAGTGGAAGTCGCTAGGAACCAGCTAGCCGCGATGTACTGGTACTAAAGTGTCAGCGGCAGCTTATGACGCTTTGCGGAGGGTGGGATCGATGTTGAAGTTTACAGAAATCGTCCCTGTTGTTTACGACTTTGTACACAACAGTAAGCAGAGGTGGGATACAGAGTAGTGCAGTAACTATCGAAGTATGAAATCTGGACAGGAGCAGAAATAATTAGTGAACAATCTAACTGTCTCCACCCAGTTATAAACCAAAGTAGATTCATTAATTTTGCAGTGAGATTAAATTTTGACAGGTGGTCACAGTTTCACAGCACTTGACACGCACAGATAGTGACACACTGAAAAGAGGTAGCATCTGTATAATTTAAATAAACAGTTTCCATAGTACTCCTCTGTTATTGTTCTTCGTTGTTGCTGAAACCTGTAGGCTCATAATGCATTTCCATGCTATACTCTGAAATGCAACTTCATACATTGGTCTAAGAGTTGCTCTGCTTCATTTTCTTAAATGATATGGACACTGGTTCCAACGGCCTTGCTGCAGTGGTAACATCATATCACCGAAGTTGAGCACTGTCGGGCTTGGCTACCACATGGATTGGTCACTGACTGGGTCTGCCGAGTGCTGTTGACAAGTGGGCGGCACTCAGACCTTGTAAGGCCGATTGGCGTGGTACTTGACTGAGAAGTAGCGAAGCGACCACGGAAACAGGTAACAGCTAGGGGAGCAGTGTGCTGACTACATCCCCCCCCCCCCCTCCCCCATATCTGCATCCGGTGACGCCTAAGGGCGTACCTTTAAAGTTGTTCCGACGGTGTTTATTTGTTTTACGTGAGGACTGGATGAGTTTCTGTTGTCGAACAATTGTTGTTTTATTTATTTCACTTCACAAAATATGGTTCAAATGGCTCTGATCACTATGGGACTTAACATTTGAGGTCATCAGTTCCCTAGAACTTAGAACTACTTAAACCTAACTAATCTAAGGACATCACACACATCCATGCCCGAGGCACGATTCGAATCTGCGACAGTAGCGTCGCGCGGTTCCAGACTGAAGCGCCTATAACCGCTCGGCCACTCCGGTCGGCTTCACTTCACAAGACAATTAAGTTCAACTTCCATTATTCATATTCCATACTCATACTGAACAAGAACAAAAATTTACCTATAACATGTAGCAAAGATAGTACTATCATATATAGATGTATTCTCGCAAAGTCATACATTACAAAAAGAAAGTACAAATAATTGTTTATTATTGCCTGTCTTTTTAAGAAGTCTATAATAATCATAGTAATTACGTAAAGTGTTTATGTATGTTGAAGTTCATACATTTTTCTTATAGCTATTTGCTAGTGGATTTCTGGATTTCGAGTCTTCAACAAGGGAACCAGTCATTTCATATTATTCAAGATCGTTTTTCTCACCATAACCAGTTTTATTACAAGTTAATACAGTAAACAGAAGATTTGCATAACTGGTATTTCTCCAAAGGCACAAAGGCTCAGTAGAAATAGAGTAGCAAGAAACAGGTGTCCAGCTCATAAATTAGTAACAAGGACGATGTCAGAGCCATGGCTATGTGTCATCTGTGAAGTGGGTCCAAGCGTGAATAGCAACAAGGATGATGTCAGAGCCATAGCTAGGCGGCGTCTGTGTGGTGTCCCATAGTGAATTGGGTCCAAGTGCGAGTGCATCGAGCGGCTTCTCCATCACGTCGCCACAGGGCGCCCGTGGTACAGAGCCACTGCAGGCGTGGCTCAGCAGTCACGCATATTAACAGCCGTTGCAAATTACACCACCATTCACCAGCCTTAAACTGAATTGTTTATATTTGGCACTCTGTAAATGGACCTGGTATTTGTGAAATTTGGTTGATTTTAATAAAAATGGTGGTGTTGCCAAAATCTCTATCTTACGCCCGTGAGTATCCCAAATCACAAACCTGGAGAGGAATCCTATCTTAGTTCCGAGTGTCCTAATTTACTATGGAAAGACTTATTCGGCAGCTGTAAAAATATTTGTGATTGCTTTCTAATGTGGGGGGGATATAGTGTTTAAAGTTCAGTTTTATAGTTTGAGAAACATTCCACTTCCAATGCAATTTAAAATCAATCTGCAGTCATTGGTTCGCCCAGATCTTGCGTGACCGTTATTGGCGTCAGACGGAAACTTGCAATCTCGATTACCACCATAGCGTCGCCCGTGGGATGGTATCGATATGTGATACCACAATCCCAGGTCAAAAACCGGCGTTTCTAGTCAACAATGTGCTGTCTGCTTGGCACCTTTAGTGGGGGACGTTGATGAAAAGCACACACTATTACAAAAATGCATGAAATCCACAGTTTTGGATATACGCCAATGAAATTTTTGGACCACGCTTTACATAAAAGTAACACATTTACATATAAAATCCTTTGATTATATATATACAACTTTTTTTAAGGAAATTTGAAGTGTTATTTTAAAAAAAAAAGTATGTTCCTTTTCTCAGAAAGTATTCAAGAGGTTTTTACAAAAATTTCTCTGTTTCATCTCTTTATATGTTGTAAGCTTCTCTCATGAGGTTTTTGCAATAGGTCAAATAGGAGAATTTTCTTAATTTTTTAATTATAATTCCACAAGTACAATTTTAAATTCACGCAAAATTTTAAGCACTTTGCCCCATGCCTCAGCTTGCAATCAGAATTTCAAAATTTGCTCCTGAGACAACGTTTATTAGGTTTACAGAAATATGTGTACAAAATTTCACAATTCTCGCATTCATAGCATCTGAGCACAGGGTACATAAACTTTATAAAACAAACTTTTCGGGAAACACAATTTAAACTTCAACCTAACTTTTTTCCTTCTCAGAAGGCACCACATTTGGACTCTGGATCGTCTTTCCCTTCAAGGCTTCTCTTCTGGTTTCTTGTTGTCTGACTTCTTTCCTTTACCAGGTCTTCAACTGACTTTTCAGCTGCAGAGACGCGCTGTAAATCTATTTTTCTCAAGATGTTTGGAGTAAAATTTCTTATCTTAAAGCCCATTCCTTCTAATACCTTCATCCTCCCGACGTTCCCATCATTAAATACAATAACTGCATCATAAGTTGCAATTCTGACAACTGCAGCAGATGCAAATGTGTTTTTAGGGCATTGTTTCCATATGAGTGAATTTTGAGAATTATTTGGACTTTTGGTTTTGCCATGAAGTGTAGGATCGGCCAGAAACGTGTAAGTGGGCTTGACAAGATCCAGGATACAATCTGGAAGCCTATCCTTGTGAATGTAGGGGCGCTTGGCGTGACAGGGAGGCCGCGTCACACTTTTAATTAATTTTCAGGCACTTCGAATGCGATTTCAGTATTGAAACTTTGGGAACTTATTGTCCATGAGTTGTACTAACAAATAAAAAATAAATCAAGAGTTGACATTTTTGGTCAATTTCACAACGTCCCCCCTTAAGATGTTCCTTTAAAAATAAGATCGCATATGGAGGACTAAATAATAGTCTACCTTAGAGATCAGTTCTGGCCCCTTTTTCTGTTCAACCTGTATAGCCACGACATGCCAGACACGGAAAATCTGCTATGGAGAAGACCTAGCATTAATTATCTAGAGTAAAGGTCTCATGCACTGTGAAAATGTGCAGAACGTGCGCACACAAGTTGAGTGATTACTTCCATAAATGGAGACTTCAGTCTAACCCAACTAAAACAGAGGCTATTGCATTCCATTTAAATAATAAAGAACAGAATCGAAGAACACTCAAACTGCAGTACATCTAACAATCTCTCTGGATCGGTCTTTGATATTCAGACGACAGTCCAAGAAATTGTCTAAGAAAATTGGCTCAAAAGTAAATTTGCTTCGCAAGATTAGCAGCTGGGGTGCAGACGCCAATACTCTACGCTCTTCTGCACTCATTCTGCTGGAGAATATTGCGCTCCTATTTGGGAAAACAGTGCCCACACTTCAATAATTGGATTGTTTAACGAAGTCATCATGGTTATTGATGGTACTGTGAGATCTAACTACATTCAGTGGTTACCTATCCTAGGAAGTATCCCTCCTCAAGGTCTAAGGAGGAAAGCAGCTATTTAAACATGCGCAAGAAAACCATATAAAAAAGTCTCCCTTGCACGATACCCTACAGCGTCCACCAACAGCTCGACTGACATCACGCAAACCATCCTGGATTGACTCATATAGTATCAGTTCTTTCGGTATGATCTCCAAGTGGTGACAGACCTCCAATCAAAATCGACCCAACAATATTCTCGTTGTTGAAGACAGAACAAAGAAGATTGAAGAATTCCAATACCGCGCCAGACCTGATGGAAGGTGAACCGCATTAGAACGGCTCAAGAAAACTGTGTTTACACCTTGAAGAAGTGGGCTTTCCGTTCATCTGCTGCCTGCTGCCTGCAACTGCGGGGCGGACGAGCAGATAACAGAACGCACTGCTAAGGAGCGCCCACTTCTAGCATTTGACTGCAGGCCTCTGTGGCTGTGCGGTTCTAGGCGCTTCAGTCCGGAACCGCGCTGCTGCTTTGGTCGCAGGTTCGAATCCTGCCTCGGGCATTGATATGTGTGATGTCCTTAGGTTACTTAGGTTTAAGTAGTTCTAATTTCTAGGGGACTGGTGACCTTAGATGTTGAGTCCAATAGCGCTTAGAGCCATTATTTGATGGCACTGACGATCTCGTTGTTTCGTCCTTTCCCCCCAAATCAATCAACCAGCGTAAAGCAATAGTTTAAGAAACTACGTAAAAGTAAAGGATATCATTGTACTGAGAATTGTTCTTCTGTGTGTTGTCACAGAGGTAATAAGTTAAAATGTCAGTTGAGGTTTACTTATAGAAGTGTCAAACCTGTGTCAAATAACACCCGTTTTCAGAACCATAGCATTGTCTGCAGCGGAGCAATAAACAGCATCGCTGGAGCGTTGCAGTCAGCCGCCATTACGCGGCACATTAAAATTCACATTATGGCTTTGCAGGTGCGTTACTACCACAGCAGTTTGTTCAATAATTTTTCTTCTAACAAAGCTGCAGACTTGGACCAGGCTCTTTTGCTGACGAATTTGCCAGTCATTTGAAGGTGTTGTGTGAAATTAGGCCGTGACCTGTACTACGTTGAAATGACGACGACGATTTTCATTACAAAGATTGGACATTTTATTTCACCTAGCAGGTTGAAAAGCAAAGTATCAGCTATAAGTATATTTATTTTCACGAATAATTATCAAGGTGCACTTGGTTGCGTTTTAATGTGTTCGTAAAATACCGAACGTATGTGGTTTAGAAATTGCGTAGCGTTGCTAGATTGTTTTTACTGTTGTTGCAATGTCACGTCACATACAGACAATTTCACTGAAATAGTAACAATTAACGGGGGATGGGACGTCAAACGGCCGACTTGGAGCAGAAAAGGCACCACAGGACATTTTAATATCTAAAGTCTATACTTTCACAAATAAATTCGTAAAACTTTGTCAGCATGATCAGGAAGGTTTCAGGATTCACACTCATAGCAGTGGAAGATCAAAAACATAACTAAATAATTTTTTTACATGTGAAATTTCATCTTTTATTGTTATAGGTACACTTTTCTTCATAAGTAAGAGAGATTTTCGACGACTTTTGCACAGCGTAATAACCATACTTAGAGGTGTATAAAACTGTATAATTTATTTAATTTATGAAAAAATTAATGAGCTGTTACTTTTTAAACTTCATTTTTTTAAAAAAAATCAAATTTTATAGTTAATTATCTCAATATTTACCACCGTTTTTAGTAGATCTGGAAAATTCTAGAGTTTTGTATTAAGGAGTTTGTGTTTAATAAGCAGTGCAAAATTCATCGAAGAATCTCTTGTACTTATCAAGGAAAGTGTACGTATAACAACAAATGCATCCAATAGTAAGTGAAAAAATGATGAAATGTCACGTAAAAAAATTATTTTGTTACGTTTTTGAACTTCCACTGCTATGAGTGTGAATCCTGAATTGTTCCCGGCCATGCTGACAAAGTTTAATGAATTCATTTAAAAAAGAATAGCGGAAATTTAAATGTCCTGTGGTGCCTCTCCAAGTCAGCCCGTTTGACGTCCTACTCCCCTTAACACAATAATAACATTTTCGAGGAATATAACATAGTCCGAGTATGAAACTTCCTGGCAGATTAAAACTGTGTGCCCGACCGAGACTCGAACTCGGGACCTTTGCCTTTCGCGGGCAAGTGCTCTACCAACTGAGCTACCGAAGCACGACTCACGCCCGGTACTCACAGCTTTACTTCTGCCAGTATCCGTCTCCTACCGTCCAAACTTTGCAGAAGCTCTCCTGCGAACCTTGCAGAACTAGCACTCCTGAAAGAAAGGATATTGCGGAGACATGGCTTAGCCACAGCCTGGGGGATGTTTCCAGAATGAGATTTTCACTCTGCAGCGGAGTGTGCGCTGATATGAAACTTCCTGGCAGATTAAAACTGTGTGCCCGACCGAGACTCGAACTCGGGACCTTTGCCTTTCGCGGGCAAGTGCTCTACCAACTGAGCTACCGAAGCACGACTCACGCCCGGTACTCACAGCTTTACTTCTGCCAGTATCCGTCTCCTACCTTCCAAACTTTGCAGAAGCTCTCCTGCGAACCTTGCAGTACTAGCACTCCTGAAAGAAAGGATATTGCGGAGACATGGCTTAGCCACAGCCTGGGGGATGTTTCCAGAATGAGATTTTCACTCTGCAGCGGAGTGTGCGCTGATATGAAACTTCCTGGCAGATTAAAACTGTGTGCCCGACCGAGACTCGAACTCGGGACCTTTGCCTTTCGCGGGCAAGTGCTCTACCAACTGAGCTACCGAAGCACGACTCACGCCCGGTACTCACAGCTTTACTTCTGCCAGTATCCGTCTCCTACCTTCCAAACTTTGCAGAAGCTCTCCTGCGAACCTTGCAGAACTAGCACTCCTGAAAGAAAGGATATTGCGGAGACATGGCTTAGCCACAGCCTGGGGGATGTTTCCAGAATGAGATTTTCACTCTGCAGCGGAGTGTGCGCTGATATGAAACTTCCTGGCAGATTAAAACTGTGTGCCCGACCGAGACTCGAACTCGGGACCTTTGCCTTTCGCGGGCAAGTGCTCTACCAACTGAGCTACCGAAGCACGACTCACGCCCGGTACTCACAGCTTTACTTCTGCCAGTATCCGTCTCCTACCTTCCAAACTTTGCAGAAGCTCTCCTGCGAACCTTGCAAGAACTAGCACTCCTGAAAGAAAGGATATTGCGGAGACATGGCTTAGCCACAGCCTGGGGGATGTTTCCAGAATGAGATTTTCACTCTGCAGCGGAGTGTGCGCTGATATGAAACTTCCTGGCAGATTAAAACTGTGTGCCCGACCGAGACTCGAACTCGGGACCTTTGCCTTTCGCGGGCAAGTGCTCTACCAACTGAGCTACCGAAGCACGACTCACGCCCGGTACTCACAGCTTTACTTCTGCCAGTATCCGTCTCCTACCTTCCAAACTTTGCAGAAGCTCTCCTGCGAACCTTGCAGAACTAGCACTCCTGAAAGAAAGGATATTGCGGAGACATGGCTTAGCCACAGCCTGGGGGATGTTTGCAGAATGAGATTTTCACTCTGCAGCGGAGTGTGCGCTGATATGAAACTTCCTGGCAGATTAAAACTGTGTGCCCGACCGAGACTCGAACTCGGGACCTTTGCCTTTCGCGGGCAAGTGCTCTACCAACTGAGCTACCGAAGCACGACTCACGCCCGGTACTCACAGCTTTACTTCTGCCAGTATCCGTCTCCTACCTTCCAAACTTTGCAGAAGCTCTCCTGCGAACCTTGCAGAACTAGCACTCCTGAAAGAAAGGATATTGCGGAGACATGGCTTAGCCACAGCCTGGGGGATGTTTCCAGAATGAGATTTTCACTCTGCAGCGGAGTGTGCGCTGATATGAAACTTCCTGGCAGATTAAAACTGTGTGCCCGACCGAGACTCGAACTCGGGACCTTTGCCTTTCGCGGGCAAGTGCTCTACCAACTGAGCTACCGAAGCACGACTCACGCCCGGTACTCACTGCTTTACTTCTGCCAGTATCCGAAGTTTCATATCAGCGCACACTCCGCTGCAGAGTGAAAATCTCATTCTGGAAACATCCCCCAGGCTGTGGCTAAGCCATGTCTCCGCAATATCCTTTCTTTCAGGAGTGCTAGTTCTGCAAGGTTCGCAGGAGAGCTTCTGCAAAGTTTGGAAGGTAGGAGACGGATACTGGCAGAAGTAAAGCTGTGAGTACCAGGCGTGAGTCGTGCTTCGGTAGCTCAGTTGGTAGAGCACTTGCCCGTGAAAGGCAAAGGTCCCGAGTTCGAGTCTCGGTCGGGCACACAGTTTTAATCTGCCAGGAAGTTTCATATCAGCGCACACTCCGCTGCAGAGTGAAAATCTCATTCTGGAAACATCCCCCAGGCTGTGGCTAAGCCATGTCTCCGCAATATCCTTTCTTTCAGGAGTGCTAGTTCTGCAAGGTTCGCAGGAGAGCTTCTGCAAAGTTTGGAAGGTAGGAGACGGATACTGGCAGAAGTAAAGCTGTGAGTACCGGGCGTGAGTCGTGCTTCGGTAGCTCAGTTGGTAGAGCACTTGCCCGCGAAAGGCAAAGGTCCCGAGTTCGAGTCTCGGTCGGGCACACAGTTTTAATCTGCCAGGAAGTTTCATATCAGCGCACACTCCGCTGCAGAGTGAAAATCTCATTCTGGAATAGTCCGAGTACATTAAAAAGTTCTTCATTTAACTCACCCTCGTACATCTTAAATCCGATTGAGTTCGAGGGAAACTGGGAATCATCCCAGTATTAAACGAAGACTGACAGTGAACGATGGGTGGTTTGGAAAGACAGTAATGGTGACTGCCGGCCGTATTGGGAGAGCTTGTAAAATGGCGGGACCAGGTGGACCGCAGGACGTGGGAGGGTGCTTTGCCGATAATGCCGGCGCTATTGTGCGGACACAACGAGGACAAATGAGCGGCGCTGGGCCGTAATGAAGTGCCCGGTGCGGCGAATCTGCGGCCAGCCAGTGGGAGGGAGGGAGGGAGGGAACGCTAGCAGCCCGCCACGAATACCGCGACATCGCTGTGCTGGCGTCTGCAACCAGCGGCGGAGCTGGCTGTGGCCTGCTTGTAACGGGGGACGCATCACAGCCACAGGCTCCAACACCGAACGTGTTTCCTCAGAGTTTGTGTGCGGCAACCAAACGACTATCCTAGTAAATTCACTCTAACTCAAAAACGGACGCACCGCAAAGGAATTACGCGAATGGGAGGGAAATCGGCTGATGTGATGTACACTCATGAACATAAATTAAGGATAATGCTGATACAAGGTGGAACAACGCTCTGGTGGGAGGTTTACGGGTCTAAATCACCTCGGGGTATGACCATGCGGTGAATTTGACCTGCGGCAGAGCTGGCAGCAGTCCACATACGCAGAGGTGTGTTGGTGCATGTCAGAGTACGGTGCAACGAGTAAGTGTGCGGACGTTTTCAGATGTGCTAATGGTGATCGTGTATGGAAAATGGCTCAAAGAACGCATATTGATGATGTTATGAGAGGTAGAATACTAGGGCGACTGGAGGCTGGTCAAACACAGCAGGTCGTAGCACGAGCCCTCCGGGTGCCACAAAGTGTGATCTCAAGATTAAGGCAACCATCCCAGCACACAGCAAACGTGTCCAGGCCCTACAGTACGGGACGTCCGCAGTGTGCAACACCACAAGAAGACCGACATATCACCATGAGTGCCCGCAGCCAAGGGGTGCTGTAGGTAGCCTTGTTCGGGATCTTACCGCAGCCACTGGAACAGCTCTCTCCAGACACACAGTCTACAGACGACTGAACAGACTTGGTTAGTTCGCCCAGAGATCTGCAAGGTGCATTCCACTGACGCCTGGTCACAGGAGAGCCCGTAAAGCCTGGTGTCAAGAACACAGTGCATGGTCATTGGAACAGTGGTCCCAGGTTATGTTCACGGACGAGTCCAGGTAAAGTCTGAAGAGTGATTCTCGCCGGGTTTTCATCTGGCGTGAACCAGGAATCAGATACCAATTCATTAATGTCCTTGAAAGGGGCCTGTATGGAGGTCGTGGTTTGATGGTGTGGGGTGGGATTGTGATTGGTGCACGTACACCCTTGTATGTCTTTGACAGAGGAACTGTAACAGATCAGGTGTATCGGGACGTCATTTTGCACCAGTATGTCCGTCTTTTCAGGGGTGCAGTTTGTTCCACTCCTCCTGATGGATGATGACGCTCGGCCCCATCGAGCTGCCATCTTGCAGGAATACCTTGGAAGAGAAGATATGAGACGAATGAGTGGCCTTCCTGTTCTGCGGACCTAAACCCCACTGAGCACCTTGGATGCTCTCGGTCGACGTATCGCTGCAGGTCTTCAAACCCCCTACGACGCTTCAGGAGCTCCGACAGGCACTGGTGCAAGAATGGGAGGCTGTACCCCAGCAGCTGCTCGACCACCTGATCCAGAGTATGCCAACCCGTTGTGCGGCCTGTATATGTGTGCAAGCTGATCATATCCCATATTGATGTAGGGGTACATGCGAGAGAAACAGTGGCGTTTTTTAGCACATGTGTTTCGAGACGGTTTCCTCAACTTATCACCAATACCGTGGACTTACAGATCTGTGTCGTGTGTGTTCCCTATGTGCCTATGTTATTCGGTACAGTTCTGTGTACTGTCACGTAGTGTGGCACCACATTCTGCAATTATCTTTAATTTATGAGCATGAGAGTACATGTGCAGACAAACAAATGATCACAGTTCCAGAAAATTTGGGTTCTTTATTCCAGAGAAAGAGCTTCGCCTTGAGGAAATCAGTAATGTCTTGGTCCACATCTGAACCTCATCGCAGTTATTCGTCTTGGCATTGATCGATACAGTAGATGGGTGTACTCCTGAGGGATATTGTGCGAAACTCTATACTACTGGCTAGTCAGATCGCCAAAATTCCATAATGCTCCAAATGTTTTCAATTCAGGAGATAACCGGCCACCTTGCTGGCCAATGTAGTGTTTGGCAAGCAGGAGTGCAAGCAGCAGAAACTCTTGCCGTGTGCGGGCGGGCATTATTTTGCTGAAATGTAAACCCAGGGTGGTTGCCATGAAGGGCAACGAAATTGGGTGTGGAATTGGTCGACGAACCGCTGCGCTGTAAGACTGCTGCGGATGACAACCAAAGGGGTCCTGCCTGCTATGAAGAGAAATGGCATCCCAAACCACCACTGGTTGTCAAGCCGTGCTGCTGGCGACAGTGATGCTGGTATGCTACTGCTGTCCGGTGCATCTCCAGACACATCTGCGGCCTCGAATTCCATAGAGTAGGCCTGTCTCCAGTGATGGAGCCCCACCTCGAAATGATCCCCGCTGACCAGCGAGGACGTTTCTGAAGATACCACAGACAGCAGTGGCATACCAGCCCTACCGTAGCAAGCGGCAGGGCCCAGGCCGGCCGCTTTGGTCGAGCGGTACTAGGCGATTCAGTCCGGCACCGCGCTGGTGCTACGGTCGCAGGTTCGAATCCTGCCTCGGGCATGGATGTGTGTCATGTCCTTAGCTTACTTAGGTTTACGTACACTACTGGCCATTAAAATTGCTACACCAAGAAGAAACGCAGAAGATAAACGGATATTCATTGTTGATTGGCGACTCCATGGAGTGTCCTGTGCACCACGACCACATAATGAATATACAGGGTGTTTCAAAAATAACCGGTATATTTGGAACGGCAATAAAAACTAAACGAGCAGCGATAGAAATACACCGTTTGTTGCAATATGCTTGGGACAAACTTTCGAAATTACAGTAGTTACAATTTTCAATAACAGATGGCGCTGCAAGCGATGTGAAAGATATAGAAGACAACGTAGTCTGTGGGTGCGCCATTCTTTACGTCGTCTTTCTGCTGTAAGCGTGTGCTGTTCACAACGTGCAAGTGTGCTGTGGACAACATGGTTTATTCCTTAGAACAGAGGATTTTTCTGGTGTTGGAATTCCACCGCCTAGAACACAGTGTTATTGCAACAAGACGAAGTTTTGAACGGAGGTTTGATGTAACCAAAGGACCGAAAAGCGATACAATAAAGGATCTGTTTGAAAAATTTCAACGGACTGGGAACGTGACGGATGAACGTGCTGGAAAGGTAGGGCGACCGCATACGGCAACCACAGAGGGCAACGCGCAGCTAGTGCAGCAGGTGATCCAACAGCGGCCTCGGGTTTCCGTTCGCCGTGTTGCAGCTGCGGTCCAAATGATGCTAACGTCCACGTATCTTCTCATGTGCCAGAGTTTACACCTCTATCCATACAAATTTCAAATGCGGCAACCCCTCAGCGCCGCTACCATTGCTGCACGAGAGACATTCGCTAACGATATAGTGCACAGGATTGATGACGGCGATATGCATGTGGGCAGCGTTTGGTTTACTGACGAAGCTTATTTTTACCTGGACGGCTTCGTCAATAAACAGAACTGGCGCATATGGGGAACCGAAAAGCCCCATGTTGCAGTCCCATCGTCTCTGCATCCTCAAAAATTACTGGTCTGGGCCGCCATTTCTTCCAAAGGAATCATTGGCCCATTTTTCAGATCCGAAACGATTACTGCATCACGCTATCTGGACATTCTTCGTGAATTTGTGGCGGTACAAATTGCCTTAGACGACACTGCGAACACCTCGTGGTTTATGCAAGATGGTGCCCGGCCACATCGCAAGGCCGACGTCTTTAATTTTCTGAATGAATATTTCGATGATCGTGTGATTGCTTTGGGCTATCCGAAACATACAGGAGGCGGCGTGGATTGGCCTCCCTATTCGCCAGACATGAACCCCTGTGACTTCTTTCTGTGGGGACACTTGAAACACCAGGTGTACCGCCAGAATCCAGAAACAATTGAACAGCTGAAGCAGTACATCTCATCTGCATGTGAAGCCATTCCGCCAGACACGTTGTCAAAGGTTTCGGGTAATTTCATTCAGAGACTACGCCATATTGTTGCTACGCATGGTGGATATGTGGAAAATATCGTGCTATAGAGTTTCCCAGACCGCAGCGCCATCTGTTGTTGACAATTGTAACTACTGTAATTTCGAAAGTTTGTCTGCCTGAAAATGTACTGTTGTCCCAAGCATATTGCATCAAACGGTGTATTTCTATCGCTGCTAGTTTAGTTTGTATTGCCGTTTCAAATATACCGTTCATTTTTGAAACGCCCTGTACTTGGAAGGAGAGACAGCATTGGTCGTATTTTTTTGTTTTATTTACCGCAAAATCGATTTTCGGTCACTTAGTGATCATACTCAGTGCTGTAACATACAATTTAAATTGGTAGGCACTGGTGTCAACAAGCTTAGAGCGATCAGCACAGAGGATAGTCACTAAGTGACCGAAAATCGATTTTGCGGTTAATAAAACAAAACAAAAATGCGAGCAATGCTGTCTCTCCTTCCAAGGATATTCGTTGGACAAATATATTATACTAGAACTGACATGTTATTACATTTTCACGCAATTTGGGTGCATAGATCCTGAGAAATCAGTACCCAGAATAACCACCTCTGGCCTTAATAACGGCCTTGATGCGCCTGGGCCTTGAGTCAAATAGAACTTGGATGGCGTGTACAGGTACAGCTGCCCATGCAGCTTCAACACGATACCACAGTTCATCAAGAGTAGTGGCTGGCGTATTGTGATGTGCCAGTTGCTAGGCCACCATTGACCAGACGTTTTCAATTGGCGAGAGATCTGGCCACGGCAGGAGTCGAACATTTTCTGTATCCAGAAAGGCCCGTACAGGACCTGCAACATGCGGTCGTGTATTATCCTGCTGAAACGTAGGGTTTCACATTGATCAAACGAAGGGTAGAGCCACGGAACGTAAAACATCTGAAATGTAACGTCCACTGTTTAAAGTGCCGTCAATGCGAACCAGAGGTGACCGAGACGTGTAACCAATGACACCCCATACCATCACGCCGGGTGATACGGTATGGTGATGACGCATACACGCTTCCAATGTGCGTCCACCGCGATGTCGCCAAATACGGATGCGACCATCATGATTCTGTAAACAGAACCTGGATTCATCTGAAAAAAGACGTTTTGCAATTTCTGCACCCAGGTTCATCGTTGAGTACACCATCGCAAGCGCTCCTGTCTCTGAAGCAGCGTAAAGGGTAACCGCAGCCATGGTCTCCGAACTGATAGTCCATGTTGCTGCAAACGTCGTCGAACTGTTAGAGCAGATGGTTGTGTCTTGCAAACGTCCCCATCTGTTGACTCAGGGATCGAGACTTGGCTGCACGATCCGTTACAGCCATGCCGATAAGATGCTTTCATCTCGGCTGCTAGTGATAGGAGGCCGTTGGGATGCAGCACGGCGTTCCGTATTACCCTCCTGAACCCACCGATTCCATATTCTGCTAACAGTCATTGGATCTCGACCAACGCGAGCAAGCCATGTAATACGATAAACCGCAATCGCGATAGTCTACAATCCGACCTTCATCAGTCGGAAACGTGACGGTATGCATTTCTCCTCCTTACACGAGGCATTACAACAGCGTTTCACCAGGCAACGCCGGTCAACTGCTGTTTGTGTATAAGAAATCGGCTGGAAACTTTCCTCATGTGAGCACGTTGTAGGTGTCGCCACCGGCGCCATCCTAGTGTGAATGCTCTGAACAGCTAATCATTTGCATATCACAGCATATTCTTCCTGTTGGTTAAATGTCGCGTCTGTAGCACGTCATCTTCGTTGTGTAGCAGTTTTAATGGCCAGTAGTGTAGTTCTAAGTTCTAGGTGACTGATGACCTCAGGTATGAAGTTCTATAGTGCTTAGAGCCATTTGAACCAGCCAGAAGTGTTGGTGTGGGGTGCTATTTCTGTTCATAGCAGGACCCCTTTGGTTGTCATCCACTGCAACCTTACACCAAAACGATACATATACGATTTCCTACGTCCCGTTGATTTTCTATGTCCCGTTTTGCAGTCTTTCGTGGCAAGCCATCCTGGACTTACATTTTGGCAAGATAATGTGCGCCCGCACAAGGCGAGATTTTCTATTGCTTGTCTTCGTGTTTGCCAAACATTAAATTCGCCATCAAGCTCCCGAATCTCTCCCCATTTGAGAACGTTTGGAGCATTTTGGGGAGGGTCCTCCAACCAGCTAGGGAGTCTTACGATGTCGTGCTTGATATCTCTCAGAATGATATCCAACAAGCCAAATAATTGCCTGCATATAGGCGAGATGTAGACCAACGGTTTATTGTCTTGCTTAATTTATGAATAAATCATCCAATTTTTCTGAAATCACTTGTGCAAAATGATTTTGATGGCTCTAAGAACTAGGGGACTTAACATCTGAGGTCATCATTCCCCTAGACTTCGAAGTACTTAAACGTAACTAACCGAAGGACACACACATCCATGCTCGAGGCAGGATTCGAACCTGCGACCGTAGCAGTCGCGCGGTTCCGGACTGAAGCGCCTAGAACCGCTCGACCACAGCGGCCGACAATCACTTGTTCGTCTGTACATTTACCCTTTTTTAGTTCGTATGTAGAACATATTCACTTGCAGACATGCCAACGTACTGAGAGCTGTCGCACAACAGACTTAACTCCTCATGCTCCGAAGCTGCTAGAAAGAATAATGTACAGGAGAATGGAAGGAAACTGTCAGGATCTTTTAGAACCGATCATTTTGGCTCTAGGAAAGGTAAAGGCACGAGAGAGGCAGTGTTGAAGCTGCACTTGATAACAGAAACAAGTTTAAATGCGAATATTATAGGTTACGCTCTACCGTTGTAAAGCTGTTATTGACACTGAATGAAACAAGTTTACTGTTACCAGTCACTGTTCATTTACCTCCACTACGCGTTTCGAAAGCTTAAAACGTCATTATCAGGTAGATAAGTAAAATAGTACTACTCGAGGTAACCTATTTTACTTATTTTGTTTTTACCGTTAGATATACGTAGCTTTTTGTCAAAAGAAACCCCAAACAATGTTCTGAAATAGTGTTTTGTTCTCCACTAGACAGTCAAATGTGACTGACGCCCTTACAACAGGGAACTAACATGCATCGAGATTAGAAAATATTGCAATATTAAAAGCCTTAGAAGTTACGTTTAAAGTTTTTTTTTTGTATATGTTAACTTTTCAACAGTATTCATTCAGAAATATTAAACTCGATTTTTTTCAAGAGGGTATTTCGGCCTCTGAACGGCTGTATGGGCACGTATAAAATAGCTCTTTTATTTTGTTCAACGCTTCAACATATTCAGAGCTGTTCAAAATCGAAGTGTACCCCTTGGGTGCGTTTACTTGTGAGTCTGACATCTGCCTTACCTGCAGTGGGTGTTCCACTTTAAATAGCTCCGTACACATGCTCCCAGATATTTAACGTATGTTGGTGCTTCCAGTGATTTTTTTTAATCGGTCTTTCTATTTAATTTTTGGAGACAGCCGTAGGCGCAGAATTTAAGCGGTGTAGCGGAAACGTCACAGGAGGGAGACCGCAGACCGGCACAACAACGAGAGGATGTAATATTGCCGACACTGCGCATGTAACGTTCTCTAGTGGCGCATGCTTCTGTCCCGTATGCTGTTTGCAAAGAGCAGTGGATGCCCAGGAAACTCATCAACGTTACATTTTGGTGTGCTCGGCTGCGTATAAAAACAACTTTGTGTGGAAGGAAAGAGGGGAAAATTTAGTGTTCGTATGAAAGTCTCGCAGTAGATTCTGGGGTAGGGAGGGAAAAAATTAAGAGACGCTAGCGCGTGGAACGTGGAGCAGAACGTACTGTCGGGGAAAGGGACCTGTGCGTGTGACGATGCGCGCGGCAGCGCCCGCTATTACCCGGTGGAATGCAGCGCTGCCAACGCCGGACTACTAAATTTCCCCGCCCGGCACGCGGTAGCTCTTGTTTACACACGCGGCCCGGCGCGCAGATATATTTGTCGGGATTTGCAGTGAGCGTGGAATGCGGCGCACAGCCGGCACTGCCTGTTGTGGGTGGTTGGGGGAGGGAGCAGGCACCCACGCGTTGCGCTCCGGCCGGCCCTCACGCACGTGCGAGCGCGCCTCAACTGGAGCGCACGCGCAATGGCGCCTTGCTGCGGGTACGCATCTCTGCCCCTCCCCCCCCCCCCCCACCCCCCACCACTCTCACCATTCCACCCCTTCCTCGGTGCAGCTGCCCCACTTGACAACTGGAGGACCCGAGGTCCACTCAAGGTTCTGCTGTTTCGCACCATTCGCTTTACGATTTCGGTATCTGCACCTACGCTGTCCAGTCAAAAATAACTGAACACACTAGAGGCGGAACTGGCAGTACTATTTAACCCATTCATGGATAAAATTCATTTTTTACAGGTTTTTAAAATATTAATGTGATAACAGTTTCTTTTCAGTCTCATTATTATATTTTCACCACCAAAATATTTTTTTAAGTTCTCCATTTTTTCACAACAGGAATTGGGACACATATGTCCCATTAACCAACGCAAGATACCTTTTCTGCTGACTGACTGATTTTGTAATTTTATTTTTTAGCCGTCAACAGGATTTTGCAGCCCGCATCTCGTGCTCGTACGGTACCGTTGTCGCTTCCCGCGCCCGCGTTCCCGGGTTCGATTCCCGGCGGGGTCAGGGATTTTCTCTGCCTCGTGATGGCTGGGTGTTGTGTGTTGTCCTTAGGTTAGTTAGGTTTAAGTAGTTCTAAGTTCTAGGGGACTGATGACCATACATGTTAAGTCCCATAGTGGTCAGAGCCATTTGAACCATTTGAACAGGATTTTGCAGAGAATAAAATTATACATGCATGTAATCTTTTTATTTGTGTAGAGCCAGTGTAAAAAAATATTCATTATATTTCAGTTTTCATGATACATGATCAATACTTACAAAACTTTACATGACATGAAACTTGCAAAAACATGGTGTGGCACAGAGCGGTACACCACAAGCAGTGCAAACAACTTTTGTTCTCTGCTCTTTAGAGTTTGTGCTGCAGAATCTGCATCGCTTCTTAGTGGCACTGTCTTTCGGCATATGTTTGCCTACGTTCACGAGCCGGACGTCATCTGGCACACTAGATACTCCTCTCTTTGTTGGGAAGAAAGTGGCCTTTGATCCCCTCTTTTTTTCTGTATGAATACCCATTAATCAATTGTCTTGCTAATCTTTACAAATAATGTCTGCTGGGTCACATATGTCCGACAAATTTTATTTCGATTATAAGATAGTATACAGTCGCTGAGAAGTACATTCCACACTGTATTCGTACTAAATTATGACTATTAAGTTAATAATAATATGAATTACTTACTTCAGACATCGCTCGAAAGTGAGAAATGATGAAAACTGAAGAATGACATAAATAAGTGGCGTTGCAGCGGACACATATACACGCCAGTCAACAAAAGTAGTCACCTCTTTACTATTGCCTTTGCAGTGAGGTCGCGATTTGTTTTCTTAGGTTCAGTACAGTCGTCCCTAGCTCGCAGCACCGCGCAGAGCTGGGTAACATATATCCCGACACTCCAACTGGCGCTCCAAGTTAGTGGGACGTATATGACCCATCAACCACGAAAGGGTTAACCACGACGCGATTGCACTGGCCTCCCGTGCCAGTTACCGGAAACTCACAGTGACGTCACAGTAGACAAACGCAGTGGTGACTGTCTAGGAGAACACAAGTGCCATAACGCGATCTCTCAGAAACTTCGCTCAGGAGCCAAAAGAAACGAACACTTTCTCGGCTTACGAGTAGATACTCGACGTTTCTCAGAAAACGGCGGTTAAAGTTTTTGACATATTTTACACTACTGCCCATTAAAATTGCTACACCACGAAGATGACGTGCTACGGACGCGAAATTTAAGCGATAGGAAGAAGATGCTGTGATATGCAAACGATTAGCTTTTCAGAGGATTCACACCAGGTTGGCGCCGGTGGCGACACCTACAACGGGCTGACATGAGGAAAGTTTCCAACCGATTTCTCATACACAAACAGCAGTTGACCGTCGTTGCCTGGTGAAAAATTGTAGTGATGCCTCGTGTAAGGAGGAGAAATGCGTTGCATCACGTTTCCGACTTTGATAAAGGTCGGATTGTAGCCTATCGCGATTGCGGTTTATCGTATCGCGACATTGCTGCTCGCGTTGGTCGAGATCCAATGACTGTTAGCAGAACATGGAATCGGTGGGTTTAGGAGGGTAATACGGAACGCCGTGCTGCATCCCAACAGCCTCGTATCACTAGCAGTCAACATGACTGGCATCTTATCCGCATGGCTGTAACGAATCGTGCAGCCACGTATCGATCAACAGATGGGGACGTTTGCAATACAACAAACATCTACACGAACAGTTCGACGACGTTTGCAGCAACATGGACTATCAGCTCAGAGACCCTGGCTGCGGTTACCCTTGACGCTGCATCACAGACAGGAGCGTCTGCGATGGTGTACTCGACGACGAACCTGGGTGCACGCACGGCAAAACGTCATTTTTTCGGATGAATCCAGGTTCTGTTTACAGCATCATGATGGTCGCATCCGTGTTTGGCGACATCGCACATTGGCGAACGCACATTGGAAGCGTTTATTCGTAATCACCATACTGGCGTATCACCCGACGTGACGATATGGCGTGCCATTGGTTACACTTCTCGGTCATCTCCTGTTCGCACTGACGGCACTTTGAATAGTGGACGTTACATTTCAAATGTGCTACGACTCGTCTCTACCCTTCATTCGATCCCTGCGAAACCCTACATTTCAGCAGGATAATGCACGACCGCATGTTGCAGATCCTGTACGGGCCTTTCTGGATACAGAAAATGTTCGATTGCTGCCCTGGCCAGCACATTCTCCAGATCCCACCAATTTAACGTCTGGTCGATGGTGGCCGAGCAACTGGCTCGTCACAATACGCCAGTCACTACTCTTGATGAACTGGGGTATCGTGTTGAAGCTGCATGGGCAGTGTACCTGTACACGCTATTTGACTCAATTCCCAGGCGTATTGAGGCCGTTATTACGGCCGGAGGTGGTTGCTCTTGGTACTGATTTCTCAGGACCTATACACCCAAATTGCGTGAAAATGTAATAACATGTCGGTGCTAGTATAATATATTTGTCCAATGAATACCCGTTTATCATCAGTATTTCTTCTTGGTGAAGCAATTTTAATGGCCAGTAGTGTAGATACCTTTCAACGCAGCGACATGGCCCCTCACTTTTGTGCCCTGTGTTCGAAACCCGATTATTGGCTTAAAGTATTTCTTTTTTATTTGTATATTTGATTTAGCTATTCATGTTCTAAGAAAGTAGTTACTAGGCGAATGGTTCTGACGATGTTAAGGGATACATGGCCGTTATATTAACTGTATAATTACAACTGAGTTTCACAGTAAGTGCCATACATTTAGTGTGTAAAATATATGTATAGTATTTTCGAGAGCAAGGAACTTTCTAAATTCTCACATTGTTATATTTCATTTTGATATTTTTATTTTGTATACACACACCAACAAAAGTTATGCATCACCTTGGTCCCGACAGTTCCGGAATCTGTCCAGAAAGTTGGAACAGAGATCAACATAAAAATCATTTCCGCCCTTTTCATTCCTCATGAAAGCCACACATCGCATGTTGTACCACCGTACAGCGAGACATTCAGAGATGGTGGTATAGATTGCTGTACGCAACAGTACCTCTAATACCCAGGAGCACGACCTCTTGCATTGATGCTTGCCTGTATTCGTCGTGGCATACTATGCACACGGTCATCAAGGCTCTGTTCGTCCAGATTGTCCACTGCTCAGACATGTTCGATAGGGTTCATGTCTGGCGAACATGCTGGCCACTCTAGTCGACCGATGCTGTTATCCTGAAGGAAGTCATTCACAAGATGTGCACGATGGGGGCGCGAATTGCCGTTCATGAAGACAAATGCCTCGCTAATATGCTGCCGATATGGTTGATCTATATAGGGAGCGAAAGGCTATTTACAATTTGTACAGAAACCAGATGGCAGTCTTAAGAGTTGTGGGGCATGAAAGGGAAGCAGTGGTTGGGAAGGGAGTGTGACAGGGTTGTAGTCTCTCCCCGACGTTATTCAATCTGTATATTGAGCGAGCAGTAAAGGAAACAAAAGAAAAATTTGGAGTAGGTATTAAAATCCATGGACAAAAAATAAAAACTTTGAAGTTCGCCGATGACATCGAAATTCTGTCATAGACAGCAAAGTACTTGGAAGAGCAGTTGAACGGAATGGATAGTGTCTTGAAAGGAGGATATAAGATGAACATCAACAGCAGCAAAACGAGGATAATGGAATGTAGTTGAATTAAGTCGGGTGATGCTGAAGGAATTAGACTAGGAAATGAGACACTTAAAGTAGTAAAGGAGTTTTGCTATTTGGGGAGCAAAATAACTGATGATGGTCGAAGTAGAGAGGATATAAAATGTAGACTGGCAATGGCAAGTAAAGCGTTTCTGAAGAAAAAAAATTTGTTAATATCGAGTATAGATTTAAATGTCAGAAAGTCGTTTCTGAAAGTATTTGTATGGAGTGTAGCCATGTGTGGAAGTGAAACATGGACGATAAATAGTTTGGACAAGAAGAGAATAGAAGCTTTCGAAATGTGGTGGTACAGAAGAATGCTGAAGATCAGATGGGTAGATCACATAACTAATGAGGAAGTACTGAATAGGATTGGGGAGAAGAGATGTTTGTGGCACAACTTGACCAGAAGAAGGGATTGGTTGGTAGGACATGTTCTGAGGCATCAAGGGATCACCAGTTTAGTATTGGAGGGCAGCGTAGAGGGTAAAACTCGTAGAGGGAGACCAAGAGATGACTACACTAAGCAGATTCAGAAGGGTGTGGGTTGCAGTGGGTTCTGGGAGATGAAGAAGCTTGCACAGGATAGAGTACCATGGAGAGCTGCATCAAACCAGTCTCAGGACTGAAGACAACAACAACAACAACATGGTTGCGCTATCGGTCGGAGGATGGCATTCACGTATCGTACAGCCGTAAAGGCGCCTTCCATGACCTCTAGCGGCGTACGTCGTCCCAACACAATGCCAACACCAAAACAGCAGGGTACCTCCACTTGCGGCACTCCCTGGACAGTGTGTCTAAGGTTTTCAGTCTGAGCAGGTTACCTTCAAACACGTCTCCGACGATTGTCTGGTCGAAGGCATATGCGACACTCATCGGTGAAGAGAACATGATGCCAATCCTGAGCCGTCAATTCGGCATGTTGTTGGGCCCATCTGCACCGCGCTGCATCGTGTCGTAGTTGCAAAGATGGACCTCGCCGTGGACGTCGTGAGTGAAGTTGTGCATCAAGCAGCGTATTGCGCACAGTTTGAGTCGCAACGCGACGTCCTGTGGCTACACGAAAAGCATTATTCAACATGATGGCGTTACTGTCAGGATTTCTCCGAGCCATAATCCGTAGGTAGCTGTCATCCGCTGCAGTAGTAGCCCATGGGGAGCTTGAGCGAGGCATGTCATCGACAGTTCCTGTCTCTCTGTAAGTCCTCCACGTCCGAATAACACACCTTTGCTTCACTCCGAGGCGCCTGGACACTTCCCTTGGTGAGAGCTCTTGTTGGCATAAAGTAACAATGCGGACGCGATCGAACCGCGGTATTGACCGTCTAGGCATGGTTGAACTACAGACAACACGAGGCCTGTACCTCCCTTCTGGTGGAATGACCGGAACTGATCGACTGTCTGATCGCCTCCGTCTAATACGCGCAACTTATGCATCGTTGTTTACAACTTTGGGTGGTTTTAGTGACATCTCTGAACAGTCAAAGGGACTGTGTCTGTGATACAATATTCACAACGTTTATCTTGTATCTTCAGAAGTTCTGGGATCTGGGCTGATGCAAAACTGTTTTTGATGTGTTTATTTTAAAATTTTTCAGTTTTATTCTTATGTATATTATTCAGGAAGGTTTGGTATATTCCCTTGGATGATACCGACGGTCGAAAAATTTGTAACACAGACATTCCGAACAGCACGAGTATCGCGCTAAGATAGGTTCGCCACAATGATATTTCTTCTTATGAATCTCACTCCAGATAGAAAGGTCCTTATCACAGCCGATTTCATGCATTGGCAGAAATTTCGCGGCAAACTACACATAACGGATCACTTTACCGAAAACTGGGCCTTGCAGTTGATGATGAATTAAGATACGCTACAGGAATTTCGCTCAAAATGATATCAAATAATTTTAACATAATTTTTTTTAATTCTGTTTTTTCAGTTCATTCATCGGACGTACAAATACTAGACGAACAAAAAGGAAGTTATTTCAGTATACCCTGGAAAACGTTCGTGTACTTACCTTCTACGGATATCGGTAGATAAAAGAGAAACAAAAATAAATGAAAAGTGCTAGTTCGTCTTTTGCTCTACGTTATGAATTTATTGTATTAACCGGATTTCGGCTTACAAAGCCATCATCATACATTTGCTGAATATTGTCGCCAAAGCAGTTACTATGTTTGTAAACGACATTGGAAAAGAAGTTTCACGTCTACATCGAAGCACAAACGCACAGAAAATGAAATCTTTGACAGTGTGGTGGTAATGCAATTCAAAAGTAAAAAAGCTGAACTATAAATAAATAACGTTAACACAAAACTGAAAAAGCATGTCTACATAGCAATTTATATTAATAAACGAAACCAATAAAACTAAATAAATTAGCACTTCACAAGGCTACTTCAGGAGCTGTAAAACATGAAGAGTGACACAAAAACCAATTAACAGAAAGAATTATCAGTTCTAACTGCAGAATATATGAAGAACTTAAGCAATATCAATAAGATTAACAGAAATGCATAAATGGAGGAAAGTGGTGGAATGTGAGGGAACGTACAGTAAATATGATCTCTGAGAAAGTGGTGATAACGCATTTTAAAAAGTAATAAATTTAACAATATACAAATATAAGGGGAGCAAACAGGAAAAACAAAAACATTACACACAAAAAATGTGCCTATAGAACAGTTTGCAGTAAATAAATAATTGATCCAAGTAAAATAAAAACAGTACTTGACGAGAAAACTTCAAGTACCAACCAAAAGAAAGACTTAACAATTGTAACTACGGGCTATATGGATTATTAGGCAATTTCGATAAAGTATAAGAACTCAATGAATACAGAAAAATGGGGAAATATGAAGGAACAGACGGTTTTATTGGTTTTGCTTATTAATATAAACTGTTATACAGGCATGCTTTACCAGTTTCGTGTTAAATTACTTTCATGTTTACCCCCTTTACATTTATTTATTGTTGAACTTTTTACTTTTTGGTGGATTAGCACAACACTGTCAAAGTTGTATGTACTGTGCGTTTGTACTTCAGTGTGGATGTGTAACTTCATTTCCAGTCGCTTACAAACATTGTAACTTCTTTCGCGACAGTAGCAAATGTGTGATGATGGCCTTGTAAGCCGAATAGCGGTCGACACAATAAATTAATACTGTAGAACAAAAGAAAACTAGCGCATTTCAATTTGTTGTTCTACCAAGCCGACGGAAGATTCAGTTAACATGAAAAACAAAAATAAAATTAATAGTTCGGTATCGAACACGGGACGCAAAAGTATGAAGCCACTGCGCCCCCACTTCGCCTGTACGATTTATCCGTTAATAGACATATAAAGTATCTCGAAAACTTTAATCGTCGTTTTGTCAGAAAAGCCGTGACACGTGTGCGCTTATTTTTATTGCTGTTCCACTGAGCGAAGTTTAAGGGAAATCGGAGAATGGCATTTGCCGAGTTCTTCTCGTAAAGAAAACACACCACATTGTGAAAGATTTCAAAACAGTTCTGCATATACTGTCAGTTGTTTCGACGTGTTCTCGTGAAATATCACGATAAGAACTCACGGTAAGCCGACCGATACGCTCTCGCTCCCAGATGGTCGACTAATATAACAGCCGGAGAGTGTTTTGTTGTCAGTAGTGACTCGGTAACAGCAGACTAAGTTAGTCACGAGAGATCAGTGACTTTGCTGGTCGTTGAAGGTCACCTTAGTAACGAATCCGTTGAGGTCATTTAAACTAGGACTGTTCATATTTTTAAAAATATCGTGAATCAAAAATATCGGTATTATTATGTCATTATACACCCTCGACATACCAGTACATAGCCGGAAAAATATCGACATACCGGCCAAAACAAACAATATATACTGCCTGTTTTAGAGTTGGATATTTAAGTGCTGATTAAGAATGGTAACTGCATGTAAGTGGCACAATAAAAGGTGTCCGAAGGGTCCGTCGTTCGGTTTCGTTACATTCTAGATTTGTCTCGAACACTTCATATCGACTTCCATGTTTTTTTCATGTCTGCAAACGCCAGTGGCCTAGCAGTCGTAGTGTCAAAATTGCGTGATGAAGTTAAAACGTTGAAGTTTCTGTCTAGTGCGGATTACGTCAGCATTTCTCTCAAACGTCTCTGCCCACGGCAAAGACCAGTCTTGTCATTTAAAGTTTTGTTCCTTGGTTTCAGCAACTGTTTTTGAAGAGTGCCAATTAACGTAACTTGTGTGCTATTTCTCCACGTCGGATATCTTGTTATTTCATTCACACCCGCCCCCCTTCCCACCCAGTGCAAACGGTACTAATCTTCGACACATTCGCTTTTGAAGCAAAAGTAATTACATTAACAAAAATATTCGTGTACCAGAAAGTCGATTGAAGTGTAAGAAAGGGCGAATTATTGGACTGCATAAAAATTTTTGAGTGTCAGCGAGTGTGTGCCTATGATAATAACAACAGACAACAACAGAAACATATGCTTCTCATGCATAAAATATTATTTTACTTTCAGCGGAATAATCTGCAAATATAGACATACTCTAAAATTTTTTCTTCGTAAATGAGTTGCAACTTACGTCATCGAATCAGTGCGATTCGGTTGTTTCTACATGTATTTCACGATAATTCATGACTCTTGGTAACTTAGTAACGCATGGAAGGCAAAAATATAACCACTATTCCAATACTTAAGCAGAAAATAATTAAAAATAAACATTATCCTTACGACACATCTGAGTTTCTGCTTTCTCACCGCTTGGAGCGCTAGTGTCGTTCCAGCTGTCTAACGGTAGCAACTTTCAGACCAGAGAGTGTCGTGGCCATGAAGCTAAAACTAGAAGGGAGATGTCATTACGTCGCAAACTTGAAGCCGATGTCCGCCATCTTAACTAGTCCAAAACATTTCGTTCACAGCATTCATACCCCCATAGATCACCGCGGTGACTTCCCCGTGACGTCACTCTGACGTGCCCGTATTAATACCCACTTTCGGCTGTGTTAGCTGCTTCTTGTTGTGTGGAGACGTTGGTGTTTCATAAAAATTCCAGATTACGTTATTTACGTGGGTATTAATCGATTCGATCGTAATCTAAAGTTTAAAGGAATGAAATTTCATTCGTATCTGCAGCAATTCAAGCAATATTTTCCATTTGAAACGTCCCCCTTGAAAAATTTATACACGACTGTGCTTAAACTGACACACAATATATTTTTTGCGCAACGCAATCTGACTTTCAGTAATCCCTACAACAGAATGGCCCTGACTAACATTAATCTATATGTTTCACAAATCACTTACCTCACAAAAATCTTCGTTACTCGAACTACTGCAATACAGCAAGCGCCACTACTGCCAGCTAACTAAAAGATTCAAACTACGGAAGTCACTAACTACTGATAGGCACAGTTAGCAAATAAAAGATTTTAATAGAGAACAAACAATGTATTTACCTTAATAGTCATAATATATATAGCAGTTCATGACACCAATTCTTACAAATTTCAAAACTCCGCCATCTCTCTCCCCACGTCCACCACTGCTGGCAGCTCACCTCCAACTGCGCAACGTTACGCGCTGTTAGCATCCAGCTGCCGCTGCCCAACACTACAATGGCAGACAACAAAGCAAACTAAACACAGACTGCGCACAGCACAGCCAGTGATTTTTCATACCGAGTGCTAAACGCCGTTACCAATAAGAAAACCTAAACAGCCTACTTACATAGCCCCCATGCTCCCCACAAAAAATTTACAAATTGTTTTGGGCAGTGGCCAATACAGATTTGAAAATTTTTTTCATAATTACAATGACAAAGAAATGAAATGCACACACTTATCGATACAATGTTGGTCAAAAGCTAAAATTTTCTCACAGTCCATAAAGACAGTCCTGATCATTCATCAAAGTAAAATTGCAGTGTTTTTCTCAAAGTCTGAGTAGTAAAAGAAAATGCACACGGAAGTAGTGGATTTCCATGCAGTCTTGATGAAGTAGTGTTGTCCTTTCAACGAAAGAAAGTGCTGACTCTCGACATGCAGACAGGTAATGGGCCACACCAGAGCAAACCCACAGCAGTTAGTCAAAGTTTTGAAGAATATTGGTAGGTAGGTCATCACAGAGTAGACTCCTTGTAGTCCTGGTAGAGATTACGGTACTGGTGGGCCACTAGAGATGCAGACCCACTGTAGACCTTGTAGAAGTCATCAAAGGTGTAGACCCACTGTAGTCCTTGTAGAAATAATGGTATTGGTGGGTCATCAAAGGTGTAGACCCACTGTACTCCTTGTAGAAATAATGGTATTGGTGGGTCATCAAAGGTGTAGACCCACTGTAGTCCTTGTAGAGATGGCCAGCAGCCATCTGTTTGACTGTGCAGGCGCACAATCACCATTGAAGAGTCTTGCGGATAATATAGCAAGTCCATAACCACCACTTGTGCACTCACAAAAATTGTTTTTGAAATGTCCTTAGAACCAGCAACGCTGTTATCCAGTCCCTTACTGAATTATTAACACACGTGCAAACACTATCAGTCCCTACTTCTCACATATTGTCCATATACTATGACCAACAGAAACGTGTGCAGTGAAATGTAATTTACTTGTTACTTAATTTGATGAACTGGTGTCAATTAAAATTTTATAACATAAGAATACAATAACAAAGGACAAAATATATCATTAAAGAACATAATAGTACAGATAACATTTGCTGTAATACAGGCTTTACAAAAGAATCGAAATAACAAATACATCAGTGTTACAAAAATTACGACATAAGTACATACATAAAAGATCAGAATAACTTTTGAAACATCAACTTCACACATGAGCATTAAAACAAAATACAATAAATAATGTCTGAACATATTTACAAAGAAAACGACATATTATTAATGCAAATTATATTTGAGGATAACAGTATTCCTCATCATAGTGAATGTAGCTGAATATTAGAAAATTCTACAACATAAGTCTTAATAGATGAACATATAAAGACAGGAAGAACATAAATACACAAGGGTACACAAACACATAGTGGGATAACACAAGGAAAGGACAGGGTTTGTTTTACTGCAGTATTTTGCAAACATAACTTTCTTTACTTCTCGGAGATCTTCCTTCGTTCTTCATTATTTCCAAAAAGTCCTATCTATACCTGCTTTCTGTACTTTTCTCATGTAACCTCTCAGTGCATTTCTTCAAATACATCGCAACTCATTCTCTTACATAGGTGACCCCCTCTTAAGCTAACTTAAATCTACTGAGCTCAGATGCTTAACTAAGGGACGAGGCAATGCAGCAGCACAAAACAATTTACACAAACAGCAATGATAAAAAAAATGGAAATTGGCATAAAAAGGCAGCAATATTACAACTAATATAAGGCAATGCGCAGCAAACAAGAAAAATAAATCAGTAATACAATTGGCTTAACCTAGTAATAAAAAGTGACATTCAGTAGCACTATGAATGGCAAACAGCCGCAGCAAATGCTATAACTTATACCTAAACATGACAAAGCTCAAGCAGAAAAAATGTTACACTAAAGACAACAATGCAGATAAGGACAATGTCTATTCACATCTTAACGTCTATGCAATTAAAGTGGTGCACCACAAAAACTAATGCTACAACAAATTACCAAGTACTTGAAAAGAAAATTATCTATACAGTTACTGTTATTAGTCGCTTCTTATTGCTCTTTCCATTCCAAGAGCTCCTTTTTCGAAGAATGTGGATCATAAAATAATTATTTAATAGATCTGTCGACAGAAAGTGTTCACATTAGCAAATGCATTTAATTTTATAAAACCAATGCTGCAACACAGCTGGAAAACAGATATCAAATGAAATAAGCAACTGTGGACAAAGCATAAAAATATCATTCAATAGTCATGTGACATTTCATAAGTTAGTAGAATTCTCTGAACTCTCGTAGAAAGACGTTTGTTATAATCAGGTGTCAGATGTAAGTATCTTTCTCAGTAATGAGCGTGTCGTATTTGCGGTGCTTTCAACAAAGGAATGTCAATAGCAAGGATAATAGCCTTTTTTTTTTTTACCTGTGCCTCTGAAAGGCACACACTAATGGCTCTCTTTTGTCAGGTGGTTGTCGCACAGCTGGGTGCCCACGACGCATTACGTGCAGGTGGTCACTTAATTGTCTTACCGAAATATTTACGACACCAGTTTCCGATACAGTGGCAGTCTCATATAAAAATTTCACAGGTCAAGCATTTGCGTTACAAATATGTAGAAACAAAATCCTGTAAACATAACAGTGTCCAAAAATTTTTGGCGGCCTTGTGATACATTCACGCGTATACACACATTTCATAACTCTTAAAGTACGATTCTTGGTTTCTAACATCCTTTTCATAAATCAGAGTCCCTAACCACTACTCCTTATTTCTTACCTTATTAAACATGTACATATTCGTCGACACGTCAATCTTGCGGCGACACATCAATATTTCATCATAATAAATACATAGCATAATCAAATAACTCTTATACCATCAGCTTATTGATCATAAACATACCGCAACAGCATAATACACATTGTCATCGTCATAATAACATCATAAAAACTCAGCTAAATCTCAAAATCATCGTAGCTTTCTGCAATAACTTCAAAACCTAAAATAAATTCTCTGCTCATGTCAAAAGTGTCATCTGCCTCAAACGTACTTTAAAAATCATGATCCCATACCAAATACATCATTCAAAGCTCTCATAGTATTATAATGGTTCTGAAAAAATATGAACAGTTCACAAAGTACAGACAAAATACAATTTCGTAAGTGTGAAGTAATCCAACTGTGTAATTGCGTAAACATGTGTCACTGATGTAGTAAAATAAATGTTTGTCTCTCTCAGTTAAATAACCAGATAGCTGTGTAATTAATGTGTTAGAGAAATATAGTACTGATGTGTAAAGTTGTATAAGCAAATACCATATTAGCTAGGGCTCCTTGTGCTTGCCAAACACATGGTACACAAAGTAAGCGTGTACCCCCCTGAGGATTAATGTAATTATATCCTCAGGTGTTACAGATTACAGCAATGGAATGGAATGTATCACGGAAAACTTTCTTTGTAATTCAAATATGTTGAAAAATAAATAGTTTAATGCGTGTCCTGTAGCGCTAAATGTGCGTCTTGCTGTAAGACAATCTCTGTGGAAGTGTCGTAGTTATTGTCCTCCGAAAGCTAAGTTCTGCAGAAGTCAATGTACTTACCTCATGATAAACGAAATTGAAATGCTTTGCGTATAGATATCGTAGATACTACGCTAATTGCCGTGATGAAGTAAGTACTGTACTGTACGTATTGTTGTGCTACAGAAAAGGCTGCCTCATTGTAGCTATACCACAAACGTTACTACTAAAACATGTTTTACTTTCCAGAAAAATTCAGAAAAACTGTGCAGATATAAAACAGATAAACTGCAAAAGCAACATTGTAAATTGTCACTCATTAGTAGCGTCGTGATAAAATCGTGTAGCTGTCACATAAACTAACCACTGTATCATCTGGTATCTCACAGAAAGTACTTAAATCCAGAATGTATTTTCAAGTAAACCAAAATGTTGCATTAAAATCTCATTAGCAATACTGGTAAATGTTCTAAGTATGTGAGCCTTATAATCGTTACGTAATCGTGCAACTAACAAGCAAGAATGTACACACGAAATAACACAGTGATGTCTGTTCACTATAACAATGCACTCGTAAATACTGTCTAAATATGTTCCGTAAGTTCTAGACTGGATAGTGAACTTCAAAACATTGTTGCATGTTAACAGTTTCTAAGTGTGACAAAGCATACTAGAAATGTGAAGTGAAATGTTTTATGGCAAAGACAAAGTTAAAAAGCAGATTACCTTTCAATAAACGGTTTTACATGTGAAATGTGATGTAAACCTTTACTCTTTCTAGTACGCAGACTGTCAACTGAAAAGCAATTATCATGTGGTTACGTCGGTAAAGAATACTGGAATTTTTCTCAAGGTTAGCGTCTATGTTATTTTTCTCTGAGCCAGCCGGCGCACGCGGCTGCCTGCGGTGCGGGTCATTGTCTTTCTCTTTGTTGGCGCGCGCCGTTATTGGGATTAGGAGACCTAACGTCAACAAATTCACCTTGCCGAGAAGGCCCTGACCTGTTTGAAGCTCGGCAGTTCTGATGGAATTCAGCTCTGTCGTTTTGTCGGTAGTTTACATAGTTTCTTGTTTGTCGGTCATGTGGTGGAGAATTTCTCCCGGAATCGTAACTGCGCGCTGAACTGTTGCGTCTGAAATTATTCTGTCTCCCTAGATAATAATAATTTTGGTTTCCATATTGTCTGTTTCTCTGATATTCTCTGTGATAGTCATTACCGCAGAGAGGTGATCTTTCTCTGTAATAATTACTACTCTGCCAACGGTTGTCATACGGGTGGTGTCTGTTTTGGTCACGATTTGTATTGTGAGAATAGCCTTGTCGTGTCCAGTTATTATTTCTTTCATCGCGGAATTGCGACGGATGTGACCTGTAATTGTTGTGCTCCTTTTTTCGCGTTCCGCGATTGTCAGTGTCAATTTCTAATTCTTGTATGAGTCCCTGAAAAGCTTCAATGTAGTCTTTGCAACGGCCTGCCAAAATAATATGCCGTAAATGTTCAGGCAATTTGATTAAGCAAATGCGGATGAGTTCTGACGGGCTGTATGGGTTTGACAGGTACTGATTCTCGTGCAACATGTCTTCAAAATATTTCACAAGACTGGAAAATTCAGATTGTTCGAAATGTTTCATCATCATGATGCCATGTTTTACTCGGTCTTGTGTGGCTTGGGACCAATATGCTGAGAGGAAGGCATGGTAAAATTCTCCTTCACTGTGGCAATCGTGAATGACCGATCGCATTCTTACAGCTGGTTCATTCTCTAAGTAGCCACACATAAATTCTAATCTGTGCTCTAGTGACCAGTTGGGAGGAAAACAATGAGAGAATTGATGGAGCCACGCTTGTGGATGAATGTCGTTGCCAGAATTCTTAAATGTTTTGAATTTACGTGCAGTAATGAACAGCTTATAGTCAAAATCATCGTGTCGGCGGGTCGCATGTCGGTCATTGTTATGTCGTATTGGCGGTTCCATCTCAAAATTCGGTGCACCTTGCCAATTACTTTCATGATTTCCGAAATGCCCTGTGTTATTATTTTGTGGTTTTTCTGTATTGCTATGTCCCTCTTCCCATACTGGGGCGCGAGTGTCCTCCGAAATATGTAATTCTTGTATTACTTGAGCCAACTGATCTTGTACTTCCCGCATTTCTCTTTTGTACTGTGTGTTGATTTGATTTTGATTCTGTATGAATTTCCTAATTTGTTCATACTCTTCAGTGTCAGTGAAGGCTACAGGTTTTGTGTCATTCGGATCATCATCTACCTTCGTAGATAAGTTAGTGAACTGATCTGAAAGTTCGTCTACTTTTTCCGACAGTGAAATTATTTCCTCTGTGTGTCTTTCTGAACCAATTTTCAGAGTATCTACTGTGTCCTTTAAGTTCGCTTGAGTTTTTGCAAGTTGCGTAACCGAATCGGTAGATGCAACTGAGTCAATTTTAGCTTGCAAGGTCTCATGATTTTCATGAACAATAGTTTGCAGTTCTTTTATGGCTGCTTCGTGATTCTGTAATGCATTTTCATGCCGCGAAAAAATAGGTTGGAAATGCTCACAAATTTGTGTTTTTACGTCATTACAGACTTTTTGACATTTCGATTCGATGTTATGTAACTCATTAGTTAAATCTTCACGTGTTTGTTCAAGTGTGGTGTCTAACTTTTGAAGCTTTTGTTCCATTGTGTCTAACGTTTGAAGCTTTTGTTCCATTGTGTCTAACGTTTGAAGCTTTTGCTGTGTTTGTCTCTGATTTTGTTCCATTGTGTCTAACTTTTGAAGATTATGTTCCATTGTGTCCAACTGTTGCTGTGTTTGTCTCTGATTTTGTTCCATTGTGTCTAACTTTTGAAGCTTTTGTCCCATTTGTTGCATTAATTGTAATAACAGTGCACTGGTGTCTGAAACATGTTCCTTAGTGCTATTCGGCAATGCATTTGAACCGCCAATATTCGCAGTTTGAAAAACAGAAAATGTGTCCTGATTTATTTGAGAAAACGGTGAGGACGCAAAATCTGAATCTACAGTATTTGCAAGATTGTGTCCTGTCATTTCGGAATCGTGAGGCGAGCTGTTGCCGACCGATCGATCGATAATGCTTCCCTGTTCACTAATTGTTTCACTGCCTACACCATTATTTGCAGCCCGCTCCATTTCCCTATGCGCTATTACCAAATTACTACTTTGAACGTTAGTGAATTCATTACATGGTGACGCTAACACACTGCTTTCGTCTTCACTGTCATTTCTCAGTTTACTTTGGAGCCTAGTGTTACGTTTTTCAAACGCCATTATTGTCACAATTTTTCACACGACAACACAGAAAAACACAATTTGAAGAACAAAAATAAGAGAACACATTAACATAGCACTGAAAATAATATCTAGTTAATTGCAAGCGCAGCTGCGAAATACTTCGTGCAAAACTACATGCATGCCACAACTATTTTACTGTACAACAATGAAAGACTGCAACTACAAAGGAAATTCTCTCTATGATTACGCGTTAGCAATAAACAAAGGCTACACTAACTACACAAACTACAAGAAAAAATCAGAAGATTCCAGTGAGGAATCCTTGGCTAAGGGTCGACATATGAAACGTCCCCTTTGAAAAATTTATACACGACTGTGCTTAAACTGACACACAATATATTTTTTGCGCAACGCAATCTGACTTTCAGTAATCCCTACAACAGAATGGCCCTGACTAACATTAATCTATATGTTTCACAAATCACTTACCTCACAAAAATCTTCGTTACTCGAACTACTGCAATACAGCAAGCGCCACTACTGCCAGCTAACTAAAAGATTCAAACTACGGAAGTCACTAACTACTGATAGGCACAGTTAGCAAATAAAAGATTTTAATAGAGAACAAACAATGTATTTACCTTAATAGTCATAATATATATAGCAGTTCATGACACCAATTCTTACAAATTTCAAAACTCCGCCATCTCTCTCCCCACGTTCACCACTGCTGGCGGCTCACCTCCAACTGCGCAACGCTACGCGCTGTTAGCATCCAGCTGCCGCTGCCCGACACTACACTGGCAGACAACAATGCAAACTAAACACAGACTGCGCACAGCACAGCCAGTGATTTTTCATACCGAGTGCTAAACGCCGTTACCAATAAGAAAACCTAAACAGCCTACTTACACACTGTATACATGAATTTTTGTTACACTGTTTACATTTATTTTAATGGTTTCATTCTGTCATTTGACTTTAGATTTTCCGTGCCTTACTCAGTGTCCGTTCTTTCTCTTCTTTCCTGCGTTTTTCACTGCCTTCCAAATCGCCAACACTCCGAGGCTCACTATATCAACGGTCCCGTCCTCGCACAACACACAGCTACGTAACCGCTCTGATAGTTGGTGCAGTATCTGAAGCCCTGAATTCCTCTCGCCGTTATTATTCATTGTTCACATTTCCTCCTCCTTTAAAAAAGATTCTGGGTAGACAGCGGCCATGTGTGCGTGAGTTTCGTGTGTATGGTTTATGAATATGTATGTGTAGCCGTGCCTCCTTTCTGAAAAAGAAGGCTTTGGCTGAAAATTCGTGTAGATACTCTTTTCTTCGTGCGTGCCTTGTGCTCGGGGTGTGCGTAGCAATCTTTCCGTTTTACGTATAGTTTTTTTCTTATGAAGTTTGTTGTCAATAATCCACTGCACATCAACAAGAACAATGATGTACATAATTACAATACGAGAAAAAACTAAGGTTGTCTATAGCACAAACAGGGGTTCACGATGCTGCAAGCAAAAGTTTTGATCATTTACCTTTTGATATGAAAAGCCTGACACACGGCAAACTAAACTGAAAACGTTTCTCTTGGATCTAGTCTGCGGAAGATTATCTATTACTGTAATGTGTGAAGTGATAGGTAGGAACTACTAAGTAACATGTCTGTTTCTACTAGTTTTCAAGTTTTTTAATTAATGATCAAGATGGAGCATATTTACAAAAAATGACGTTAATATATAATGATTCGTTTCACTTAATTACGATTTATCCTGCAAATGATACATGAAGCCTGAAACTAGTAACTAACTATTGTTATATCACAAAGCATGGTATAGAGTTCTATGTGTGATGTCCGGAATTAAAAAAAAAAGGAGGGTGGTAATTTTTTGTTTTTGTTTTGTTGTAAGGAAAGGTAAGAAAAAAGGGTGAATAAAGGTGAAGGGAAGTGGTTCTATTTTTACTGGAATGAACTTATTGATGGACATCACAAAAATTTATTTTACCTATATTTTTTTTTACTCATCGAAGAAGACAACACAACACAAATAAAAGAAATCATCCACAGAATGATCGTTTCACAAGACACTTTCTAGCTCGACTGACTCTTAAGACTGAACAAGACTCGACTGACTCTACTGTCTCTCTGCACCACAGCCTCTTCACGTCCCTCTGGACCAGAGATTTCAACTGTGTTTCACGCCGATTATTTAATTAATCGTACAGCCGCTGGGCGCGCGCTTGGCGCGTCATTTAAATGGGGTTAAACGCACACCGCGAGAGGCGTGGGCTAGCGGTGTCTTACAGGTATCGCCACACGGCCCCCTCTACTGGTGCGTAAGTTTTTCAAACTTTGCGGCAGTACCAGATTTGAGTTGACGAACAAGGTTGTGCAGTGTTTGCACCAGCATTATACAACATTTTCAAACATATGACAAGTACATACATATATAAAGAATTATAGCCTAAAGTACAAAGTTTAAGTAAATATACATAAATTGTTGCACATTACAAAATAGCCACTTTGAAATTGATCAATGGATGATTCATTTTTTTTTTTTTTAGAGAGATGCCTGCACCGTTGGCAGTCCTGTTATTAAAACAATAGCTGCTACCCTGTATTCACAGTTCTTATTGTGTCGACCAGTGAGCACTATGCTTTGCCTCAGTTCAGTGTGGTGCGTCGTGCGAAGCACAGTAAAAGTCACAGCACCACAACTTTGTTTACTTTACAGTTTGCACATCAGGACAATAGGTAATGAATCTGCTTACGACAAAAGAACACAATAGGTCATACAATTTGGTTTTAAGTTGTCGATGACAACAAAGTTCATGTCAGTATTGTTGGTGTTTAAGAGTGGCTGGCGTGCACGAGTGCAGTAATTTTGATAAAGTGGTCCATCCACCACGCACCGCGGCACTGCGTACAGTCTCGCGCTCGGGTCCGCTGTTGAGGTATAATAGGCGGCGACACGTCTGGCGGCGCCACCCCTTACGACGGACGCGACAGTACTGGTAGCCGCATCCGAAGACCGTACAACGCAGACTTCCAAGTACTTTCCAAGGTAGGGATCACTGTGATACGCATCATTGCACTTTATCGTAGAATTTGAGATTAAAATTATCACTTTGTACGGAAAACACTTTTCTATCATATTTTTACTCTTGACTGGTTGATTTCTCTTTATCAACACTATTTGATTTTTTTTTTTACACTGTTCAGAAGGGAGGTTCGACGTCCTGTTCCTTCTGAGAACACATTTTCACAGGCACTTCACTTTTGAGCAAAATTACACTTTGCATCTTTTCTCCTTTTATATTAGGTGCACATAGAAAGACTGTTTTGTGTGTAGCCTTCACAAGAGGACATTTAAGTTTTGAATAGGCAAGTTCAAAATTACATAGAAAAAATGGACATGTACATATACATAAAATGATTACCTACTATAGACATGAAATTCAATATACATAATACAAATGAACTTCTTCGTAGCTAAGTTGCTACATAGCCATTGAAATACTTTGCTAGTCGTGACCTGTGAAACTCTCCCAAAATTCATATTTATATAGAGAATACTAGTTGTTTACATCTTCAAAAACTTACAATTAGACATGTTTTGCTAGTCGTGTCCTGTGAAACTTTACAAAATTCAGATTTATATTGAGATTGCTAGTTGTTTACATTTACAATATTTTACAATTAGACATGACATGACATATTTATGTACACTAAATTCAGGTTGTGCCATCTATTTCTTGCTGTGCATGTGCACTAACGGAGTACTATCTCCTTCTTTACAGAATATTGAAATCTATGGCATCTGCCATCAAGAATTCTGCAAAACTCGACGAGAGACCCTAAGTGCTGCAAATTATGAATGGACAAAATATACAAAAGAATAGTGCAAAAACCTCACTACCCCACTATCCATCGTCCAGCAGTGGGCAAGGAGGTGGGAGTAGGATCAAGATAGAAGGATTGGGTTATATTCATATTTACAAAATCTTCATCAATACAGCAGTGTTTTCACACATGTGTGCGACGAATAGTGTATCTGTTTGCGTAACGTATGCATCATAAACTTTGCCATTGCGCAAGTGTCACTGACTTTAAGCCAATTCATGTTGTATTCAGTTTCATCCTTTAAAGTTGATCCGAATTGCTGTTTAAGCAAAAAGAAATTCAATGATCATTGTCAATCACTTCCTGTAAATCAGTCAAAGATTTTTGCAAGAATCAATGTGAGTACCGTATATGGTTTAATTCACTCGTTGAATCAGTCATGTTTAGGTAAATACGCGCTTAATGACACGGTAGTTTATATTCCTGAAAAAAATTCGGTCAGTAAACGTACTAATAAATGACTATAGGATCCTTCCATAAGAGGTGTACTTTAGTGAGTATCACGTAGTAAAATAAATATATGAATTTCCTGTAGGTAAAGGAAAATGAATGCGCTTTAGTTTCCATAAAGACAAGAAAATCGCTGTGTCCACGAAGACAGCTGCGTCGTACTGCTTCACACACAAATCTTCAAAAACTTATCCACTTTGCTGAAAGAGAAAGAAAAATCTCATACACTAAAGTATGTTTTCTTGTAATCGTGAATTGTACGTCGTACTGGTAGTCGTGTAGTTTTTGTTTCCTGGTCGAGAACATGAGCAGAGAGCGGGAGACTTCGTATCCTAGCAATTGTTTTATGAGAGTCGCATTTTCTTAACGACATAAAATTGCATAACTTATGTACTATCCCACTTACACAAATACATATGTCCATGTCCTCACAGTATCAAGTAATGAGTGCTAGATTTCACCTAAATTACTTCACAGGATAAAAACATTTTTTTAAAAATAGTGTTAATGTTAGTGAGTTCATAAGTTCGTAACCATTAAACACGACCTTCGTAAATGTAGAATACGAATCTTACGAAGGCAGCCTGCATGCATGGTACTACACAATTAGTCTGTGTAAAGAATGAGATTCTATAACGACAGCAATTTTTATTCGCTACGTAAGCAGATTATTTATTTCGCTGTGGCTGATAAACATTTTTCCTCCACAATGACGTAGGTACAAAATTTACGTTTGTTACGATGGAGAGCATACAAACTCTTTATGCCAAGCGTGAGATAAAGGTTTTTTAAATAGGGCACATACCAAATAAGTTTTTCTTTCTCCTTTTTTATTGTCTACACGGCGAATCATTTCTCATTAACATCTATCAGTATTCATACACACGTATCGTTTACATTCATACAGCTTCATATAATTAATATTCACCTTTCTTCTCATAGAACAGCTTCAATATAAATCGCAAATCATCAAATAATACTACGTGGTGGCATCATTGGCTCACACACAACGAAATCCTCATCATCTTCATAAAAACTACCTTATAAACTAAAATTCACATTCATTCTTTCACACTCATTTCAGCACAATCATTCACTCATGCTGGCGTATAGTATAGCATTCTGGTGGCTCTCAAATTCATCACAGTTATTAACATAATAAAATCTTTTTTCTTGTACATAGTTTCCTGTTCTAGAAAATGCCTGTTTAAGGAGTAAGTTTGGTCGCTAACTTCGTTGTCCTTGGCTAGTAGTCAAATTATTCGTAGCATAGTAAATATAACGTAGATTAAATAGTTCTTGGATTGCATGTAATGTTTAACGTAGATTTGCTATAGTTTAATGCGTTATGATTCTTTGCATTGACTAACAATTAACACTAACATTTTAGCTGTAACTAGCACATCCTTTCTCTTTCTCTTACTTTACATACTGCTTTAAGTGGTGGTGGGCGTAAAGTCCTTTAACTTTCTGTGTTGTAGGGTATGCTAATAAATAACATCCCGGGTGAGGAATATCGACGATCCGGTATGGACCTGAGTAAACTAATTGCCATTTCTTAAGCAAACGTTTTAGCCTCGTAGATTTGGGATGGGTTGTGAGCAAGTACCAAATCATCAATTTCGAACACACGTGTCGGTCTGACCCGTTTATCAAATTTTTTCTTCCGGAGCTCCGCAGTGTGTGCCAGGGTAATAGCAGCTTGCCTTACCTTTTCCTGCAAAGAAATATCGTTCGAAGACAACTTAGGCAGAGGACTTGACCATGAGTTTTTTTCTGGTTCGTCTGATAATAACTCGGCAGGTGAGAATCCGGTTCAACTATGTGGCAAATTGTTCACAATGTACTCGAACGGAGCGAGGTATTCTATCCATTTGGAATGTTTTGTAGAGGAATGGATGCGCATAAATTGATTAAATTCTTTAAAAATTCGCTCAACGGGGTTACCCTGTGGGTGAAATCGGGAAGTAAGAACATGTTTAATATCGGAATCTTGCAGAAATGATTTCCGCTTTGCACTCGTAAAGTACGATGCATTGTCCGTTAGGACAGCGACAGGTTTTCCGACGCGGGCTAGGTAGTCGGCCGAAAAGCGTCGAATGATAGCCGCAACAGTGGCTGTGCGCAAGGCGTACAATTTCACATACTTAGTAAAAACGTCCAATATAGCCAAAATGTATTTAGCACCACCGCGGGATTGTAGATAGGGTCCGCCAATGTCTACGGAAATCAAATCAAGCGGTTGCTTTGGAAGAATGGGATGCAATTCAATTGATGCATGTTTGTTCAAATATTTTGCCTTCTGGCAAATGATACATTTGCGAATGACCTGCAGGACTCTACGTCGCATGTTAGGAAAATAGCAGAAGCGTAGGATCTTGGCGGCACATTTATTAATGCCATAATGTCCCCAGGTTTTGTGGGTGAACAAAATGAAGTCGTCAACATAAGCTTCCGGTAAACATACCAACCAACGCTCTGACACGAGATGGGAACGATGAAACAGTACACCATTGTTGATCTTGTAGTAATTTTGAAGATTAGAATTTGAATTCTTACATAATTTTGTTTTTACTGTAGACCACCTAGGATCGGCATCTCGTAACTGTGCAAAATCCCTGCAGATTCGGTGATAGTAGCGGTTGTAGGATTCGTCATACATTAACATGACCTGAAAGTCGGAAGTTTGCTCATGCAAACCTGAAAGATTTTTCTTATCGTGCGGAAGACGAGAAAGAGCGTCCGCAACAATATTGGTTTCGCCGGAGATGTAAATAATTTCGAAATCGTATTCTTGTGGCGACAAACACCAACGAGTGAGCCGGGAATGAAGTAATTTGCAAGACAGTAAAAATGATAGAGCTTGGTGGTCTGTATAGATGCGTGTATGTTTTCCCCAGAGAAAATATTGAAATTTTCGCATAGACCAAATAATTGCAAGGGTCTCGCGTTCCGTAACTGAATACGATCTCTCGCATTCAGTTAAGGTGCGACTGGCAAAACTGATAGGTTTTACTATTGTTCGATCATGTTCAACAGACAGTTGAAACAAAAAGGCCCCAAGTCCATAAGATGACGCATCGGTCGATAGGCAGAAGTCTTTTGACATGTCCGGATGACAGAGGAGTGGTGCGTGGATTAATGATTGTTTAATTTTTTCAAAATCGGCTTGACATTCTGTAGTCCATCGCCAAAGGGAATTTTTCTTTAGAATATTTAGAAGATGTGGGCTGTTAAGAGCTTGCTGTGTCACGAACTTTCTGAAAAATGACGAAAGACCCAAAAATGCTTTAAGTTGTTTTTTGGTTCGGGGTGCAGGAAAGTTGCGAATTGCTTCAGTCTTTTTAGAGTCCGGCCTGATGCCTTCCGGGGTGATGATGTGGCCAAGGAACTTAATCTGTTGTCGGGCGAACCTTGATTTTTCCAAATTGATTGTCACGCCTGCATCGGCGAATTTAATCAAAATTTGTCTTAGAAGATCGACATGTTCTTCCCAGGTGGCAGTCACCACAACTAAATCATCCACATAGGGAGTGATTTGTGAAAGTAAATCTGGCCCGAGGACGTCGTCAAGCGCCTCGATAAAGATTCCTGCACTTATTCGTAACCCGAATGGCAAAACACGGAATTGGTATGATCGTCCTTCGCACAAAAATGCGGTATATTTACTTGATTCAGGATGTAGAAGAACCTGGTAGTAGGACGATCGTAGGTCGATATTAGTCAGAAATTTGGCGTTGTGAAATTTCAGGAGTTGTTCGTCCAGATTTACAGGGCGAGTATTTACCGGTATAATAATTTTGTTGATTTCGCGTGCATCGAGAACAAGACGCACGCTTCCATCGGGTTTCGAAACTGACAACAAAGGGTTGCAATACGGCGAGTGCGAATTTTCTATGATTTTCCAACGTAGCATTCTGTTAATTTCCTGCATAACCGCTAGTTTTTTAGACCACGGTATATTGTAGTGTGTACGACAAAATGTTAGGTGGGGTTTGACATCCATCTTGTACACATACCCACGTATGATACCAGGTTTATCTTGAAAGACTACTGAAAATTGTTGAAGAAGGTGGAACAGATTCTGTTTTTGCAAATCAGTTAGATGGTAGGCTTCGGCACACTTTTCCCACAGAGTTTTACTATCAGCATTGTAAGAAGAATTGCAATTGTTTGTCATAGAAAAATTAGTGATGGGCACAGATTGTACTTTCAAGTGACGTACGTCCCGATAAGAATTGTTGTTATTAATTGTTTTAGATAAAGGTATCAAAATTCTTTGCTTTTCAACCGTCAATTGACAGATACCATTACCTAAGTCAATCACTGCTCGATACTGATTTAAGAAATCGATGCCGAAAAGACATGGAACTGTTAAATTATCCACAACAAGGAAATGATAACGAACATGCACGTTGGAAACAACAAAAGTTAGAAGAGCTTGTAATTTGACATTTTTTGATTTGTTTCCAGTGGCACCGATGATTCGGCAGTTCTGCACTGGAAACGTCGGAAGTTTAGAACCTTTATCTAGATCCAAGTACAGGGAACTAGAAATCACGCTTGCTGACGCTCCAGTGTCGAATAACACTTCTACAATGGATTTCTCTAACGATAAAACAGCAGTTGCCTGAACCGTTACCTTTACTTTGTCGTTATTACTAGACTTATTATTCTCGGCAAGAAGGTCATGTTCCATAGTGTGTCCGTCTTGGAATCTCAAAAAACAATTTGCAAGATTATTTGCGCCCGTGCTCACGTTCTCGACCGGGGGTTGGGCGCTTACGCCGGTCTGCTCATATTTTCCGCCGCGTTATTAGGCGACGCATTTTGGTCATCACTTACCTCAATAATATTTATCCTTTGTTCATGGACATGTTTGGTATTCGGTGGAGTTTGATTACCGCAGTCCTGATTATTAGCATTGTTTGTTGGTACAAAGTGTCGCGCACTCGGAAACATATAATTATAGTTGTGTGGTGTATAGTTCGGGTTTCCCCACTGCGGGGGTGGATAACTGACTCTAGAATTTTGACAATTTGAATTATTCTGCTGATATGGCGAATTTCTCTCAAAATAACCAGGGTTGTATCTTCCATCCTGACGTCTGTTTTGATTGTTGTTGTTTCGGTTACGGTTGTTGTTGCCTCTGGAGTACTGATTGTTGTTGAAACTACCATTGCGTCTGTTGCCATTACTATTACTTTTACGGTAAAATTGACCATTACCAAAACTGTTGTAATTGTTGGAATTTTGGAATCGGGGATCGCAAGATTGCTGCGAATATTGTGTGAAGTTGGGCTGTTGTGATTTTTGCCCCTGATTTTGAGGAAGCGGGTTTGCATTCCACATGTTACCGCTGTTGTTATTTTGATTGAAATTATGGCAATTGTTTTGGCGAGAGTAGGAATTAGCATTATAAATATGTGGAGTGTTCCCTGAATCTCCTCTAAACACAAGGTCTACTTCATTCAAATAATCTAGAAATTTCTTGATGTTAGTTTCCGGAACACCAATTAATTGTGTCCGGTAATGCAGGGGTAAATGACTTTTTAAGGTGTTAATCACATCGGCAAGATCGGCCGGTTTTGACCAATAAAGTGTTTTGTCCAGGTATCTTTCAAAATATTGACGCAAAGTTTCTTTACGAGGGTTGTATGGTTCGGGATTGTGAACTTCACGTCGAAGTTGTTTTTGCTCATGTTCTGACCAGAATTCCTGCAGAAAAGCCTCTTCAAATTGCTTGAAAGTTAAATTTTGCCTTTTTATTTCAGCTCCCCATCTGGATGCTCGCCCCCTCAACAGATTACTTACAAAAAAAATCTTTTCCGCATCTGACCAGTTGTGCGGAAACATTCCGTCAAAAGACCTAATAAAAACAATCGGGTGCACCGCTTGGGTATCATCGGAACTGAACGTTGGAAAATAGGCATGTTTAATCATGTTACCGTCAACAATACCGGCAGGCACTATAGGGCCTGAACTATTGTTCCCTGGTGAAACTTCATGGCACAAGGGTGGTTGAGAATTACTGTTTTGTGCGATCACTGAGAGCGGCTCTGTTTGATGTTTTTCGCTCGCAAGTGATTCGCTGTTAGACTGTGGAACAAACTGCACAGTGAAATTAGGCGGTGAACTCGTTGTGAGTGGGGTTGTAGGCGGAACAGTAACTACGTTAGACTCGGGAGTTAATACCTGAGAAATTTGGTTTTTTAAAGTGTTGGTCTCGGTTTGCACCTGCGACATGGCCTGGTGTAAAATCTCTTTTGTAGCGGTTTCTACCCTTTGCTCAATGAGCTTGTTGCAAATACCACATTCGTGCACTAATTTTTCTGCAATGTTTGCGTTACACTCTAAAGAAAGCGAATCTGTTTCTTCCTCCAAATGGGAAATTTTTTCTTTCATTTCTAATTGTTGTAAGCATACTACGCTAACTTGTTGAGTAATACCTTCGATATCCATCGAAATTTTATTTTGTGAGGTGGTTTGATTTTGCACGAAATTCTGAACTAGATCATTGACCTGAGCCTGAGCGTTCGTGACCTGATCCAACTTGGTTTTACATGACTGCATTTCGGAATTTGTCACTGTTTGATATTTAACAAAGGAATTTTCGTGAGTGTTTACACGACATGACAATTCGTTGAAACTTTCGGTCAATTGTGTCGTTTTTGAATTAAGTTCTGAGATTTGGTTAGCCTGTTTTTCCAGAGTAGATGTTACCTCAGAAGACAATTGATCGATTTTGCTGTTTAATTCTTTTGTACTCTGCTCCTGTTTATCAAATCTAGTGTCTAGTTTATCAAACCTTTCATTAAGGATGCTATCCATACTTCGCGTAAGAAGTTGTATTAAAATTCCGTACTGATTCGGATCAATGTTTGGATCATTGTTCCTTTCACTAGAGTTGTGCAAATTAGGATCGGAGTGGGAAATCCCTAGTTGGACACGTCTACTATCGTTTTCCATAGGGTCAGGATTATTGGGTGTGTCACCTGATGAATTACTTTCGTTACTTAGTATTATTTGATGTGATACACCTGCAGTAAATTCCATAGATTCTGGGCTGGAAAAGCCTAGGAAAGGGGATGCTGATGATACAGTAGCATCACCGTTATCAGTTTGCTGTTGCTGTTGTTCCATTTTTGCCAATAATTAACAAACGCGAAATATGCAAATAGTACACCCAGAATGGCGAAGGCTTGCAAAGTACAAAAGATAAATAAAATTTAAATAGTTAGACGGTAATAACTATTACTTGATAGAATTTCCAAAAATCTCTGAATTATTATTGTGGTTGTAACCGTATTCGCGTAGCTAATCTGAAAGTGGTGACATGACGTAACAAACAGGATTGACTCATAACAATGACTTTTGTATATCTTACTGTTGAATTTCAATGTTACAATAATAGAAATTCCATTGACAAAGGGTATGATTCTTGTTTAGGGAAAGGCATGGGAAATGGGAATAAAAGTTAGCATAGGCGGGAGGCGCACGCTGGACAATGGCATAGCAGAACAAATGCTTTTGCACTACTCACCGCGCTGCGTTGAAGCTTGCAGAAATCTTGAAACAACGTTAGCTCTCGTTTTCATATTGGGCATGAAAGAGAAAATTACAGTTTTTTAGCCAATGTACAAGACAATAAATATTACTACATGTATGATTTTACTTTAATTTGCCCTTGTTAAGTTCATTCCAGTAAAATCCGAAGATTGGCGTCCTGTCACGGTCGCCAGTGTGATGTCCGGAATTTAAAAAAAAGGAGGGTGGTAATTTTTTGTTTTTGTTTTGTTGTAAGGAAAGGTAAGAAAAAAGGGTGAATAAAGGTGAAGGGAAGTGGTTCTATTTTTACTGGAATGAACTTATTGATGGACATCACAAAAATTTATTTTACCTATATTTTTTTTTTACTCATCGAAGAAGACAACACAACACATATAAAAGAAATCATCCACAGAATGATCGTTTCACAAGACACTTTCTAGCTCGACTGACTCTTAAGACTGAACAAGACTCGACTGACTCTACTGTCTCTCTGCACCACAGCCTCTTCACGTCCCTCTGGACCAGAGATTTCAACTGTGTTTCACGCCGATTATTTAATTAATCGTACAGCCGCTGGGCGCGCGCTTGGCGCGTCATTTAAATGGGGTTAAACGCACACCGCGAGAGGCGTGGGCTAGCGGTGTCTTACATATGCTTTGAAAACCTCAAAATGAAATTCAGAAATAAAATCAAGCAGATGACCAAAGTAGAAGTAAATTCCTGCTGTGCTATGTTTGGCCATTCCTGAAAAACTGACTCAGTTAAGAGTGAGAAATATTCCGGAAAAAGAATCGAACCAGCTACAGTTGGAAAGGTTGGCTTACATAATACACAGGTTAGTCTAACATTACTGAAAAGTTAAATACATACATGGTAACGCAAAATATACATTTAAGAAGCCTTCGGAATTTGAGACCATTACGTTAATCACTTTTGTAGCATTCCACAATGCTGGAAGATGTTTAAAAATTGTATCGATTTTTTACCCTGTAAGCTGCTATTATTGCCTACACACTGAATGACGCATCACAAGAAAGATTTCAAAGTGAAAGGATGGGCAAACTACAGTGAGACTAATGCACTGACTATCTAATAGAACAAGAACTCTACTCTGCATGGAGGTATACCTCTATGCAGTTCTGTTTCTTTGACATTTCAATAATCATTCACTTTGTTGACGTGCACAATAACATGCCTTACTTCTTTCCTCATCGCTCACGCTAGCAAAGAACATGTAGGCAAGTTTTTTTTTTTTTTTTTTTTTTTTTGTAAACGTGAACACAAAATATGTTGTGCATACGAGTTGAAAGCTGAAAACGTAACGAACGAGAAGCAGTACCGGTTGACAGTCGACAAACAAGCACTGGTTTCGAAATGCCAGCTTCACTTGCTATGGATACAATCACAGTAAAAGTGGAATTAAATGGATTACGAAAGCATGCTTTTAACACCACTTCCTTCTGTTTCTAGTTATCCGAAATATAGCAGCAAAAAGTGAGTCACGTTAACGAGGCCAAATGTGTCGTATTACTAAAGCAAATACGCATTCGAGAACAGAAAAACGTTCGAAATTGCCTTCGTGACACTGTGTTGTTCATGTAAGCTCTGTAATTTTTAGTATTTAAAACATCTGTTGCGCGGACACTACAGAGACAGTGCACAAGAAGCAATCGTAAACAGTAGCCTGCTAATACACTCCTGGAAATTGAAATAAGAACACCGTGTATTCATTGTCCCAGGAAGGGGAAACTTTATTGACACATTCCTGGGGTCAGATACATCACATGATCACACTGACAGAACCACAAGCACATAGACACAGGCAACAGAGCATGCACAATGTCAGCACTAGTACAGTGTATAACCACCTTTCGCAGCAATGCAGGCTGCTATTCTCCCATGGAGACGATCGTAGAGATGCTGGATGTAGTCCTGTGGAGCGGCTTGCCATGCCATTTCCACCTGGCGCCTCAGTTGGACCAGCGTTCGTGCTGGACGTGCAGACCGCGTGAGACGACGCTTCATCCAGTCCCAAACATGCTCAATGGGGGACAGATCCGGAGATCTTGCTGGCCAGGGTAGTTGACTTACACCTTCTAGAGCACGTTGGGTGCCCCGGGATACATGCGGGCGTGCATTGTCCTGTTGGAACAGCAAGTTCCCTTGCCGGTCTAGGAATGGTAGAACGATGGGTTCGATGACGATTTGAATGTACCGTGCACTATTCAGTGTCCCCTCGACGATCACCAGAGGTGTACGGGCAGTGTAGGAGATCGCTCCCCACACCATGATGCCGGGTGTTGACCCTGTGTGCCTCGGTCGTATGCAGTTCTGATTGTAGCGCTCACCTACACGGCGCCAAACACGCATACGACCATCATTGGCACCAAGGCAGAAGCGACTCTCATCGCTGAAGACGACACGTCTCCATTCGTCCCTCCATTCATGCCTGTCGCGACACCACTGGAGGCGGGCTGCACGATGTTGGGGCGTGAGCGGAAGACGGCCTAACGGTGTGCGGGACCGTAGCCCAGCTTCATGGAGACGGTTGCGAATGGTCCTCGCCGATACCCCAGGAGCAACAGTGTCCTTAATTAGCTGGGAAGTGGCGGTGTGGTCCCCTACGGCACTGCGTAGGATCCTACGGTCTTGGCGTGCATCCGTGCGTCGCTGCGGTCCGGTCCCAGGTCGACGGGCATGTGCACCTTCCGCCGACCACTGGCGACAACATCGATGTACTGTGGAGACCTCACGCCCAACGTGTTGAGCAATTCGGCGGTACGTCACCCGGCCTCCCGCATGCCCACTATACGCCCTCGCTCAAAGTCCGTCAACTGCACATACGGTTCACGTCCACGCTGTCGCGGCATGCTACCAGTGTTAAAGACTGCGATGGAGCTCCGTATGCCACGGCAAACTGGCTGACACTGACGGCGGCGGTGCACAAATGCTGCGCAGCTAGCGCCATTCGACGGCCAACACCGCGGTTCCTGGTGTGTCCGCTGTGCCGTGCGTGTGATCATTGCTTGTACAGCCCTCTCGCAGTGTCCGGAGCAAGTATGGTGGGTCTGACACACCGGTGACAATGTGTTCTTTTTTCCATTTCCAGGAGTGTATTTCGGGCTACTTAAAATGGCGGCAGGCCCTTCCCACTCCAGTTTCAAGACAAAGAACAGCGTAAGCCTGTAGTGCCACCTCCCTTCTTTTTTTACCTTCATGATCGTGACTGTTCTTATTAGACTGTGAACTGAGGTTCGCCGATGACATTGTAATTGTGTCAGAGACAACAAAGGACTTGGAAGAGCAGTTGAACGGAATGGATAGTGTCTTGAAAGGAGGATATAAGATGAACATCCACAAAAGCAAAACGAGGATAATGGAATGTAGTCGAATTAAGTCGGGTGGTGCTGAGGGAATTAGATTAGGAAATGAGACACTTAAAGTAGTAAAGGAGTTTTGCTATTTGGGGAGCAAAATAACTGATGATGGTCGAAGTAGAGAGGTCATAATATGTAGACTGGAAATGGCAAGGAAAGCGTTTCTGAAGAAGTGAAATTTGTGAACATCGAGTATAGATTTAAGTGTCAGGAAGTCATTTTTGAAAGTATTTGTATGGAGTGTAGCAAAAAAAAAAAAATGGTTCAAATGGCTCTGAGCACTATGGGACTCAACATCTTAGGTCATAAGTCCCCTAGAACTTAGAACTACTTAAACCTAACTAACCTAAGGACATCACACACACCCATGCCCGAGGCAGGATTCGAACCTGCCACCGTAGCAGTCGCGCGGTTCCGGACAGCAGCGCCAGAACCGCATGGCCAACGCGGCCGGCCGAATGTAGCCATGTATGGAAGTGAAACATGGACGATAAATAGTCTGGACAAGAAGAGAATATAAGCTTTTGAAATGTGGTGCTACAGAAGAATGCTGAATATTAGATGGGTACATCACATAACTAATGAGGAGGTATTGAACAGAATTGGGGAGAAGAGGAGTTTGTGGCACAACTTGACTAGAAGAAGGGATCGGTTGGTAGGACATGTTCTGAGGAATCAGGGGATCACCAATTTAGTATTGGAGGGCAGCGTGGAGGGTAAAAATCGTAGAGGGAAACCAAGAGATGAATACACTAAGCAGATTCAGAAGGATGTAGGTTGCGGTAGGTACTGGGAGATGAAAAAGCTTGCAGAGGATAGAGTAGCATGGAGAGCTGCATCAAACCAGTCTCAGGGCTGAAGACCACAACAACAACCATAACCATCACGTACCAAAAACTGTGGTAGGCTACTCTACGTCTACAAAATGGCGTATACGTATCATTAGTAATCAGAATATACCCATGCAGTTAAAGAAGACAATTGCAAAAAGTCAATACAAGGAGTCGTTCATACCCAAAATTTAGTGTATTAATATGGCTATTTGTTCTTCTAGCCAGACGGTGTGGCCGAGTGGTTCTAGCCGCTTCAGTCTGGAACCGCATTACCGCTACGGTCGCGGGTTCGAATCGGATGTGTGTAACGTCCTTAGGTTAGTTAGGTTTAAGTAGTTCTAAGTTCTAGGGGACTGATGACCTCATATGTTAAGTCCCGTAGTGCTCAGAGCCATTTGAACCATTTGAGCCATTTTTTTGTTCTTCTAAAACAAGTTTGTGGTTGCGCTCTTCTGACGTAAGTTTCTGTAATGGTATACTGTGTGAACCAAGGCAGAGGCAAGTTTATGCCGAGTTGTCAATGTACTGAAACGTGTAAATCACCAATGTCCAGATTTATTAGTGATATCGCAAGTATAAGTTTTCAGAACATTTTTCTGTATTTGTCTCTGTATCCTGCATTGGGTCTGTAGCGTTGTTATGGCCCTCCTGTGACGATGCCTTTACGAACCGAAATCGGTAAAGTAATGAAGTTGTGTTGGTGCCGCTAGCTGGTACAGGGTGTTTCAAGAATGACCGGTGTATTTGAAACGGCAATAAAAACTAAACGAGCAGCGATAGAAATACACCGTTTCTTGCAATATGCTAGGTACAACAGTACATTTTCAGGCGGACAAACTTTTGAAATTACAGTAGTTACAATTTTCAACATCAAATGGCGCTGCAAATGATGTGAAAGATATAGAAGACAACGCAGTCTGTGGGTGCTCCATTCTGTACGTCGTACTTCTGCTGTAAGCGTGTGCTGTTCACAACGTGCAAGTGTGCTGTGGACAACATGGTTTATTCCTTAGAACAGAGGATTTTTCTGGTGTTGGAATTACACCGCCTAGAACACAGTGTTGTTGCAACAAGACGAAGTTTTCAACGGAGGTTAAATGTAACCAAAGGATCGAAAAGCGATACAATAAAGAATCTGTTTGAAAAATTTCAACGGACTGGGAACGTCGCGGATGAACGTGCTGGAAAGGTAGGGCGACCGCGTACGGCAACCACAGAGGGCAACGCGCAGCTAGTGCAGCAGGTGATCCAACAGCGGCCTCGGGTTTCCGTTCGCCGTGTTGCAGCTGCGGTCCAAATGACGCCAACGTCCACTTATCGTCTCATGCGCCAGAGTTTACACCTCTATCCATACAAAATTCAAACGCGGCAACCCCTCAGTGCCGCTACCATTGCTGCACGAGAGACATTCGCTAACGATATAGTGCACAGGATTGATGACGGCGATATGCATGTGGGCAGCATTTGGTTTACTGACGAAGCTTATTTTTACCTGGACGGCTTCGTCAATAAACAGAACTGGCGCATATGGGGAACCGAAAAGCCCCATGTTGCAGTCCCATCGTCCCTGCATCCTCAAAAAGTACTGGTCTGAGCCGCCATTTCTTCCAAAGGAATCATTCGCCCATTTTTCAGATCCGAAACGATTACTGCATCACGCTATCTGGACATTCTTCGTGAATTTGTGGCGGTACAAACTGCCTTAGACGACACTGCGAACACCTCGTGATTTACGCAAGATGGTGCCCGGCCACATCGCACGGCCGACGTCTTTAATTTCCTGAATGAATATTTCGATGATCGTGTGATTGCTTTGGGCTATCCGAAACATACAGGAGGCGGCGTGGATTGGCCTCCCTATTCGCCAGACATGAACCCGTGTGACTTCTTTCTGTGGGGACACTTGAAAGACCAGGTGTACCGCCAGAATCCAGAAACAATTGAACAGCTGAAGGAGTACATCTCATCTGTATGTGAAGCCATTCCGCCAGACACGTTGGCAAAGGTTTCGGGTAATTTCATTCAGAGACTACGCCATATTATTGCTACGCATGGTGGATATGTGGAAAATATAGTACTATAGAGTTTCCCAGACCGCAGCGGCATCTGTTGTTGAAAATTGTAACTACTGTAATTTCGAAAGTTTTCCTGCCTGAAAATGTACTGTTGTCCCAAGCATATTGCAACAAACGGTGTATTTCTATCGCTGCTCGTTTAGTTTGTATTGCCGTTTCAAATATACCGGTTATTTTTGAAACACCCTGTAGTTTGCAGTGCATTATTTTATACCCTCCACAGACATTGAGACACCTCATTGAGTGTGTCCCCAGCGGTGTGGATACATCCGATATTCATACCCAGTAATAGCTGTGCGCATATTTTTCGGCAGATAGCATAGGCACGTACTCACCAAAACAGTGTTAACTACATAACAGAGCGTTCTTAGAATGACACCGCACGTAAGAGTTTCTTCCGGTTGAATCTGCGTATGTACCGCACGAAAAATGACTTCTTAGAAGCCTTTTCTAATCTTATCTTCACGGCGCCTACGGGAGTGGTTAGTAGAGAGATGAGGCATATCTCTAGATTCTTAGCTGGTTCTCGAAATTTTGGGAGTAAGCTTCCGCTTATTTGCGTTTATCTTCAAGAATCTGCCAGTTCAGTCTTCTCAGAATCTCCGCGACGCTTTCTCGTCTGTCAAACAAAATTGTGATAGTTCGTGCTGCGCTTTTGGGAATAGTCCTATATCCCCTTTTGCTTCGGAAGGATTGGAAGATAACATTCAGGATCTGTTAGATAACGACCAGGTAAGGGCACTAGAGAGGCAGTTCTGGCAATGCAGCTGTTAATGGAAGAAATACTGCAGAAAGATGAAGACACATTCATATAATCTGTCGAGCTGGAAAAAGCTTTACAAAACGTCGAATGGTGTAAGATGTTCGAAATTCTGAGGAACATAGGATTGAACTACAGGGAAAGACGGATATTATGTACAAGAAACAAGGCGGGATAATAACAGTGGAAAACCAAGAACGAAGTGCTCGGATTAGAAGGGATGTAATACAGGGATGTAATGTTTAGCCCTTAATGCATCGAAGGGACAATGATGGAATTTAAGAAAGTTTCAAGAGTGAGATTAAATTTCAGGGTGAAAGCACATGATGAAGATTCGCAGATTACATAGCTATGGTCAATAAAAGCCTGGAAATACTGCAAGATCTGTAGAATGGAATGGTCTAATGAGCAAACATTGTGCACTAACTCAAAGAAAGACAAAAGTAATGAGAAGTGGCAGAAATGAGATTACTGATAAGCTTAGTATCAAAATTTGTGACAACGAAATAAACGAAGTGGAAGGACTCGTGCTACCTGGGAAGCAAAATAACATACCACAGATGAACCAACAGGGACATAAAAGGCAAAGTAGCACAGGCGAAAAGGGCGTTTCTGGCAAAGGAGAGTCTGCTAGCATCGCCCGAATGAATTTCAGCAACGGGTAGGAATTCGTATGGGGACGGATATCTCGCAAGTAACTATGATAGGATACCAATAAACAGTAACCAACAGAGGGTTCGACACAACCGAAAAATTCAGGAAAAATTAAGAATTCGATAAAGACTTACGATTTATGACGGCACAAACGTGCTCAAACATGGCTGGGTTTATATGAAAAAAAAAAAAAAAAAAAAAAATACACAGACCTGAAATCCGGTAATTCTGTCTCCAAACACGTCTAGTACAAGAGCCTCAAATGATGAAAAAAGCACAATCATGCAAAGTAAAAGCAAATTCGAAGATTATCGGTAAACTATGTAAGTAAAACTGCACGTCGTGGTTTGTTACAGGGAAGCCGGCCGCGGTGGTCTCGCGGTTCTAGGCGCGCAGTCCGGAACCATGCGACTGCTACGGTCGCAGGTTCAAATCCTGCCTCGGTCATGGATTTGTGTGATGTCCTTAGTTAGGTTTAAGTAGTTCTGAGTTCTAGGGGACTAATGACCACAGCAGTTGAGTCCCATAGTGCTCAGAGCCATTTGAACCGTTACAGGGAATTCTATTCGTAACTCGCTAACGAAGGATTTTCAGACTTGTGTTCATATGAACTGTTTATGAATACCAATTGATGAACATATATCAGATCTGTTCAAAAACTCCGTAACATTCGTAATTTCGCGCCGATGGTGTGTTGGAGCGAAATGCGGCTGGCATCTGCACGCGCCTGTGTTTAATACGTAACTGCCGGAAATTTCGTTGTTGTACGTTTATTAGGTATTGTTCAGTACTGTATTGTACGCCCCCGGTAGCTGAGTGCTCAGCGCGACAGAATGTCAGTCCTAACGGCCCGGGTTCGATTCCCGGCTGGGTCGGAGATTTTTCTCCGCTCAGGGACTGGGTGTTGTGTTGTCCTAATCATCATCATTTCATCTCCATCGACGCGCCAGTCGCCGAAGTGGCGTCAAATATAAAGACTTGTACACGACGAACGGGAGGCCCTAGTCACACGACATTTACAGTACTCTATTGAGTAGAACGTAGTGTCGCACAGTTTCGGAATTTCGAAATGGCAGAGTTAAGAAGAGCAGCGCGCTTGCATTAAATTTTGCGTAAAACTCGAGAAAATATTTACAGAGACACAACAAATGACGCAGGAAGTCTATGGTGATGAGGGCTTAAGCCGTACTCGGTGTTACAAATAGTTCACACGGTTTAAAAATAGGAGGACGGAAGTTACAGATGACCCTCGTTCAGGACGCCCTTCGACGTCTACCGACGACGCTCATTCCAGGAACGTCAACGACCCAATCTGTCCGGGAGATCGCTCCCATCTCGTTTCCCGCGCCCGGTTTCCCGGGTTCGATTCCCGGCGGGGTCAGGGATTTTCTCTGCCTCGTGATGGCTGGGTGTTGTGTGTTGTCCTTAGGTTAGTTAGGTTTAAGTAGTTCTAAGTTCTAGGGGACTGATGACCATAGATGTTAAGTCCCATAGTGCTCAGAGCCATTTGAACCATTTTTTTTTTCGGGAGATTATAGCAGTACGTAATATTTGAGATGGATTATGTCACAAAATCCTGACACGGCATCTGGGAATGCATGGTTCTGTCGCCGAGTTCGTCCCACGGCTCACGAATCAAGACGAGGAAGGCCTTTGCCTCGCAATTTGTGAAGAGCTTTTGGCTCACGCAAATGAGAACGAGATGTTCCTTAAGAGAATCATAACTGGTGATGATGTTGAGACCAAGGTTCAATCTTCACAAATGGTCGGAAAAGGTTTTCTGTGACTTTGATGGATTAGTTCATCATGAATTCGTGCCACAGGTCACAAACTATTAATCGATAGTAATATCTGGACGTGTTGCGTTCTCTGCGAGAAAATGAGAGAGGGAAACTGCCTGAAATGTGGCGAGACAGTTAATGGTTCTTTCAACGCGATAACGCACCCGCACATTCATTCCTGTTGGTGCGTGACTGTTGCATCATAAACGAAATAACTTTGATGCTTCATTCTGTGTACTCTCCCGACCTGGCCCCAGCGCACATTCTTTTATTTTCAAAATTGTAAACCGCGTTGGAAGGGCAAAGATTTGCAACGATAAACAAGATGAAAGAAAGTTTGCATACGGCGCGATCCAGCAAGAGGCGTATCAAGACTGCTTCCAGAAGTGGAAACGTCGTTGAGAGCGCTGTATCAATCGTGGAGGAGAGTATTTCTAAAGAGACCATGCACAGTAAGTAAAAGGTTAGCGTAGAAAATTTTTGTGGACAATGTTTCGGGATCTTTTGAACAGACCTCGTATATAGCCTACAAATGAAGTAATTATTGCTGATGTAACGTTGTTCAATAAAAAAAGTCAAGATAGAAATAGATTTGTATTTAGATCCCTCACACTCTATATAGAAAGGCTCAATCACTTAAAACTTGCACCGCAAATACTGACGAAATGGCAAGTGCTGTCTTCACAGAATGAATTGGTAGTCAGAGACTCGTATTGTTAGCCAATAAGCAGATTGTAATAATGCTTAGAAAGTGTATTTTTTGTTCAAACTTACACTTTTTAATTTGAGCAATGCCTACTGATATTAAAAGATTAAAATTAGGTTGACTTACAATGTCAGTGGTGTTTGTTGCAGGATTCTACTGCGAATCGTCATTGAGATACTGTATTTTGGAAAGTTTCCAATCCGACGCTTGTTTGTACCATTCGACCTGCGTAATTACAAGGTACGATGTTGTTACATTTGTTTACAGTGTGCTTCTGTGTTCCTCCAGTGCTCTGCGACTTGATAGTCAGTCAGTCTCTTCAACTGCGTAGGAATCATGCGTAAAAGGAGAAATATTTCAGCTGATGATGACAGAAGAAAGTACAAAAATGTTCAGGGATATTCAGGGATACAAAGTACAAGTCGCTTAGCAATGAAATAAACAGGAAGTTCATGTAAGCTAAGGCGAAATGGCTGCATGAAAAATGTGAAGAAATGGAAAAGGAAATTACTGTCGGTAGAATTGACTCAGAAAATAGGAGAGTCAAGACAACCTTCAGTGAAATGAAAAGTGAGGCTGGGAATTCCGCAGTCAAATGTAGAGAAGAGAGAGGATAGGTGCAAAGAGTACACTGAAGGCCTCTGTGAGGGGAAGATTAGTTTAATGTGGCAGAAGGAGAAACAGGTGTCGATATAGAAGAGCTAGGGGATCCAGTGTTAGAATCAGAATTTAAAAGAGCGTTGAAAGACGCAAGATGAAATAAGTCAGAAGGAACAGACTATCTGAAATGTTTGAGGGAAGTAGCAACAAAACGGCTATTCACGTGATAAGTGGGGATAGAGGCGTAGAGAAACAATTAAAATCGCTCAAAAGAGGAAAGGCCGCTGGACCTGATGGGATACCAGTTCGATTTTACACAGAGTACGCGAAGGAACTTGCCCCCCCTTCTTACAGCGGTGTACCGTAGGTCTCTAGAAGAGCGAAGCGTTCCAAAGGATTGGAAAAGGGCACAGGTTATCCCCGTTTTCAAGAAGAGACGTCGAACAGATGTGCAGAACTATAGACCTATATCTCTAACGTCGATCAGTTGTAGAATTTTGGAACACGTATTATGTTCGAGTATACTGACTTTTCTGGAGACTAGAAATCTACTCTGTAGGAATCAGCATGGGTTTCGAAAAAGACGGTCGTGTGAAACCCAGCTCGCGCTATTCGTCCACGAGACTCAGAGGGCCATAGACACGGGTTCACAGGTAGATGCCGTGTTTCTTGACTCCCGCAAGGCGTTTGACACAGTTCCCCACAGTCGTGTAATGAACGAAGTAAGAGCATACGGATTATCAGACCAATTGTGTGATTGGATTGAGGAGTTCCTAGATAACAGAACGCAGTATGTCATTCTCAATGGAGAGAAGTCTTCCGAAGTAAGAGTGATTTCAGGTGTGCCGCAGGGGAGTGTTACAGGACCGTTGCCATTCACAATATACATAAATAACCTGGTGGATGACATCGGAAGTTCACTGAGGCTTTTTGCAGATTATGCTGTGGTGTATCGAGACTTGCAACAATGAAAAATTGTACTGAAATGCAGGAGGATCTGCAGCGAATTGACGCATGGTGCAGGGAATGGTATTTGACAAGTGTAATGTGCTGCGGATACATAGAAAGATAGATCCCTTATCATTTAGCTACAATATAGCAGGTCAGCAACTGGAAGCAGTTAATTCCATAAATTATCTGGGAGTACGCAATGGGAGTGATTTAAAATGGAATGATCATATAAAGTTGATCGTCGGTAAAGCAGATGCCAGACTGAGATTCATTGGAAGAATCCTAAGGAAATGCATTCTGAAAACAAAGGAAGTAGGTTACAGTACGCTTGTTCGCTCACTGCTTGAATACTGCTCAACAGTGTGGGATCCGTACCATATAGGGTTGATAGAAGAGATAGAGAAGATCCAACGGAGAGCAGCGCGCTTCGTTACAGAATCATTTAGTAATCGCGAAAGCGTTATGGAGATGATAGATAAACTCCAGTGGAAGACTCTGCAGGAGAGACGCTCAGTAGCTCGGTACGGGCTTTTGTTAAAGTTTCGAGAACATACCTTCACCGAAGAGTCAAGCAGTATATTGCTCCCTCCTACGTATATTTCGCGAAGAGACCATGAGGATAAAATCAGAGAGATTAGAGCCCACACAGAAGCATACCGACAATCCTTCTTTCCACGAACAGTACGAGACTGGAATAGAAGGGAGAACCGATAGAGGTACTGAGGGTACCCTCCGCCACACACCGTCAGGTGGCTTGCGGAGTATGGATGTAGATGTAGTGCGAGGATTATCACACAATCACCTTAACAGCTCATGTATCCAAGTTGCTGCAAAGAATAATATACAGAAGAATGGAAAATTGAGGATGAGTTAATGGCGATCAGTTTTACTTGAGGAAAGGTAAAGGCAGCAGTCAGACAGTTCTGACATTGCGGTTGACAATGGAAGCAAGACTAAAGAAAATTCAAGACACTTTCATAGGGTTTCTCTACCTAGAAAATGTCAAATGGTTCAAGATGTTCGAAATGTTGAGGAAAATATGGGTAAGCTATAGGGAGAGACAGATATTATACAACATGTACAAGAGCCAAGAGCGAATAATAACAGTGGAAGACCAAGAACGAAGGGCTCATATTAAAAAGGATGTAATACAGGGATGTAGTCTTTCATCCCTACCGTTCAATCTAAGCATCGAAGAAGCAATAATGGGAATAAAAGAAAGGATCAAAAGTGGAAAGAGAGAGAGAAAAGGGTCAAGAGTGGAATTAAAATTCGATGCGAAAGGATATCAGTGATTAGTTTCGCTAGTGACTTTACTATCCTCAATGAACGTGAAAAATAACTACAGGACCTGCTGAATGGAAAGAAGAGTCTAATTAGTACATAATATCGATTGAGAGAAAATCGAAGAAAGACGGAGCTAATGAGAAGCAGCAGAAAAAGAACACTAAGTAATTTAACAACAAGGTTGGTGGTCACGGAGTAGAAGAAGTCAAAGAAATCTGCTACCTAGTTAGCAGAAACGATTATGAGAATCGTGTTAAATTCTATACATTGGCAGTAAGACTTGATGCTCCGGATGTATGACGTATCTTCTTTAGTGATGAAGCCACATGTCCCAATCATGGCCAGGTAAACGGTCAAAACATGCACTAGTCTTTGCTGACAATCCCTGTTTGCTACTTAGCTAATTATGAGAATAGTGTTAAATTTTGTACATGGGCATTAAGAATTGATGCTCCGGATGTATCATGTACCTTGTTTAGTGATGAAGCCACATGTACCAATCATGGCGAGGTAAACAGCCAAAACATGGACTAGTCTTTGCTGCCAATGCCCGTTGGCTGCGTCAAAGGAACGTCATCGTCCATAAGTGTAAACGTGGGGTGTGGAACAGTGAACCATCAGCTCATAGGCCCGTTCTTCATAAATTGAACACCGAATGGATCATCTTCCACGGATTCTAGAAGACGTTCCTCTGCACACTTGTAGCAACCTGTGATACTAACTTGATGAGTGTCCATGCTATAATATACGACGTACTACAGCATGACTTCACGAACTGTTTCCAAATCGTTGGCATGGAAGTAGAGGACCTGTACCTTGGCCGGCCCATTTCCCAGATTTGACGCTCCTGTCCACGAGGAATACCAACTACATCCTATCATATGCGGACACGTATTACTGCAAGCCTGCTCGGAGTTCTCCAGTGAAATCCTAGCAAGTGTGCAGCAGTCGTTTCATACCAGACTGGAAGCGTATATTTCCACTGGGATTTTGAACACAGCCTATGATCGTCATTTAAGTGGCCAGAATCCACATAACTAGTATATGCATTTGTGTTGCTCCTTTGTGTGTGCAACCACAGGTATTGTACAAATGTGGTTGTGGTAACTTTTCAAAATACGATATCTTGTAAAGGAGTCCCACTAAAACCGTGCAACAAACACCAACGACATTCTAAATTACCCTACTTTTAGGCTGTTAATGTCTATAGGCATTGTTCCAATTTAAGAAGTGTATGTTTGCAGAGCGAATACACTTTCTAAATACTATTTCAGTCTGTTGATTGACCAACAATACGTGTCCCTGACTACCAATCCATTGTGTGAAAACCGTACATTAATAGCACTTTCCTTTTCGCGGTATTTGTGGTGCGAGTTGTAGTTGATTCACCCTCTTTGTGACAATAGGATGTGCTACTCAGGTACACGATTTCATAACAAATCTGATGCACTCCTCGCAACTTAAACATTCAGCGACTTCTGTCTGAAACTGACAATCATTAAAATTAAGTTACAGCGTGAGAACTCTTAACTTCTGAAGGGACAACTCGGGGAGTATTCCGTGTGGGGGTTGGGCGTGGGAAGTGGTGTGGAACACAGCAAAGCGAGCTGCTATTTGAGAAATTCCGGGCGCGAGGCACAAAGTGGAAGGCCGGCTCGCACAAAGCCCGTGTGTGTGCGTCACTTCCACAGTGGCGGAAGCTGCGTCCTACCGCATCCGCGCCGTAGTACCTGGTGGCTAACCGCTTTAGCGAAATTCTTCCCTGTTTGTACGCAGAGATATTCGTACCGGTGTTTGCGGAACGCCCGCAGCCCCATACTTCAATCTGTTCTCTTTGGAGATCACTGAAGTTATGAGTCATTTTAAGTAATAGCATCGAGGCAGAATCAGCTTTCACCAGAAAACACAGCAGACCTCCATCCTGCTCTCGAATAAGCTCTCGCTTGAGACAACTGAAATTGCAATTGGCTGTGTTTGGGATCAGTGGAATGCACGCTACAGGGCGTCTGGCTCGGAGCTGTCCTTGAAGTAACTCATCTGTGACAGTTCGCTGCGTCACTTGGTGACAAGTGCTGCTGAAATTGCTGTTGCAAATGCATCATGATGCATCAGAGCGCGGTAGTGACACGTGGCCGTAGATTCTCGCGACCACGACCGCCAGCACGGCGTCTTTGTCACCTTAAAGGCACTGATGACTAACATCAACTCACTATGTCAATCCTCCAAAGTAAACTAAATTTCGCGACCGTTACAGCATACCTGATTTGCATCCTCATAGTGGTGCTATTCGTGCCACTCTTATGTGACTGGCGCGAAATTTGAATAGACATCTTCTTTCAGATGTAGAAACATGCCTGCCAACTTTAGTTCGTGTTGCACGATTCCTTCTTGGTGTTATGATTTTTTTCCGTCAGTATACTGGCATTGGTGCTATGTAACAGGCGTTCACGAGTCCAGGCGACCTTTCCACGATTTACTTGTCGAATGACCGCTTGTTGACTCTCTTCCTCGCAAAACTGGGCCCATTGTGAACGCTAGAGGTCCTGTTAAAACCATAGAGTAACTATCTCTGGAGTGAGCATTCACATGCGCAGAACAGATTTTGTGTTGTCAACATACATTGCCGGCCTGGTCACGTGATCTATGGACTTCCTGTGTTTGTCCGTATAGCGCCCTGTATATTTAGAACGTCACTACATCCCTAGTACAGACGGATTCTTTTCGTACGTGTCGTGGATTATTTATGTATGTTGCGCGGACATTGTAACAGTATCCATTTGATACCGGGAATAAACCAACTGCTTAACTTTTAAAGGCAAGTGATATTACATCCTGCTTCTTTGCGATAGGTGTCACAGTTCAGATGCACTCGATTTTTGGTAGTTTTCGGTATGATACGGAACTTCATAGTATTACAGAGCATGACGTACATTTTTGCAGTGATAGTCTTGCAAAACGACTTGACAGTACGCTAGTACACTTTCGCCAGTGTTTGAAAAACACCGAATTTGCCACACATTAGCGATTATATCCCTGTTAATTCCTCCTTTTTACTGCTATTTCTGCGTAATTATTTTCTCGTTTTTGCGACCTAAAGCACAATTTTTCTTACTGGTGACACTTTGAAGTATTTATTTAACGCATTTTACGTACTTGCTCCCATTTTATTAAATAAATAGTAGATTGCGTGATGTAGATACACACTCGACAAGTCATTGACAAATGCTTGGAGGATAGTATTTGCTGAAACAATTAAGCATTCCCTTTCCTGTTCCACTAGCAAATTTACGAGAGGAAGCGATTGTTTGTAAGCTTTTGTACGAGCCATAATATCTATTATATAGTCATAAAATCGTAGAAAAATAGGTCTACAGAATCAAGCCTTAATTACATTGCGTCTCAAAATGTTTAAACATATACAGTGGGAAAGAAATATAAACGGATTGAGTGCCAAATAGGAGGAACAAAGTTAGAACAGGTGGACGGTTTCAAGTACCTAGGATGAATATTCTCACAGGATGGCAACATAGTGAAAGAACTGGAAGCGAGGTGTAGCAAAGCTAATGCAGTGAGCGCTCAGCTACGATCTTCTCTCTTCTGCGAGAAGAAAGTCAGTACCAAGACTAAGTTATCTGTGCACCGTTCAATCTTTCGACCAACTATGTTGTGTGGGAGCGAAAGTTGGGTGGATTCAGGTTACCTTATCAACAAGGTTGAGGTTACGGATATGAAAGTAGCTAAGATGATTGCAGGTACTAGTAGATGGGAACAATGGCAGGAGGGTGTCCACAATGAGGAAATCAAAGAAAAACTGGGAATGAACTGTATAGATGTAGCAGTCAGGGCGAACAGGCTTAGATGGTGGGGTCATGTCACACGCATGGGAGAAGCAAGGTTACCCAAGAGACTCACGGGTTCAGCAGTAGAGGGTAGGAGGAGTGAGGGCAGCCCAAGGAGAAGTTAGCTGGATTCGGTTAAGAATGATTTTGAAGTAATAGGTTTAACATCAGAAGAAGCACCAATGTTAGCACTGAATAGGGGATCATGGAGTAATTTTATAAGGGGGCTATGCTCCAGACTGAACGCTGAAAGGTATCATCAGTCATAAATGATGATGATGATGATACAGTGTTTCTTAATAGTACGATAACTATAATTAGAGCTACATGGTATGTACCGATGAAAAGTTACTATCCCTCGTTTCACATATTTTTCTTTGCATCCGTAGCAACAACAGTAATTCACCATCGCTATTACACTATTAACAAACGGTGAAACACAACAAAAACTCTTGATATTATAAACTTCCAAACGTTGTAGAAAGCGCACACGCACAGCGAAGTCCCGAAAACACGTGTCAATCCTGGTTTAATATTGGCAACATACGCAGAACGCAATGCTCACCCTAGAGATATCTACTCTATGGTTAAAACCATAGAGTATAAGTGTCTATGGAGTGAGCATTCAGATGCGCAGAACGAGAACTCTGTCCACAACATCTCCTATTGCTCAAGTCACGTGATATTGGGACGGTGCATGTCAGTCCGTATAGCGCTTAGCGTATTTTGAGTGTTATTACTTCGCTAGAACAGATAGATCACCTTCAAAAGTATCCTGAAATTTTGTATATGCGTTTTATAAACAAATAACCATTTTTATAGCTGGAACTGAAATAGTTTTAAAGCTGTGAAGAGCAAGGATATTGTTGTTTCTGGACACAGTATCATAGCTCAGTTCCACTTTACTTACGTTTTTTTCGGGTGCGGGGAAAGAAGTGACAGCCGGCCGTTGTGGCCGAGCGGTTCTAGGCGCTTCAGTCTGGAACCGCGCGACCACTACGGTCGCAGGTTCGAATCCTCCCTCGGGCATGGATGTGTGTGATATCCTTAGCTGAGTTTAAGTTGTTTTAAGTTCTACGGGACTGATGACGTCAGATGTTAAGTCCCATAGTGCTCAGAGCCATTTCAACCATTTTGAATCAAGTGACAGCCAACAATACCTTTTTAGGTTTTCTTTTGCATTTATTCATATTGTAGAATCTTTGTTCCAATTAATTACGTTTCAATCACACTGTACTGGGCGCCGATGCATCACAGAAAGGGGGGACGGGAAAACGCACTTATAGCAATGAAATTCCTACAGTAAATAAGCAATCTGCTTGTCCATTATGTTCAATTATATAATGTAGGAAATTGTCTCATACAGAAGAACTTAGATACACACAAGGGTCTGAGGACCTTAATAAACTGGAGGAAATTAATCACACGGTCTTATATAAATTTTATCTGCAGATAAACATAACACGAATGCGTAGACTATCAGCTTAAACGCAACTGCAGATTTATCTAGCATTTCTCTCGTAAACAGATGTCAAAAAAAAAAATGTAGAAATTTGCTCTACAATGCAAGACATTATAACTCTGCGTCTCGATATTTTTCATCATATAAACCGCCTCACATCAGTGTGATATTCACGATTTAGGTGTTTGTTGTACGTGCCTATGGAAAGTGATGGTCCTCATTTCACGTACTTCTCTTTACATCCGTAGCAACAACAATACTGCACCATGGCTGTTAACACTACTAAAACGTGTAGAAATGTATGTAAAAACAGGTGAATACGTGTAATATTAAAGTTTCGCTGTTACCACAAATTTCAGACAAGTAGCGACGCCCTAATACCACGTGACTAGCCCGGTTTGTTGTTGAGAACATGCGCAGTAAGCTATGCACACTCCATAAATATTTATATTCTATGTTTACAACTAACATTGTGCCTCCTTTTGGGTTGACAAATGTTTTGCGCTGTACATCTATATTGTTTTATATTTCCCAATATGTTATCGGTGGTCGTTGAAGTAACTAGTGGACGGATTTTTAATAAGAGAAATATATTTCACAACTTTCTAAGCTATGCTTGTCTGTTTATTTTACATGTACATCTCAATCTGTGATCCACAAGCTAAGTTACGGTGTGTGGCAGACGGTTCTTTCGGCATTATCCTCTTCTTCTTTTTCTTCTCCCTCTCTGCCTCCTTCCTCCCCCCTCCTCCCCCCTCCACGTCCGGGCGGTTCCTTTCTCTATTCGCGAGTTGCGCGTGGGTGGAAATATTGCTTGCATATCTCCCATATTAGCTGTAATTTCCTTATTTTCTCGTTGTTGTTTCACTAGGCGTACTTGAGAGGAAGTAATGTTACCCGACGCTTCCCGGAACCAACTCATTCGGAATTTCAACACAAAGTATTTCCCTGGTGCTCGACGTCTCTCTTGTAGCGTGTGCCGCTGGAGCCTTTTGAACATCTGCGTAATTTTCTCACATCTACGAAACAGTTCCGTAACGAAACGCACCGTTCTTCGTTCTACTTTCTGTATCTGTTCTGTAACACAGGCCAATGATGGAAAAACTATTTTGCTGAAAATACCTTATTCTTGTGTTTTTAGGTTGGGAAATCCAAACGTGACACTTAATAAATTGTATCACCCACTATTTCTTCACATTTTACAGTTAAATTTATTAAATTAAGCGATTTTTTAAAGAATTTAACAGTTTTTATACAGCTAAAATAATTTAAAAAGGAGGTGTAATGAATGTAGATGACGTTGGTAGCACTGCTGAAGAACATTTGCTGGCAAAAAAGGTCGATTCTGTTTTTGTGTTAACAGATGCTGTTTTGTTTACTGTCAACCTAACCTCACTTTCCCGTTTCCTGTACATGTGCTCAGCACAGTGTCTAATGGTTGTTGTAAAAACTCTGCTGACAGTTTTTGTTATATTTGTGGTGAATTTGTGATTAAAAACACCAAAGAAACATTACAGACTTTGTGAAAAGGTTTATCTATCATACTTTCGATCTAAACTTGGTGACCAAGATAAATCGTGGGCGCCGCATAAGGTATGTTATGGGTGTGTTGTGTGGTCCAAAAAGGAGAAGAAAAGCTTTTAGATATGTTGTTGCAATGATATGTGTGGAGTCAACAAATCATTCCGATCATTGCTACTCTTGCAGTGTTGATAATTCGAAAAACAAGAAGGTAATAATCTACCCTAACCCTCCATCCACCATTCGACCAGTAGGGCATGGTGTAGATTTGCCGGTTCCTGAACCACCAGATGATTTAAATTCTATTCCAACATAAGTATTTTCTGATGTACAATCTGATTTACATGAACCAGATGGTGATGAATTCCGTTATAATACAGGAAGTCTAGAGCCCAAATTGTTTCCTCAGACCGAGCTTAACGATTTGGTTAAGGATCTGGGCTTAACGAAAGAAAAAGCTGAATTGCTTGACTCTAGATTAAAAGAAAAGAACTGATTGGCAGTTGGAACCAGCATGTATATGTATAGAAAGAGAGAGCAGCAATCATCCAAATTTTTTCAACAAGAAGGTGATTTAGTGTACTGCTCAGACATTCCCAGTCTGATGAATGATGTGGGTCTACTGTTGGTCACTTCCCCGAGTTCAGCAAGCGACTTATCGTAGAAAACGCTACACAAGAAGCTTCAAAGAAAAAAAGAGAAAGAAAATACAAACCAATTCCAGCTCACAAGTGAAACCTATATATTATTATTTTTATTGTATTAAGTAGCTTACTGTAAATACAAACCATGCTTATGTTGTAACAAAGCGTTTCATTAATTTCCCCGTTTACCGTAGAGCATAGAATTTTTATACTATACAATAAGAAGCATATTGCTCGAAAACTATGGGCGATATAAAAAACTAAGGCTTGATTTGGATTCAGCTCATAAAAATCTACGAAGATCAGCTGGCAAAGTAAAAAAAGTTTTTCAAAAAATTTTTTGTTGGCCTGTGTAATTCGTACTGTTTGGTAAGGGTCCCAGACCACTCAAGAAGCGGGAGAACAAGTGTTCGCTAGCCACTTCTTTCGTGGATGAATTGTACGAGGTGTGTGAGAAAATTAATGACATTGAGCGGTCTGGAAACGCTGTGTTGTTCAGCTTGTGTGCAGCAGTGTGTTCATCCCTTCCAGAGGCTCAGTCAAGAGTTTCAGGTCCGTACAGCCGCCACGTGACTTTTGAGAGCGCCGTCATTGAAGTAGCGCTTTTGTTGTGTGTTACGAAAATGGAACAGCAGAATTTTGAGCAGCGTCATGCCATCAAGGTTTGTGTTAAGCTTGGAGAATCCGCAAGCGTGAAGAAGTTAAAACAGCCCTATAAGGAACATTCCTTATCAAGAGCACAGGATTTTCGGTGCCACAAGTCACTTTTGGGAGAACGCGTTTAATATGAACCTCTCTCAGTGAGACCTTCGAATTCAAAACCGACGAAAATGTCCAACGTGGGCGTGCTCTTGTGAGATCAGAGAGAATTTGTTCCTCCCGGACAAACTGTCAACCACATGTTTTACACAGATTTTATTGAAAGGCTCAGGAAAAGCACGAATCGAATGAGACGGACATCTGTAGATAAGTGGGCGCTACATCATGACAACGCCCCATGTCACACGGCCACTACCATAATGGGATTTTTGACTTCAAAAGGCATTCCTGACGCACCACAGCCCCGCTATTCATCTGATCTGAGTCTCTGTGGCCTTTTTCTATTCCGAAATTGAAAAATGTCTTAAAAGGACGTCATTTTGGGAGTCTGGAAAACATTCAAAATAATGTGACCGACATGTTATAGGCCCTACCAATTGAAACCTTTCAGCGCTGCTGCCAGGACTGGGGACAACGACTCCCCCGGTGTATAGCTACCGAAGGGAACTGTTTTGAAGAGGACAATAATATTGCTTGAAAAAAGTAAAATCTTTAATAGATTAAAAAAAGTCTACTACTTTTCTTACACACCTCGCATTTCCTTTAGATGCTTCCTATTATAACCCTACCACTACTATTGAGTCGTTACATATGAATACCAAATTTGAATAGGGAAAGATATCAGTTGAACTACATCCTGATAACAAAAAGGTTCAGGAACTGTTTCAAGAATGTCAAAGTTTATCCAGGAGCGGGTAAAAATTCAGACCACAACCTAGTAGAGGGAGAAATACAAGTGAAGTTGAAAAAATTCTGCAGAGGTAAAGCTAAAGACAGACTAAACATAGAAAGACTCAAAAAGGTATGTAATGTATCAGATGTGGAAAACAGATTTATGTAAAAATTGAAAAGAGGTAGTGTTGATGAAAGTGTTAATGACAAGTGAATAAAAATGGGGGAAGGACTGCCAAAGAAGTACTACGAATTACAGTATCCCAAAGTACCAAGAAAGAATGGATAACAGAAAACATGTTGAAAAAGATGGAAGAGCGGAGAAAGTGGAAAAATTGTATAAACTGAAGAAGGCAAAAAGAAGTACAGGAAACTGAATAATGAATTAGGAAGAGAAACTGAAGAAGCAAGAGAAAAATAGATGAAACAGAAATGCGACGAAATAGGAAAAAACGGAGAAAGAGGGAAAGTATGAAATGATGTACAGACTGGCTAGTGGCAAAATTTTGCATCATAAAAGAAAGAGGAATAACATGGAAATAGAGAGCGGATGGTACTCTAGCAGAAGAACCACGGGAGGTTTCGAACAGATGGCAAGAATATATCGAATGTCTGTATAAGGGGGGAGGGGGAGAATACAAAGCGAGATTAAGGTTGAAGAGGAGCAATATGTTCTGGAAAAAGGAAAGGGATTCACCATCTTGGAAGGAGAAGTAGAAAAGGCGCTGAAGGAGATGAAAAATAGGAAGGCATTTGGAACTGATGATTTGCCAGCAGAACTGTTGAAGAGTCTGAGAAACAAGGTAAGAAAAGAAAGTCTACCTCTGTAATGAGATTTACGACAAAGGGGAATGACCTGAGGACATCCTTGCAACAGTTATGATACTAATAGAGAAAAAGAGAAACACTAAAAAATGTGAAGAGCATAGGACCATCAGTCTAATTTCTCAAGCAGCAAAGTGTCTGAGAGTGTTGAATAGAAGGCTGTATGGCAAGCTGGATAGAGAGACTGCAGGAGAGCAGTTCGGATTTAGAAGAGAAAAAGGGACAGGAGATGCTATTGGCCTGCTAAGAACTATAGGGGAAAGATATATGGAATAAGATAAATCTTTTCTGTTTCTATAGATTTAGAAACGCTTTTGATAGAGTTCAGTGCAACAAACTGAAGGATATTTTGAAAAGGAGTACATAGGAAAGAGAAACGCCTGATACAGAATCTATATTTATACCAGAAAGTAAAGATAAGAACTGGAAGTGAAATTTCAGAATGAAGCATCATAGCACGAGGTGTTTGACAAGGTTGTTCCCTTTTCCCACTTTTGTTTAACGCATACCTAGAAGAGATTATTGCGAAAGGCTTATGTGAGAAAAGAGGAAATGTATTGGTGGAAAGAGAACAGAATGTATGAGGTTTACTGATGACGTGGTATTAGTGGCTGAAAGTTAGCGGACAGTGAATAACATGCTGAAAGATCTGAATGAAGCTTGTGTGGAATATGGGATGCAAATAAACACAGCAAAAACAAAGAGTATGGTCATCAGTAAAAGACACAGATTGTCCAGTATTAAATTGTGACACTCTACCATTAACCAAGTAAGTGCATTTAAATATCTTGGAAGCACAATAACTGAAGTCTTGAGATGTCACCAGGAGGTGAAAACTCGAATGGCCATATCGAAGGAGACATTCAACAGAAATGGGAGAAAAGGGGAGACATATGTGGCAAATTAAATAAAGGTCTAAGGAAAAGGCTGGGCAAATGTTTTATCTGGAGTGTGACTCTATATGGGGTAGAAACATGGACTCAGAGACTAGAGGATGAAAAAAGGTTTGAGATGTGGTTGTGGAGAAGAATGGAGAGAAGAAGCTGGATGTGGAGAGTGAGTAATGAAAGAGTATTGGAAAAGGTTGATGAGAGAATATGTCTGCTGAAGGTTATAAGAGAAGCAGAAAGAACTGATTGGAGTATTCATTGAGAAGGGATTGCTTGTTAGCAGATGCTTTAGAAGGACTGGTTTATGGGAGATGATTGAGAGGAGGAAGGAGATACAAGATGATAGACGACACAAAGGGAACAGGAAATTATGCGGACATGAAGTGGATGGCAGAAGACCGGACAGCCTGGAGAACTACCATGTGAAAACCTGTCTTTTGGCAGAACACTAATGATGCTGCTGCTGCTGCTGCTGATGATGATGATGATGATGATGACTACTACTGTAATTTAGTATGATTTTGGCTAAATAACAAAAAAAGCCTTTCTCTATTATGCCGCGTATAACCCTTGTACTAAATTTAGTTTAGTTTCCAAATAAAGTACACTATGGGAGGATAGTCCTGTTAATAGGAAAACTAATCAGTAGAGTTACCCTTTTTACAGGATATGACGGTGTGTTGTGTCTAATGGATGTGTAAGTCAGTCTATTCAGTTCTTTCCGTAAGATCGTACCCAGCAGTTAGAAAGAAACGCAGTATGAATAGTACTATCTGAAGCAATGACAACTTAGTTCCAAGTCCATTTAGTGGTTTAAAACATGTACTAACGGTCGCCTGCCTATCCAGGCAATGAAACAGTGACGTATTGGAAAAACAGAAGTATGAAATTTGCGTATTTTTCTGTTACTGTTTAAGTTGCTTCTTCAAATAAATATTACTCCACGTAAACAATGTTGGACTACACTCTTATACATTACGTTTTTAAAAGAGAAAATGCCCAGTAGCCCAGTAGAAAACTTCAAGGAAGCTAAAAAAGTTTAGCCGGCCAGGGGCGAGGGGGGGGGGGGGGGGGGGAGACCTGCAGAAAAACACTTTCCGTAATCAACAAACTTATATACTAAAATACTTAGATACTAAAGCACACACTTTTTGTACTGAACATTTCCTCTTTGAACTAACTCTGTACATTCATTTAATAGATTCTAGTCACTTTGCTTCACTCTGACTGAATTTTACCTAAGCAAACTTTTACTATAACACTTTGCAATAGTTAAGAAAACTTTCTCATTATTTATACAAAAACAGTTAAATGGTGCCTCCTTATATTAACTTGCCACTTCATAAGTCTGTAAACAGGATACTCGGATTAATCAAATACAAGGAAGGAACCCTACATTGGGATGAAATAACAGGATGAACCAGTGTGTTTGAAGTTCAAGAATAATTTTTCAGTAATAAAACACAGATTAAATTAATGATTCACGCTGTACAAAAGTAGAATACCAAGAAAATCGGATCTGGTGCCTGTATGCTTGGGTGTGGCGAACAGTTATTGCGGCTACACCAACCACACTACGGCTTCCGAGTACCTTGCTACATGCGCTCAGTTTCTCTTCTTGGCGTCGTTCAGTTTTATATACAGTAGCCCAACAGCTCGCAACTATGCCGAAAGACGTTCGCAGTCTTGATCCGAGGCAATTTTGTTCAAATTTGCAAACGAAGCTTCTCCTATTCCCCAATGGTGTTGCCTCAATCACTGCTGCCTACAGACTGTGTAACTTATTTTCCGCGCTTGTTATAGGTAGCGCGCCGATACGTCATTGCCGCCTTTTCCACTTCCCAGGTGCACTTTCGCTTCAAACAAAAGCACTCTGGCTATTACGTAACACCTATTTCTTACATTGTTCCTAAGCGTGACTATTTCTTACAATTGTCAAGTTAACACCAACTTGAACAGTTTACACACACTAATATTTTTAAATACGAAATGTCATCAGAAAATTATTTAAAGTAATAAACAATTTACATAGTATTTTACATACATTAGTCACATACAATGCAAAGAACTTCAACCTCGAGTACAGCACACTTTACTTTTGCATATACAGAAAATATAGTACCAATATACGAAAATTTTAAAGCAAATAATAATAAAAATTTAGATGAATCGTAAATAAATAGTGTTATTCTATGAGTCTCAGCGTGGCATCTGCTTCTAGTATGTGGTTAGTCTACTTAAGATAACTACACATGATTACCCCCAAGTATTATATACACTCCTGGAAATTGAAATAAGAACACCGTGAATTCATTGTCCCAGGAAGGGGAAACTTTATTGACACATTCCTGGGGTCAGATACATCACATGATCACACTGACAGAACCACAGGCACATAGACACAGGCAACAGAGCATGCACAATGTCGGCACTAGTACAGTGTATATCCACCTTTCGCAGCAATGCACGCTGCTATTCTCCCATGGAGACGATCGTAGAGATGCTGGATGTAGTCCTGTGGAACGGCTTGCCATGCCATTTCCACCTGGCGCCTCAGTTGGACCAGCGTTCGTGCTGGACGTGCAGACCGCGTGAGACGACACTTCATCCAGTCCCAAACATGCTCAATGGGGGACAGATCCGGAGATCTTGCTGGCCAGGGTAGTTGACTTACACCTTCTAGAGCACGTTGGGTGGCACGGGATACATGCGGACATGCATTGTCCTGTTGGAACAGCAAGTTCCCTTGCCGGTCTAGGAATGGTAGAACGATGGGTTCGATGACGATTTGGATGTACCGTGCACTATTCAGTGTCCCCTCGACGATCACCAGAGGTGTACGGCCAGTGTAGGAGATCGCTCCCCACACCATGATGCCGGGTGTTGACCCTGTGTGCCTCGGTCGTATGCAGTCCTGATTGTGGCGCTCACCTGCACGGCGCCAAACACGCATACGACCATCACTGGCACCAATGCAGAAGCGACTCTCATCGCTGAAGACGACACGTTTCCATTCGTCCCTTCATTCACGCCTGTCGCGACACCACTGGAGGCGGGCTGCACGATGTTGGGGCGTGAGCGGAAGACGGCCTAACGGTGTGCGGGACCGTAGCCCAGCTTCATGGAGACGGTTGCGAATGGTCCTCGCCGATACCCCAGGAGCAACAGTGTCCCTAATTTGCTGGGAAGTGGCGGTGCGGTCCCCTACGGCACTGCGTAGGATCCTACGGTCTTGGCGTGCATCCGTGCGTCGCTGCGGTCCGGTCCCAGGTCGACGGGCACGTGCACCTTCCGCCGACCACTGGCGACAACATCGATGTACTGTGGAGACCTCACGCCCCACGTGTTGAGCAATTCGGCGGCACGTCCACCCGGCCTCCCGCATGCCCACTATACGCCCTCGCTCAAAGTCCGTCAACTGCACATACGGTTCACGTCCACGCTGTCGCAACATGCTACCAGTGTTAAAGACTGCGATGGAGCTCCGTATGCCACGGCAAACTGGCTGACACTGACGGCGGCGGTGCACAAATGCTGCGCAGCTAGCGCCATTCGACGGCCAACACCGCGGTTCCTGGTGTGTCCGCTGTGCCGTGCGTGTGATCATTGCTTGTACAGCCCTCTCGCAGTGTCTGGAGCAAGTATGGTGGGTCTGACACACCGGTGTCAATGTGTTCTTTTTTCCATTTCCAGGAGTGTAGTAGTCTCTGCTTCCATTGATTTAGCGTCAATACTGTAATAGCACGGTACTGTTTGCAGCGATTTGTTGCTTCTAACGTAATCGTACGGTGATCAATTTTTTCGGCTATTGAGGCGCAGTTTTCTGCAAGTCACTGTGAATGTGTGTCGCAAAACCTGCTCAGATCCGACTCGCTATCTAGAAGCGAACGCCGTAACATCAATTTGGAAATATCTGTTATACCGAGGGGTCGTTCTGTGTTTCGGTTGATAGTCGGGACCTGGCGTTCTTCGCCCGCGCAAAATCTCCTACAATAGACAGCAGTTTCCAATAGTAAGGGCGTAAATCCGAGCTAATTGGCAGTGTTTGGGAGTGTGTAGCGCCGGGTAATGGCCGATACGTCACGCCTGCGCCTGTTATTAGGCATTCCGCGCGTATTACGACCCGAGAGCGAAACAAATCTCTCGAATCACGTTTCCCCCAGGGAGACCTTCACGCCTCCAGCGGGACACCCCCGCGGGCTCTTCCAGAGTCCGCGGGTATTTACGTCCACGCGCGTCGGCGGCAAAGTGACCCATAATGCACGACGCACTCTATGGAGCGGGTTAATGTTGCCTGCCGAGCCTGTTTTATCAGATGCGCAGTGTTAACAGGAAGGTATGGTCGGGAGAGGGGGAGAGATATGGGGGGAGTAGAGAGAGAGAGAGAGAGAGAGAGAGAGAGAGAGAGAGAGAGAGAGAAAGGAAATAGGGAAAACACACAAACACACGCAGAGCGTGTGCAACAGTACGGTATGCGCTCTGTGCGTGCCGGAGATTATTATGTTCCACTCTCTCACGCTACGCGTATTTGCAGGAATTCCGCGTCATTTTTAAATATTTTTTTTTAACCCGCTGTGTTCGGATACAGAGGGCGGCTATGAGGGCAGCTGACACACGCATCCGTAGCTTTCCACACTCGGAGCTGTAATGGAATAACGTCTGTCTGCGTGGTGTGAAAGTGTAATTACACTAAAAAGCCGACTACACACACAGGACGAGGGACTTTTTTTTCTCTCTGTCGAGTTGTCTACTAAAGAAGCAGCGAATCTGCAACAGCTCTGTGCATTAGCTGGTCCTACACCTGGCGGTGAAGTACAAAGCTTTTGTTGAAACGTATTTCTGCTTTATTGATACTCTGCTCAAGCGAAGTGAAATTCCCCCTTTCCTCCATACGAGATGACTTGCTTTATGTTCATTTACATTTGTGTGTATGCAACGCCGCGCGGGATTAGCCGAGTGGTCTAATGCGCTACAGTCATGGACTGTGTGGCTGGTCCCGGCGGTGGTTCGAATCCCCCTCGGGCATGGGTGAGTGTGTTTGTCCTTAGGATAATTTAGGTTAAGTAGAGTGTAAGCTTAGGGACTGATGACCTTAGCAGTTAAGTCCCATACGATTTCACACACATTTGAACATTATTTTGTGTGTGCAAAGTGCCGCCTGCAACTGCTAATTTTAGTCGTATGTTGGTTTTCAGTGGGGACCATCTGTTTTGTAACATCTTTATATGCGAAGTTTACACTTGAAAATTTTGACCGTTGTAGATAGACGAAACAGGCTACACTTATCATGAAGGCGTTAAGTATTATTATGTTGTTTATGTCTCCAAGATTATCAGTAGAGACCGGATTATATGTACCATAAAAACCCTAAAATATTCATGCAAATATGCATGAAAAATTCTTAAAATACATGAAAAGTGTATAAATAGGCAACATCTAATAATAAAGAAACATGATAGTTTACTGCGTGCATTATATCTCAAACCCGAGCGAGGTGGCGCAGTGGTTAGCACACTGGACTCGCATTCGGGAGGACGACGGTTCAATCCCGTCTCCGGCCATCCTGATTTAGGTTTTCCTTGCTTTCCCTAAATCGATTCAGGCAAATGCCGGGCTGGTTCCTTTGAAAGAGCACGGCCGATTTCCCTCCCAATCCTCCCCTAACCCGAGCTTCTGCTCCGTCTCTAATGACCTCGTTGTCGACGGGACGTTAAACACTAACCACCACCACCACTATATCTCAAAGTGGAACCTGTGGATATCAGTTACTAGGAAGTGCGCAGGCTGCGCGCAAAATCGGTGAAACGTCCCCTAAGAAAAATTGTACACGACTGTGCTGAAACTGACACACAATATTTTTAGCGTAACGCAATCTGACTTTCAATAATCCCTACAAAAGAATGGCCCTGACTAACATTAACCTATACCTTTCACAAATCACTTACCTCACAAAAATCTTCGTTACTCGAACTACTGCAATACAGCGAGCACCACTACTGCCAGCTAAATAAAAGATTCAAACTACGGAAGGCGCTAACTACTGTTAGGTATAGTTAGCAAATGAAAGATTTTAATAGAGAACAAACAGTGTATTTACCTTAATAGTCAAAATATATATGATAGTTCATGACATCCAGTCTTACAAATTACAAAACTGCGCCATTTCTCTCCCCACGTCCACCACTGCTGGCGGCTCACCTCCAACTGCCCAACGCTACGCGCTGTTAGCACCCAACTGCCGCTGCCCGACACTACAATGACAGACAACAATGCAAACTAGCCACAGACTGCACACAGCACAGCCAGTGATTTTTCATACAGAGCGCTATGTGGCGTTACCAATAAGAAAACCTAAACAACCTACTTACATCGGTACATTTATAATGCTGTTATCATTTTCTGAATACTTTCTGGTAGACGTTAGGAACGGGGCTTTTCTGAGATTATTTTCTAAAAATTTGGAAAATGGGGACGCATACCATGTTCCAAGAATTGTTCCTGTTTTGCTATTATTGTCGGTAACAAGCGGCAGCGATGCGAGTTAGCCGCAGCGAAATAATCGATATGCAAAGGACCAACTTCGAGATATATCGCATGCAGAGGGGCATGCTCAAACGCTCTGTAGTATTTTATTGAAAAAACAACATACAAAGATGAATTTTTTTGAACAGCACTAACTTTTAATTAATGCTATTGGACCAAAGGATAATTTAGAATTTATTTTTTATTTTTCTACTATTGTCAAGATAAACGACCAAGTACAGTTGCAAGTGTTGTAGTAACAATGTGTCTTTCATCACTCAAAACATTTTTGTAAACAGAAAAGGACCGTTCTACATATGGGCAGTATTTGAATTTGGGTGCTATGTTGGCACTTACTGTTTCTGGTTAAAGCTCACCGGTACCATTAGTAAAACTATCAGTTTGGCACAAAGGTTATTGTGTTAAAATTGTGGTGTGCGTACTGTAAGACCTTCGGTACACACACCATCAGGTTATTTGACTTGTCGCTCTAACGAAGTAGGCGAGTGTTAGCAATATGTCTTGTGGTCATATCGTGGCGTGTTTATCTTCTGCCGTTAGGTCAGACGATAGAAATGCCAATTGCACGCTTAGAGTAGCAGATTGACGGTGACCAACTTTAAACAGAACTTAATTAATTTTCACACACATTTATTAAAATAGTAACAAGCATAAACCTTACGTAACTTCTGGATGCTATTGACAATTGACAATCTGAAGTTCCTTTGGTCTTGGTACGTTAATCTTATTCTCACATATCTCTGATACTCGACAAAGTGTCTATAAATTTTTCTTCATGGCTATGTACAGGAATATGATAATCTTATTAGGCACAGACTGAAACTTGACTATAGACTGTTACAGACTAATGTAAACTGGTACAGACAGGTGCAGATAAATGCAGACTCGTACAAATGCAGATTGACTGATCAGAGGTATGTACACTCGTTATAATACCTTGCGCGTTCAGGTATCACTGCGCGAGTGTGATCCACGAGGAGAAAAGGTTGCGTTGCATATTAATACGCGGATCGGCGGAAGCAGAATTTGGTCCGTCTCTAAGGCAGCGCCATCTCGTAGTGCGGAGACGGACGAGCGCTGCACTTGCGCTGCTGTGCTTAGCAGGGCGCGCTCTAGTGGGAAAGTTGTGTACGCGCTGACTACGCGGAAGTATGTACACAACAAAAATGTTTTCAGACTTTCTGTAAGTTTTCTTGGGAAAACCTCTGGCAATGAAGAGTTCCCTAGAATAATATTATTTACTGATTCAATAATTGGTTGAACGCCAAACCTTGAGCTTCAAGCTTTTTAATACTTGCAGGTATTTGGGAAAAATGAATGCTAATCACAGCAATGTCTTTTCTATTAGCGGAATCACTAAAATCTTTCTCGTACTGGCAAAGTGCCAAAGCTTCTGCACTATCTAAGTAATATACTCCCCATCTAATGGCCTCGAAATGTTCACTGTAATACAACACAGCTTCGACCCACATACCCCAACGAGTTTTACCACTATTTCGGCACATTTGGTATTTTTCCTTTGTAGGTCTTGATGCGAGCAGGAGCCTTTAGAAACACTTTCTTTGCCGATGAAAGCAGTTTTTTGCATTCATAAACGTGAAACGTACTTCTTCAGCAACGCGATGTACTCCATGAGCAAAGCACGTGACATGAGTCAAATTGGGATAAAATACTCGGAGGGCTTTTCCTGCTTTAATCATATAGGGAGTAGAATCTGAAATAAACACAAACACACTTTCATCTTCAGAAGAATCTGGAAATATTTTTCTAATACTCTCATTCACAAATCTGGCGATCGCAGAATGATTTACTGTTTCCAGTATTTGCAGGCCGCTAAATAAGAAGAAGAAGGCTCTTCTCTTAAAGCATCAACAACTAAATTTGCAATGTAATGGCCACAAGTGTCAGCTAAAATCCAGATAATGCTGTTCTTTAGTTCACTGCGTACTTCTTCCAGAAGATTTACGTAACTTGTCGGTATTTAATTTTTACGCAACGTTGGTTCATCTGGTATATTTTGATTTAAGCAGTATTTGCGCATAAAACCTTTGAGGATAGTGTTTGTAAGTTAGTGGAGAGGTATATTGCTTGTAGTGAATGCTGAACTTAGATCCATGTTAAACCGACTTTTTGGTTGTCAGAAGTTGTTTTCATGGTCATTCAAAAAATGGCTCTGAGCAGTATGGGACTTAACATCTGTGGTCATCAGTCGCCTAAAACTTGGAACTACTTAAACCTAACTAACCTATGGACGTCACACACATCCATGCCCGAGGCAGAATTCTAACCTGCGACCGTAGCGGTAACGCGGTTCCAGACTGAAGAGACTAGAGCCGCACGGCCACAGAAGCCGGCCCATGCTCCTTTCTTCCGCATTCCTGCGATATGAATACTTCTCTTGACATGGTGATCTATTTGATGGTTTTTTTTTCTTGCACGAAACGTTTTTCTCGCAAACTTGACAATATAAAAGAATTCCGTCGTATGTATATGTTTCAGGATGGTCAGCTATCCGCGAAACGACATTTCGTTTTTCGGGTGAAATGGCGCACAACACGTTACACACTGCACGTCGTAAACACGTTCAACTGTGTACAAGTAAACAGAAAGCTAAACTGAAACAATGGACGTGCGACTAAAAACTTTCGTAGTTTAATTGTTGCCAACGCGTACGGTATGACAGCGGAGGGGATTGACTGGGACGCGGGCACAGGAGCATTGACTCTGTCTGCCTGTTCATGTTCCTCTCCTGTAATGATTTCGCCAGGCAGTGGCCTCTCGGTTAGCGACTGCACGCAGTTCTAGGTAGCGGTCAATCTGTGACACATCAAATCTAGATCGAGCCAGAGTCCTCCCGTCTAATTTTTTGAAATATTCTAAAGATACAGCGAAAATATGCATCGTCAGTAGTTTTTAGTTTAAGTATGCAATAACCGGTGAAAAGGACGCAAATATGCAAATGCGTATGGAACATGCAAATGCATATAATCCGGTCTCTAAATACACTCCTGGCCGTTAAAATTGCTACACCAAGAAGAAATGCAGATGATAAAAGGGTATTCATTGAACAAATATATTACACTGGAAATGATATGTGATTACATTTTCATGCAATTTTGGTGCGCAGATCCTGAGAAATCAGTACCCAGAACAACCACCTCTGGCCGTAATAACGTCCTTGATACGCCTGGGCATTGAGTCAAACAGAGCTTCGATGGCGTGTACAGGTACTGTGCTGAGAGAGGGGGTGTGTCTTTCTTAACTTCTCCCATTCATCACTGTGGACTGCACCGCTGCACCGAGACGTGACTAATGTCTTTGGTGTCGGCACGTGTTTCAGACAGTGGTGTGGAACTGTCTTTGCACGACATCACTATCCCTGCCTTTCTTTAGCTCACAACTGGCATCTGCATCTATTATCTATATACCACAAGGCATCTTACGGTATTTCTGGTACGACAAATCCCCACCCCACCTTCCGATTCCCCACCCTCCGCCGTTTCACTGTTCAAGTCAGGAGCGGTGTGAGGGGAGGAGGACTGTCGGGAAAGCTCTGATTTGTCTGATTTTCTCATCGTGATCATTTTGCGAGACATATGTGGGAGTAAGTAATACTACACTTCTCGGACACAGCAGTCACACGAAGGTGGTAGATACACAACTGAGCCAAATAATGCTTCTCCGCCTCCACTGTGTAAACAAACTGTTTCTGGAGATACCACCACTTCCTTACACGATATTACTTGGTGCGTGCTGGGAAATTTGGGCGTGACAGCTCACAGGCTGGCACTGCAGTCCAGTTGTCACGTCCTCTGCGGTACGTGTTCCGTTCTACTTGCTGCGTTGTGAACGCAGAGATGTGTACTCACGTACTCCTGTTTCCGGCTGTGAGCTGTCACACAGTTCAGCAGACGGCAAAGCGGCTTTGCTGAGGGCAGTGCGTTTCACGAGCTTTCTGCTTCCGACAACCGCCTGCGGCCGGACAGAAACACACACACACACACACACACACACACACACACACAGAGAGAGAGAGAGAGAGAGAGAGAGAGAGAGAGAAGCCAGTCTTCTGGTCGAATTCCCAATCCACTCTCTCGTAGCTGTTGCAGCATGTACAGTACTGCCAGCTTCCTTCCTATTTTTTAAATTCTGTTTAGAACTTTGTAGCTGAATGGAGAGTTCTTGTCTTGGAGCTCGGAGCATTACCATGCTGATTCTCGCGGTCAGCACCTTTGTTAGGGAAAAAATTCCGATCCGTCTGTACTTGATCTATTTACTTTCTTAAAAAATTACTTTATTGGCCTTTCATCTCTACCCATTTTTAATTGTTAATACTCAATTCTTAAATTTTTTTACAATGTTTTTTACTGCTTTCAGTAGATCGGTTACACCATTTTTACCTTCACTACGGACAAAGATCACAAGTTAGAACCATAGTTCAGAATTAGACAGTACGCGTTATCACATTACATCAGTTTATAAAACCAGAGAGGGATGCAACGGTAATGAAAGTTACACACTACATAGCTGGTCAAAGGAGTAAAGGGTGTCACGGTGTCGGCCATTGTGGCCGAGCGGTTCTAGGCGCTTCTGTCCGGAACCGCGCTGCTGCTAGGGTCGGAGGTTCGAATCCTGCCTCGGGGATGGATGTGTGTGATGTCCTTAGGTTAGTTAGGTTTAAGTAGTTCTAAGTTCTAGGGGACTGATGACCTCAGATGTTGTCCCATAGTGCTCAGAGCCATTTGAACCAATTTTTAAAACACAAGGTGAAAGGACATCAGTGCTAGGATTCGCTGATGGCTTTGCTATCTTGAGTGAAGAAGAAGAAGAAGAATTACACGAAGAAGAATTACATATGGAACGGTATCACCGCCAAAAACGCATAAATGAGGCAGCGGTTTCAAAACTCTAAAAAGAGATAGTGTCAAAGACATTACTGTAAGTGGACGTCCCCTCGGTGTCTCAAGTACGTGGCCGCTCGGTTTGAGGCGCCATGTCACCGATTGCGCGGCCCATCGCGCCGGAGGTTCGAGTCCTTCCTCGGGCATGGGTGTGAGTATTGTTCTTAGCATAAGTTAGTTCAAGTAGTGTGTAAGTCTTGGGACTGATGACCTCAGAAGTTTGGTCCCTTAAGAATTCATACACATCTGAAAATTTCCAAGCACGTGTTGACCGAGTGCAAGCTGCATTCCAAACCACCTTCCAGAAGTCAATTCTCCTGCGAATTGCAGCAAGGAAGATCACTGTCCGTAAAGTGTTACGTAAGCGGTTGCGCTTTTTTTCGCACAAAGCGAAAATAGTCCCAACATTGCAGCCAAACGATCGTCCTCTGCGGTATACTTTCGCGTGTTCCATTCAAAATGGTTCAAATGGCTCTGAGCACTATGGAGCATCTGAGGTCATCAGTCCCTATAACTACTCAAACCTAACTAAGGACATCACACACATCCATGCCCGAAGTCGGATTCGAACCTACGACCGTAGCGGTCTCGCGGATCCAGACTGAAGCGCCTAGAACCGCGCGGCCACGCCGGCTGGCGCCCGTGTTCCGTGCTGGCCTCCATTGATGCTGACATAGACTACGCGAAGAAGTGGCTGTTCTCAGATGAAGTGACGTTCCACGTTTCTGAATATGTGAATCACCATAACATAAGGATTCCAACACAACGCTCGTGAACATATGCGTGATAGCTCCAAGCCTAATGTTTGTTGTGATCTGATTCACGATAGGGCGATATGCCCATTTCCCGTCGCAGAGAAATCCATCACGGGAAAAGTTTACCAGGACGTGTGCTCTGACAGCTCCTGCTGGTACAGACAGAGGAGCTGCAGCCGTCCATTGTCTTCCAGTATGACCGTGCACCTCCCTCACCCCTCCACTCCCCACATTGGACTTTCAACGTGCGTGATGTGCTGAATAACACGTTTTCTGAGAAGTGGACAGGATGGCACCCGCGCTCTCCCAATGTCACGCCATTAGACTTCTTTTTCTATCTGTACGTCGCGATTCGCATGTACTGAAGTCAAAGGCGCTGCATCCTTCGTGCACGAATTAAAGAAGCAGTCAGAAAAGTCGATGTTGCAATACTGACCTGTACATTGGACAGAACTCGAATACCGCGTTGATGCTGTACGAACGACGAGTGAAGCGCACATTCAGGTTTTGCCATAACAGAAAAGAAACTTTAAGAGCTACTAAACGTTGTAGAACATACCATGATGCTCTATTTTTTACTTTGCACGTCTAGTTCCGTAGGACCAAATTGAGGACCAAATCTCCAAGCTCGTGGATTGTGTCAGTACATGAAATTACAGCGTTAAAGTAATAACAGATAAAATTACATGTTTATGAAGCCAATAAAAGACAAGCCATAAGTTTATATAAACGCAATCAACAATTTACACAGGAATTAGCTTAATTTTTCAAGGAACTCCTCGGCAGAATAGAAGGAGTAACTCACGAGGAAACTCTTCAGCTTCGATTTGAAAGCGCGTGGATTATGCTAAGAGTTTTTAATTCTTGTGGTAACTTATGTAAAATGGATGCAGCAGTATACTGCTGCACACCCTTCTGAACAAAAGTCAAGGAACTCTGATCCTATTTCATTTCTGCCTAGTATTAGCTGAGTTACAGCTGCTAATTCTTGGGAATAAGCTAATATTTTTAACAAGAAGTGACTGTAATATATATATATATATATATATATATATATATATATATATATATATATATATATATATTGAGAGGCCAATGTCAGAATACCAAAACTGGTAAACAGGGGTCAACAAGCGGTTCGCGAACTTATACCACGTATTGCCCGAACCGCCCGTTTGAGAATAGGAAGAGTTACCCCACAATAAAATACCATACGTCATAATACTAAACTCCACCCGAATAGGCCTCGAAAGGCCCAATGGTACCGACCGGCCGCCTTGTCATCCTCAGCCCACTGGCGTCTGGATGCGGATATGGAGGGTCGTGTGGTCAGCACAGCCGTATGTCAGTTTCCGAGACCGGAGCCACTACTTCTCAATCAAGTAGCTCCTCAGTCTGCCTCTCAAGGGCTGAGTGCATCCCGCTTGTCAACAGCGCTCGGCAGACCGGATGGTGACCCATCCAAGTGCTAGCCCAGCCCAACAGAGCTTAACTTCGGTGATCTGACGGCAACCGCTGTTACCACTGCGCCAAGGCCGTTGGCCCATACGTCATAAGCCAATGAAATAAGTAATAAAGAATACTTTTCGTGACGAACTATTATTTACTTCAGATACCATTCCATTAGTAAAAATGGCGGCATTGAGTCTGTGAACAAGATCCTGAACGTGGGCTTTCCATGACTGTTTACTATCTCTCTGAACACGTAGAAATTTTAACTGTTCAGTTCCACTAATCATATGCCCATTCTTTGAAATTAAAACGTCGGGTTTTGTTGAATTGTGTGTTAGAAAATGTAAAAACTGAGTCTTACTGCAATTTAGCGTTAATTTATTTTCTACAAGCTATACTGTACGTCATTAATTGCACTATTTTAAACAGTGCAAATGTTACGTACAACATCCTTTACTACCAAGCTAGTGTCATCAACAAACAGAAATATTTTAGAACCACCTGTAATACTAGAGGGCATATCTTTTAAGTAATAAGAAATAGTTTATATAAATAAGGAATAGTTTTCAGGTTATAGTTTTCTTAAATGGCCGGCCGCGGTGGTCTCGTGGTTCTAGGTGCGCAGTCCGGAACCGTGCGACTGCTACGGTCGCAGGTTCGAATCCTGCCTCGGGCATGGATGTGTGTGACGTCCTTAGGTTAGTTAGGTTTAAGTTGTTCTAAGTTCTAGGGGACTAATGACCACAGCAGTTGAGTCCCATAGTGCACAGAGCCATTTGAACCATTTTTTTTCTTAAATGATAGAGGGACTTTATGGATACCCTGTGCTACCTGTGTGAACTGCCGGAAAAATAATTAGTACACCTAGAGAGGACGACGTCCATTTTATCCGATGACGCTTATGCCATCTGGGGGACTTTGGTTGTACTGATAATATGAGGGTTCTCCAGAAAGTACAGATCGGTCGCGAAATGGAAACCACTGGGAAAAGCCGGTAAAGCTCTGCACAGATGTGTTGGGGCAGTGTCTCTGGTCTGCCCCGTCGATCGTGTCGCGTCGCTCTTTTCTGTTGTGAGTGAACTGTAGGCGCGTAACGATGCGTACGGAATAGCGTCCCTCGCCAAGTATGAGGGCCTGGTTAGAGATTTCGCCTGTGTCATGCAGCCCACGTAACACAACTGTCGAGCAGTTCCTTCTTGATGCCAATTCTCTGCCACACACGGCAAGGGGAGTGAAGACGCTCCTGCAGCGTTTCCGATGAGAAGTGTTTGGTCACCCACAATACAGTCCGTAATTGGATCCACCCGAGTCTCATCTCTGCTCACAAGAACCGCTGGCTATGGAGACAAAATTTTCCACAGACAACGAGCTGCAGACCAGTGCAGATAACTGGCCGAAAGCACAGGCGGCTGCTTTCTGTGACGAGGATATTGGAAAGTTGACAAAACACTACGACAAAACTCGAAGCTGGAGCGGCGAGTATGTAGAGAAGTACGTGGAAAATGTACCTAACTGTTGCAAATACACTCCTGGAAATGGAAAAAAGAGCACATTGACACCGGTGTATCAGACCCACCATACTTGCTCCGGACACTGCGAGAGGGCTGTACAAGCAATGATCACACGCACGGCACAGCGAACACACCAGGAACCGCGGTGTTGGCCGTCGAATGGCGCTAGCTGCGCAGCATTTGTGCACCGCCGCCGTCAGTGTCAGCCAGTTTGCCGTGGCATACGGAGCTCCATCGCAGTCTTTAACACTGGTAGCATGCCGCGACAGCGTGGACTTTGAGCGAGGGCGTATAGTGGGCATGCGGGAGGCCGGGTGGACGTACCGCCGAATTGCTCAACACGTGGGGCGTGAGGTCTCCACGGTACCTCGATGTTGTCGCCAGTGGTCGGCGGAAGGTGCACGTGCCCGTCGACCTGGGACCGGACCGCAGCGACGCACGGATACACGTCAAGACCGTAGGATCCTACGCAGTGCCGTAGGGGACCGCACCGCCACTTCCCAGCAAATTAGGGACACTGTTGCTCCTGGGGTATCGGCGAGGACCATTCGCAACCGTCTCCATGAAGCTGGGCTACGGTCTCGCACACCGTTAGGCCGTCTTCCCCTCACGCCCCAACATCGTGCAGCCCGCCTCCAGTGGTTCGCGACAGGCGTGAATGGAGGGACGAATGGAGACGTGTCGTCTTCAGCGATGAGAGTCACTTCTGCCTTGGTGCCAATGATGGTGGTATGCGTGTTTGGCGCCGTGCAGGTGAGCGCCACAATCAGGACTGCATACGACCGAGGCACACAGGGCCAACACCCGGCATCATGGTGTGGGGAGCGATCTCCTACACTGGTGAGGAGGGGACACTGAATAGTGCACGGTACATCCAAACCGTCATCGAACCCATCGTTCTACCATTCCTAGACCGGCAAGGGAACTTGCTGTTCCAACAGGACAATGCACCTCCGCATGTATCCTGTGCCACTCAACGTGCTCTAGAAGGTGTAAGTCAACTACCCTGACCAGCAAGATCTCCGGATCTGTCCCCCATTGAGTATGTTTAGGACTGGATGAAGCGTCGTCTCACGCGGTCTGCACGTCCAGCACGAGCGCTGGTCCAACTGAGGCGCCATGTGGAAATGGCATGGCAAGCCGTTCCACAGGACTACATCCAGCATCTCTACGATCGTCTCCATGAGACAATAGCAGCCTGCAATGCTGCGAAAGGTGGATATACACTGTACTAGTGCCGACATTGTGCATGCTCTGTTGCCTGTGTCTATGTGCCTGTGGTTCTGTCAGTGTGATCATGTGATGTATCTGACCCCAGGAATGTGTCAATTAAGTTTCCCCTTCCTGGGACAATGAATTCACGGTGTTCTTATTTCAATTTCCACGAGTGTAATTCGTTTCTGGTTTTCACTGTGGTTTCCATTTCGCGACTGATCAGAACTTTCTCGTAGTTTCCGGGTTGTCCGCCAACAGACAGCATACTGGCATAGCTGCTGGAAGACCATCTGTGTCATGTGTGTCTTTGCCTCCGTAGTGGCAGGATGGCCCTTTCTGAGAACTGCCGCACAAGTTGGACGTGGTGCGTCAGCTGTGCAACGGAGATGGTATCAGTGGTCACGTGAACATCCTCACATCCGCAGAAGAGGTTCTGGACGTCCACACAGCATATACAGCCGGCAGGATCGTCGTATTGTAAGGCCAGCAGTGGCAGGTCATACAGTTACCATATCCTTTCGAGCCAAGACGTGCCAACATGAACTGCTGCGAACCAATCATTAACTGTGGGACTACTGGCACGCACATCTCTAACTCGTCTTCCAGCCGCGCCGTAGCATCGACGTGCACGGCTCGACTGGTGATGTCAAAGGATCACTTGGAAAATGGAAGGGCGCGCTGTCGTCTTCTGCGATGAAAGAAGATTCTGAAACTTCCTGGTAAATTAAAACTGTGTGCCGGACCTAGACTCGAACTCGGGTCCTTTGCCTTTCGTGGGCAAGTGCTCTACCAACTGAGCTACCCACGCACGACTCACGGCCCGTCCTTACAGCTTTAATTCCGCCAGTACCTCGTCTCCTACCTTTCAAACTTCACAGAAGCTCTCCTGCTGGAAAGTAGCAGACGAGGTACTGGCGGAATTAAAGCTGCGAGGACGGGCCGTGAGTCGTATTTGGGTAGCTCAGTTGGTAGAGCACTTGCCCACGAAAGATAAAGGTCCCGAGTTCGAGTCTCGGTCCGGCACACAGTTTTAATCTACCAGGAAGTTTCATATCAGCGCACACTCCGCTGCAGAGTGAAAATCTCATTCTAAAAGCAGATTCTGTCTGTCGGCAAGTGATGGTCATTTTCGCGTATGACGTAGACCTGGTGAGAAATGTCTCGCAGAGTGCATTCTTCAGAGACACACTGGCCTCGCTACAGGCCTTATTGTCTGGAGTGCGATAAGCTGCAACTCTCGTTCAACTTTGGTGTTTCTATAGGAGGCGCTAACCAGCGCTGGGTACGAACAGATTGTTGCTAGAGCCGTTGTTATTCCGTTCTTGCAAAGGAAAATGACGCGTTGATCCAACAGGATAATGCTCGCCGAACACTGCTGGTGAAACTCAACGTGTCCTGCAAGACGTGTAACAACTTCCCCGGCCGTCACCATCTCCGGACTTGTCTCCCGTCGAGCACGTGTGGGATACTATGGGACTAGAAGGGACTTATGTGACTCATCAACCAACGATACTTACATCGAGTAGTTCTAGGTGCTTCAGTCCAGAACCGCGCTGCTGCTGCGGTCGCAAGATCGAATCCTGCCTCGGGCATGGATGTGTGTGATATCCTTAGGTTAGTTCCATAGTGCTTAGAGCCATATGAACCATTTGAACCAACTCTTACAGAACCCCCGTGACAAGGTCGAGCAGCCGTGGCACAACGTATTCGCCATCTGCACCGTCGACTGGATGCCAGACTCACAGGCTGCATTGCCACCTAAGGGGGCTACATCACGTATTGTATAGGCGTTTCGGCATGGGTCGATACCTGATACCACAGAACCGCTGGTGCTACTGATGTGTAAATATGATAATTTCATATACTTCATATACAGTGTTGTAACAATAAATCTTGAGTAAATTGGAAATCTCTAAAATCGTGTATCAATTTTTTTCAGACAGTGTAACATTTTCACGCAATTTGGCTGCATAGATAATGATAAATCAGTACCCAGAACAACCATCTCTGGCCCTAATAACGGCCTTGATAGCCTGGGCATTGAGTCAAATAGAGCTTGGATGGCGTGTACAAGTACAGCTGCCCATGCAGTTTCAACACCATACCACAGTTCATCAAGAGTAGTGACTGGCGTGCTGTGACGAGCCAGTTGCTCGGCCACCATTGACCAGACGTTTTCAGTTGGTGAGAGATCTGGAGAATGTGCTGGCCAGGGCAGGAGTCGAACATTTTCTGTATCCAGAAAGGCCCGTACAGGACCTGCAACATGCGGTCGTGCATTATCTTGCTTAAATGTAGGGTTTCCCAGGGATCGAATGTAGAGCCACGTGTCGTAACACATCTGAAATGTAACGTCCACTGTTCAGAGTGCCGTCAATGCGAGCAAGAGGTGACCTAGAAGTGTAACCAATGGCACCCCATACCATCACGCCGGGTGATGCGCCAGTATGGCGATGACGAATATACGTTTCCAATGTGCGTTCACCGCAATGTAGCCAAACACGGATGCGACCATCACGATGCTGTAAACAGAACCTGACGTTTTTCCATTCGTGCACCCAGATTCGTCGTTGAGTACACCATCGCAGGCGCTCCTGCCTGTGATGCAGCGTTGCAACCGCAGCCACGGTCTCCGAGCTGTTCATGCAGATGGTTGTTGTCTTGCAAACGTCCCCACCTGTTGACCCAGGGATCGAGACGTGGCTGCACGATCCGTTACAGCCATCCGGATAAGATGGCTGTCATCTCGACTGCTAGTGATACGAGGCCGTTGGGATGCAACACGGCGTTCCGTATTACCCTCCTGAACCCACCGATTCCATATTCTGTTAACAGTCATTGGATCTCGACCAACGCGAGCACCAATGTCGCGATACGATAAACCGCAATCGCGATAGGCTACAATCCGACCTTTATCAAAGTCGGAAACATGATGCAACGCATTTCTCCTCCTTACACGAGGCATCACAACAACGTTTCACCAGGCAACGCCGGTTAACTGCTGTTTGTGTATGAGAAATCCGTTGGAAACTTTCCTCATATCAGCACGTTGTAAGTGTCTCCAGCTCTAAAAAGCTAATCATTTGCATATTACAGCATATTCTTCCTGTCGGTTAAATTTCGCGTCTGTAGCACGTCATCTTAGTGGTGTAGCAATTTTAATGGCCCGTAGTGTAATTCGCGTCAGTGTCATCCCCCTTTGTTGAATTGTCAGCGCTTTGGATTGCCACGCACGGTGGCCCGGGTTCAATCCCGGCTGGGGAAGGAGATTTTCTCCCCTCACGGACTGGGTGTTGTGCTGTCATTATCATTTCAACCCAACTGTCGAAACGCAGGGCGCCCAATGTGGCGTCGCACTCAATAATACCTGCACATTTCCATTCGTGTCATTATTTGACGACCATGAATTATTAAATTGATATCTTACCTCAAATAATCATTTGGTTTCTTATTTCTTACAAATGACCCTGTTAAGCTTTGGAACTATTTTAGGTACGTAAGATAATCACAAGAAATGAGAAGACGGTCTAACAGAGGTACGGATGTTGCGGAGCCGCGTAATTGAGTTATTCGGCGGAGAGCTGACGTAATCCACGGCTCCTGACGGGCCGCTTGTAGCAGCGCCGGCGGAAGACGCGGGGTGTAACTTTAATGAACAGAAATGCGGATTGTGCCCGACTGTAGAACCAATTCAATTAGGCGGGCGGTGTGGTGTGCGTCTTGGCTGCCGCTCTGCATGGAAAGGCGAGGGGGGCGGCGGGGGTGGGGCGAGACGCAGGCACTCGAGGTCTCGAGAGCTCTGCGGTCGGAGCTGGGAGCACCGGCGCATTCACTTGTTGAGACGCACAGCACAGGCTTCAGTATTTTATTTTGTCTTTGCGAAGCTTTGCCGAGCTTTTTACTTTATGCAGTGTGTATGTCACGTAAAATCACTAACTAACTCGTAGTTCGCGCATCAGTAGGCAGGTATTGTTTATTTTTGTTGCGGTTAACAGGTTGTTAAAGCATGCGAGCTCATACTTTATTTGCAAAGTGCTGACAAGAATGCTTTACGCAAGAGTGGAAAAACTGACAGAAGCTGTAGGTCAGTTTTGACTGTGCAGAAATGTAGCAACACAGGCAGTACGGATCCCACCAGTTACCTTAGGAGATAGGATAAACAAAACCAATCCTACACCAATAACGCTTGAAGATGCAGAACAACTGCTAGCATGGATTTCTTAGAAGTAGATACCTTAAAGGTTGCGAAGCAACTCAAATCGCTTGATACGGGCAAGTCTTCAGGTCCAGATTGTATACCGATTAGGTTGCTTTCAGATTACGCTTATACAATAGCTCCCTACTTGGCAATCATATACAACCGCTCGTTCAACGATAGATCTGTACCTACAGATTGGAAAATTGCGCAGGTCGCACCAGTGTATAAGAAGGGTAGTAGGAGTAATTCATCGAACTACAGACCTATATCATTGACGTCGGTTTGCAGTTGGGTTTTGGAGCATATACTGTATTCAAACATTGTGAATCACCTCGAAGGGAACGATCTATTGATACGCAATGAGCATGGTTTCAGAAAATATCGTTCTTCTGCAACGCAGCTAGCTCTTTATTCGCACGAAGTAATGGCCACTATCGACAGAGGATCTCAGGTTCATTCCGTGTTTCTGGATTTCCGGAAGGCTTTAGACACCGTTCCTCACAAGCGACTTCCAATCAAGCTGCCGGCCTATGGGGTATCGTCTCAGTTGTGCGACTGGATTCGTGATTTCCTGTCAGGAAGGTCGCAGTTCGTAGTAATAGACGGCAAATCATCGAGTAAAACTGAAGTGATATCAGGTGTTCCCCAGGGAAGCGTCCTGGAACCTCTCCTGTTCCTGATCTATATAAATGACCTGGGTGACAATCTGAGCAGTTCTCTTAGACTGTTCGCATATGATGCTGTACTTTACCGTCTAGTAAGGTCATCCGAAGACCAGTATCAGTTGCAAAGCGATTTAGAAAAGATTGCTGTATGGTGTGTCAGGTGGCAGTTGACTCTAAATAACGAAAAGTGTGAGGTGATCCGCATGAGTTCCAAAAGAAATCCGTTGGAGATCTATTACTCGTTAAATAGTACAATTCTCGAGGCTGTCAATTCAACTAAGTACCTGGGTGTAAAAATTACGAACAACTTCAGTTGGAAAGGCCACGTACATAATATTGTGGGGAAGGCGAGCCAAAGGTTGCGTTTCAGTGGCAGGACACTTTTAAGATGCAAGTCCACTAAAGAGACAATTTACACTGCACTCGTTCGTCCTCTGTTAGAATATTGCTGCGCGATGTGGGATCCTTACCAGGTGGGATTGATGGAGGACATCGAAACGTTGCAAAAAAGGGCAGCTCGTTTAGTATTATCACGTAATAGGGGAGAGAGTGTGGCAGATATGATACGCGAGTTGGGATGGAAATCATTAAAGCAAAGATGTTTTTCGTCGCGGCGAGATCTATTTACGAAATTTAAGTTACCAAATTTCTCTTTCGAATACGAAAATATTTTGTTGAGCCCAACCTACATAGGAATGATCATCAAAATAAAATAAGAGAAATCTGAGCTCGAACAGAAAAGTTTAGGTGTTCGTTTTTCCTGCGCGCTGTTCGGGAGTGGAATGGTAGGAAGATAGTATGATTGTCGTTCGATGAACGTTCTGCCAAGCACTTAAATGTGAATTGCAGAGTAATCATGTAGATGTAGATGTAGAGGTCTTTCAGCAACGTTGCGTCCACTAACCGAAATTTCGGAAGGAGCGGGAATAAAACACAAGGTCTGAGAAGTTATCTACAACTTATACGGATAGTCTTCGTACATCCATATTTAAACTAGATGAAGGTGAGACACAAGTATAATTTTTATTAGAAATGAAATTCCTCCAGCTGTACTTCAGATTTTTTATTTACTTCGCTACTACGAGGGTCAGTCAAAAAGTAATGCCTCCTATTTTTTTTCTATGTTTAATTGTCAGGAAATTTAAATGCAATTACATAGGTTGAAAACCACAACATTGAGGATCATTTTGTCATTTTTCAATGTAATCTCCGCCCATCTCTACAGTTTTGGTCCATCTTTGAACATGGGTATGTATCCCAGCACGGTAAAAATCACAGCTCTGCTTCCTAAGCCATTGACGCACGGATGTTTTGACGGCCTCCTCATCTTCAAAATGAATCCCACGATGAGCTTCTTTTAGTGGCCTGAACAGACGGAAGTCTGATGGTGCCAGGTCAGGGCTGTATGGGGGATGAGGCAAAACTTCCCATCCAATTTTGACAATCTCGTCAGAGGTGTGACGACTGGTGTGTGGTCTTGCATTGTCATGCAAAAGAAGAACATCTGCCATTGATTTTGTTGGGCGAACTCGCTGAAGACGTGCTTTAAGTTTTTTGAGGGTTGTGACGTATTGAACAGAATTTATTGTGCATCCCTGCTCCAAAAAATCAACCAGAATCACACCCTCTGTATCCCAGAAAACTGTTGCCATAACTTTCCCTGCCGATCGCACAGTTTTGAATTTTTTCTTCCTCGGCGAGCTTGTGTGACGCCACTCCATTGACTGCCTCTTTGATTCGGGTTCAAAAAAATGCACCCATGTTTCGTCCCCGGTCACAATTTTTTTCAGAAACTCATCTCCCTCCAAACGGAAGCGCTGCAAGTGTTGGGAGGCTATTGTTTCCCTTGCCTCTTTATTCTGATCGGTTAACATTCTTGGAACCCACCGTGCACAAACTTTTGAGTACCCCAATTGTTTAATAATCGTGATCACACTGCCTTTACTAAGAGAAATAATGCGACACACTTCATCTGCAGTCACCCGACGGTCACCACGAATGATGTCATCAACTTGCTGAATGTTGTGTGGAGTCACTGCACTCACCGGCCTGCCGCTCCGCTTTTCGTCAGTCAACGGTGTTTGCCCTTCAGCTTCCTTACAACGACGAACCCATCGTCTAACAGTGCTGACATCCACTGTCACAACACCATACACCTTCTTCAGTCTTTCATGAATGCGTATGGGCGTTTCACCTTCTGCATTCAAGAATTCAATCACACAACGCTGTCTCAAACGAACATCGATGTCGGCCATCTTACAAACTTCTGCTGTGCTGCCACCTGTTGACACAGAAAGTTACTACTGCAGTGGATTGCAGAAGAAGGTTTGAGGAATGGCGCCAAATTCAAATTTTTCACTTAACTTAATTTTTTTAAGTAGAAAAAAATGGGAGGCATTACTTTTTGACCGACCCTCGTAGTTTCGACGTTGCCTCAACGCCGTCTTCAGGCCCGTATACTTTGATGAAACCAGTTGTGTGTGGCTCAGTCTAGAAGTCCGTAGTGAGACCAACACGTGCTCCACAGGGATTGCGTGCACTGGACACTATTTACTGCCAGCCATCCACGTGGAGCACGTGTTGGTCTCACCGCAGACTTCTAGACTGAGCCACACACAACTGATTTCATCAAACCATACGGGCCTGAAGATGGCGTTGACGCAACTTCGAAAGTAGTAGCGAAATAAATAAAAAATCTTAAGTACAGATGGGGGAATTTCAATTTTAATAAAAATGTACTGATAGTAGAATACAGTTACACAGAAGCGCCAAAGAAACTGGTATAGGCATGCGTATTCAAATACAGAGACATGGAAACAGGCAGAATATGGCGCTGCGGTCGGCAACGCCTGCATTAGCAACACATATGTGCCGCATTGTTAGATTGATTACTGCTGCCACAATGGCAGGTTATAAAGATTTAGGTGAGTTTGAAAGTGGTGTTACAGCCGGCGCACGAGCGTGGAACACAGCATCTCCGACATAGCGATGAAGTGGGGACTTTCCCGTACGATCATTTCATGAGTGTACATCGCCGCAGCCGGAAAAAGACCCTACAAGAACGGGATGAACGACGACTGAAGAGAATCGTTTTACGTCACAGAAGTGTAACCCTTTCGAAGATTAGTGCACAGATATCAATGCTGGGCCATAAACAAGTGTCAGTGTGCTAACCATTCACCGAAGGCCCACTCGTGTACCTTTGCTGACTGCACGACACAAAGCTTTACGCCTCGCCAGGGCCCGTCAACACCGACATTGGACTGTTGATGACAGGAAACATTTTGCCTGGTCGGACGCATCTCGTTTCAAATTGTATATAGCGGATGGACGTGTACGGGTGTGTAATCCATCGACCCTGCATGTCAGAAGTGGACTGTTCAACATGGTGGAGGCTCTGTGTTGTAGGACCGTTGTTATTCACAATATAGATAAATGACCTTGTGGATGACATCGGACGTTCACTGAGGCTTTTTGCAGATGATGCTGTGGTGTCTCGAGAGGTTGTAACAATAGAAAATTGTACTGAAATGCAGGAGGATCTGCAGCGAATTGACGCATGGTGCAGGGAATGGCAATTGAATCTCAGTGTAGACAAGTGTAATGTGCTGCGAATACAGAGAAAGAAAGATCCCTTATCATTTAGTTACAATATAGCTGGTCAGCAACTGAAAGCAGTTAATTCCATAAATTATCTGGGAGTACGCATTACGAGTGATTTAAAATGGAATGATCATATAAAGTTGATCGTCGGTAAAGCAGATGCCAGACTGAGATTCACTGGAAGAAATCTAAAGAAATGCAATCGGAAAACAAAGTAAGTAGCCTACAGTACGCTTGTTCGCCCACTGCTTGAATACTGCTCAGCAGTGTGGGATCCGTACCAGATAGGGTTGATAGAAGAGATAGAAAAGATCCAACGGAGAGCAGCGCGCTTCGTTACAGATTCGTTTAGTAATTGCTAAAGCGTTACGGAGATGACAGATAAACTCTAGTGGAAGACTCTGCAGGAGAGACGCTCTGTAGCTCGGTACGGACTTTTGTTGAAATTTCGAGAACATGCCTTCACCGAGGAGTCAAGCAGTATATTGCTCCCTCCTACGCATATCTCGCGAAGAGACCATAAGAATAAAATCAGAGAGATCAGAGCCCACACAGAGGCATACCGACAATCCTTCTTTGCACGAACAATACGGGACTGGAATAGAAGGGAGAACCGATAGAGGTACTCAAGGTACCCTCCGCCACACACTGTCAGGTGGCTTGCAGAGCATGGATGCAGATGTAGATGTAGATGTTGATGTTGATGTAATGGTGGGGCGTGTGATATGGGACTGCTGATACGTCCAGATACGACTCTGAGAGGTGACACGTACGTAGGCATCCTGTTTGATCACCTGCATCCATTCATGTCCATTGTGCATTCCGGCGGACTTGGGCAATTCCAGCATGACAATGCGACACCCCACATGTCCAGAATTGCTACAAATTGGCTTCAGGAACACACTTCTGAGTTTAAACACTTCCGCTGGGCACCAAACTCCCCGGACATCAATATTATTGAGCATATGTTGGATGCCTTGCAATGTGCTCTTCAGAAGATGTCTTCACCCTCTCGTACTCTTCCGGATTTAGGAACAGCCCTGCAGGATTCATGTTGTCAGTTCCCTCCAGCACTACTTCAGACATTAGTCGAGTCCATGCCACGTTGTGTTGCGGCACTTCTGTGTGCTCGCGAGGACCATACACGGTATTAGGCAGGTGTACCAGTTTCTTTGGCTCGGCAGTGTATAAGTGTCAAACGGCATGAAAGGAAAGCTGTAGTTTAGATGAGATGAGACTAGTTTGTAACCCATGTCTGACATTTAGAAAGCAGTAAAGGAAACCTAGCAGAAATTTGGAAGGGGACTCAAAGAGAAGATATGAAATGTTTGACATTTACTAATGACATTGTTAGAGATGGCAGAGCGAATAAGAGTTGAACGGAGGAGATAATGTATATTTATTTGAATATTATTAAGTCCTATCTGAAGGTGTCTCGAATTCGGTCTTGTACAGTATTGAAACGTTGACGATAAATCAGACAAGAAGGGAATAGATGTTTCTCAAGTATCGTGCTGCAGAAGAATGGTGAAGCTTAAATGGGCAGATGAAATAACTAATGAGGAGAAATTGAATACAGTTAGGGGGAACTTTTATTTTTGACACCTTTTGAGAAAAAGAAGGCATCGATTAATAGGACTCATCCAGAGACATTGACGAATCGTCAGTTTGGCAATCGAGGGAAGCGTGCATGTGTTTGAAGTGTCGGAGGAGGATGGTAAACTGTAGAAACCTAATTACAGTAAGGAGGTTCGAATGAGGTAGGATGCAGTAGCTACGTAGAGATGGCTTGCGCTGGACGGACTAGCGGGGGGGGGGGGAGCTGAAGACCACAACCTCAACAAATACATGGAAAATATTTAAAACAACGAATATGTTGCAAGAGACTTTTGTTGTTACGTAAGATTTTTGTACTGCTGTTATTAAAATTTTTAGCCTCTAATAACATGACCTATCCCTTTCTTGTGTTCCAGGTAAGACATACTTGATCCGTCCTGCTGACACATTCTCACTGCAACAGTACGGGTATGTACAAGTTTCCTTTTTAGTACGATGAATTCAAATTCTTATTGGATGGCTCGTAATTAGTATTCCCTGTGTATCTGTTGGACATAGTACTTGAACAATATGCTACTTTGACGAACTAGCAATTTATTTTTCACGTCGGCGGCTTACGTTTACTGCTGGTCCCCGCTATGTCGATTCAATTGATAGGTCTGCTTATGGGACGAGCGCTTCCTAGAGACCTCACAGAACAGCTGAACTACGATAATCCCTACGGTCTACATAGCAGAGTGTACTTCCAGTCTTTTCCAGGTCGATTTCATGGATGAACCATGGACGGGATAATTATTTGTACCTTCCACTCAATATAGTACACGCCGAGATGATCTGTACGAAAGTTCAGAATGTTCTTACATTTCTCACCCAAGCTCGGTTTGGGAAATTTCCCATGTAGGTATTTTCAAGTTTTTTCGTAACTCTATTAAGGATGCAAATATTTTTAAATTACTTTTCAGAACATTAGCTTCAATCCTACTGATGGAGATAGTCATAAACAAAGATTAAATAAAATTATTTTCGTTTTGTTAGTAATGGTACGCCACTTAACTAAAGGGGGTTTCCGCTACATTGATAAGGGGTAGATCTGATTCCTTGAAAAAGACAGCCCCTAATTTTTCAGATAAACCAGAGTGTTCAAAGTTCACAGCAACTTTAAGACCATCTTTATATCTGTGTATTAGATGAAGAGTATTTGACAGTAACCCCTTCCCTCCTCTTCCCTAAAGCTGATTCTCTGAAGTATCAAACTACCACGTATAAAACAGGAGAACCTAGTTTTTCACACATCTCAATGTTTGTGACGTCATATCTCTTGAGCTACGTGTCGTACAGGCATATAATTTTGCACGTACATTCAATGGCATACGTAGTAGTTGTAAATTGAAACGTAATGGCTGGTGCTGCCAGATGAATAGCGAAAATATAGTAAGCGACAAACTTTTTTTTCCTTTTGTTGCCTTCTGTGTGTCGGGGGTGTCATCGCGAAACGAACCCAGGACGAGCAAAGCATGGGTTCTTTGCGTGCCATGGATTAATCCTCCTATAAGGACATACAGAATAAATGCTTAGTATATTAAAATTCGTTAAATTTTACCGTTTGTGATTGTTGTCCTCTTACTGTCAAAAGCAGAGAGTGTATTTGAGAACGGTGTCGACATCTCTTGTCAATCTGCGGTACCACAAAACAAAACGGAATGTGCACAGTCACATGGACGCTTCTCAGAAAACTTTGTACCTTCCATCAGCCGATTAATACCTTCTGAGTTCAGTTGAAAAAATGTATTTACGCGTAGAAAGGTGCATTTTTGAAGGTGAAAACTAAGGGTGTCTTTCAGAACTAAAACAAGTGACATATATATAATTTTATACATGTGTCCAAATGAGGACATTGTGAATGAAAAGTAGTAAAAGCATAAAAGTTTAGAACATTATTTCGCTGTCTTTTTAGTCATCTTATGGTAAATTCACAATGCCCCTAGCCCAAAAAAAGACGAAAGACACTTACAGAAGGAGAAGTTATAGAGCTCCATAATTAATCTGAAACTGACAATCTACCCGATGATTCTAACAATAATTTTGAACAAGAGGACAATGACGGACATAATGTTAGACGTTTTATATCACACGGTATATTGTAAGCTAAGTAGTGCAGTCACAAAGCCCGCTAACTGCGTCATGAGTGACAATGAGATAATCACGAAACACTCGTCCCATCCAAACGACTATGCATTGGCAGCGAGAATATTGTTGCTGCTTACGAATTTGTTGCAGCACAGCCAACCTAAAGGTGGATAAGAAAAATATCCATTCTAATCGTAACAGACTGAAAGGCAGCTCGAATGTCCAGATTAGTAAGTCTGACGTCTGTTCACGTGCCTCGCATCCGGAAACGGCAGTGCGACAGCCACCCCTATTGGGCACTTAGCGGGCTTTGCACCCGAAGACAACATCCAGTTAGCTGCCTTTGAAACCGAACACAATTTTCGACAGCCATTTTCAACGTTTTGCAACCTGAAACATATTGCATCATGTAGATGCTGAAAAAATCTGTACTGCCATATGCCCATTTTGGAATCGACATAAAATGAATTTAGCGGCTTTATCGTCTGGGCTACTCAGATGTGGATATTTTGTGAGTTTTTCTTTTTGTAATGGCATTTTTTATTATACGTTCAGGAGATCCCCCTATCATCGGAGCGCAAAACAATGACGACAGTGAACAAGAGCATTCTCAAACATGTGTTGTGCCTGAAACCGATGTGATGGACGTTGTTGATGTATAGTGGCATCATAATTTTGGACAACTAACACCTAAAAATGATATGTGATGGAGCAAAAGAGTACTCACTTACATATCTGCAATGTTACACTGAGCCAGTGGATAACTTTGAGAGTCCGTGCCAATTTTTAAAAAAAATATTTTACTGATGTTCTTGTGCAGAAATGTGTGGAATGCACAAACACAAGTTTACAGCAGTGTAGGTACTTTTGCACTTACGACAGAAAAAGAAATACTTTCATTTATAGAAATTAACATTCCGATGGGAAATTTTAAACATTCCAGGGCTAGATATTCCTTGGAGCCGCAGTTACTTATTTCCCAAATAGCAGACACTATGTCAGTTGACTGTTTGTAAAATTTGAGATAGTACTTCCACTTTGTTGACATAACAACTGAACCTTATAAAAATGATCGATTTTGGAAGGTCAGACCAATATGCAATTCCATAAGAGAAGGGTAACCGAATTTACCCATAGAAGAACATCTTAGAGTCGGTGTGTGTGTGTGTGTGTGTGTGTGTGTGTGTGTGTGTGTGTGTGTGTAGTGAGTGTAGTGTTATGAATCAATGTGTGTATAGTGTGCAGCGACTGATAGTGAGACAGGAGTGAACAATGTGGCATTACAATATTTAATAAGTTATTTGTAAAAAAAAGTGTTGTATACCAAGAGTAAATCTAATGAATGTTTCTACTAGAAGTTTGTAAATATATGTGTATACGAATTAGCTTATTTTAAATTGATCTAAAATTGTAAATACTTTGACTTGTCCTATATACTTGTAAAAAAGAGATCTACGGATGAATAAAGCTACTAGTACTACACACATGCGGCTAACTATCATTTACACAAAACATAGTTTTTTGAAGAATCGAAGTCTGCGACAACAGGTCAGCGTAATTTCCGTGCCAAGTACGCTAGAGACGCCTGTTGCTGATAGCCCTAAACTGAACGTTTTTCGTGCTTCAGAACAAAATGTAAGGCCCATTTTTTTCCGTAAGAGAACCATCAACGGGCTAGTGTACCTGCATAAGTTAAAAAAATTTTGATACCACAGATCGATGAGGATGACCCAGAACGAAATATTTACTTCACGCAAGATGTTGCACCAACCCACTGCCGTTGCTGACGTCCGGGATTTTCTCAGCGACCGCTTTCCAGCTCAATGGATTGATCGTGATACGCCTATCGCATGGCCGCCACGTTCCCCAGACCTGACACCGCTCGATTGTTTCATTAAGGATACCTACTGCGCCGGCTCCTCTACCTGAACTTAGAGCAAGAATTTACGCCGCCACTGAACAAGTTACACCTGCAATGCTACAGCGAATTTGGGCAGACATTGACTTCCGATGGGTTGTGTGCAGGATAACCAACGGAAACCACATACAACATCTTTAGTTTAAGATAAAAGAGCTTGATGTGTTTCCCTACAACATATCACTAAATCCAGTCCTGTATGAACTTTCAATAATTTTTTCGAATTTTGGTTGTTGTAAAGTCCTTTTTGAAACACCCTGCAAGAGCTCATTTCGCATATTTCCTACACGCATTTAATTAATGGATGTCAATGTTTCCGGAATTGTTGATATCTGATATCAAGCGATGTTTTGCGAGCGGATAGTAGCCAATGTTACGACTGCGCCTTGAAATGGCGCTTAGCAGAGGTTTGGGGCCGTGGCTTCCTCGGAGTACAGTTCTTATAGGCGTCCCCGAAAGCCGTGGCGTTTCAGCCTAATGGTGTCCTACCGACCAGCACACAATTTTCACTTTCCACTCCGTACATTACACGGGAATGGACAGAGTTGCTGAAACTTCACTATCAAATCCCTGTATTTATATACACTATGTGATTACAAAGTATTCGGAAACTCCCGAAAACATACGTTTTTTGATATTAGGTGCATTGTGCTGCCACCTAATGCCAGGTCTTCATATCAGCGACCTCAGTAGTCATTAGACATCGAGAGAGAACAGAATGGGGCGCTCCGCAGAACTCACGGACTTCGAACGTGGTCGGGTTATTGGATGTCACTTACGTCACACGTCTGTACGCGAGATTTCCACATCCCTAGGTCCACTGTTTCCGATGTTATAGTGAAGCGGAAACGTAAAGGGACATGCACAGCACAAAAGCGTACTGGCTGACCTCGTGTGTTGACTGGAAGGGACCGTCGACCGTTGAAGAGGGTCGTAATGTGTAATATGCACACATCTATCCAGACCATCACACAGGAATTCCAAACTGCATCTGGATCCACTGCAAGTACTATGACAGTTAGGCGGAAGGTGAGAAAACTTGAATTTCATGGTCGAGCGGCTGTTCAAAAGCTACACATCACGCCGGTAAATGGCAAACGACATCCCGCATGGTGTAAGGAGAGTAAACATTGGGCGATTGAACAGTGTAAAAACGTTGTGTGAAGTTTCGAATCACGGTACACAATGTGGCGATCTGATGACAGCGTCTGGGTATGGCGGATGTCCGGTGAACGTCATCTGCCAGCGTACATAGTGCCAACAGTAAAATTCGGAGGCGGTGGTCTTATGTTGTGGTCGTGTTTTTCATGAAGGAGACTTGCACCCCTTGTTGTTTTGCGTGGCACTATCACAGCATAGACCTACACTGATGTTTTAAGCACCTTCTTGCTTCCCACTGTTGAAGAGCAATTCGGGGATGGCGTTTGCATCATTCAAGAAGATGGAGCACCTATTCATAATGCACGACCTGTGGCAGAGTGGTTACACAACAATAACGTCCCTGTAATGGACTGGACTGCACAGAGTCCTGACATGAATCCTATAGAACACCTTTGGTTTGTTTTGGACCACCGACTTCGTGCCAGACCTCACCGACTGACATCGTTACCTCTCCTCAGTGCAGCATTCCGTGAAGAATGGGCTGCGATTCCCCAAGTAATCTTCCAGTATCTGATTGAATATACGCCTGCGGGAATAAAAGCTGTCATCAAGACTAAGGGTGGGCCAATACCATATTGAATTCCAGCATTACCGATGGAGGGGGCCACGAGCTTTTAAGTCATTTTCAACCAGGTGTCCAGATACTTTTGATCACACAGTATATCTCTATTATGTTTGATTGTGTTATTAATCGATGTTTTGTATTATTGTTTGATCGTGTTTTTGACAGTTCTTTTTGTTTCTGCCCATGTCTGTTCTGTCCATCGTTGCAAAAGTTTGGAAACGTCTCGCCACAATGCACATGAGCACAGTAACGGAAGTGTCACATCCTAGACAGAGCTTCACGAATTATGAGAGGAAAAGCGCCCAAAATATGCTCCGTGGGTGAAGTGTGTCCCGTTCTTTACTTGCTGACTGCAGGTAACGTACCTTATCGGCAAGTTTCTTTTTGCGAGTGTATTGTGCATGGGTTCAAATGGCTCTGAGCACTGTGGGACTTAACTTCTGAGGTCATCAGTCCCCTATAACTTAGAACTACTTAAACCTAACTGCCGGCCGGAGTGGCCGAGCGGTTCTAGGCGCTACAGTCTGGAACCGCGCGACCGCTACGGTCGCAGGTTCGAATCCTGCCTCGGGCATGATGTGTGTGATGTCCTTAGGATAGTTAGGTTTAAGTAGTTCGACGTTCTAGGGGACTGATGACCTCAGATGTTAAGTCCCATAGTGCTCAGAGCCGGTTTTGAACTTAAACCTAACGAACCTAAGGACATAACACACATCCATGCCCGAGGCAGGATTCGAACCTGCGACCGAAGCGGTCGCGCGGTTCTAGACTGTAGCGCCTAGAACCGCTCGGCCACACCGGCCGGCTATTGTGCATGTGTTTAGCGAATTTTGCGTTATTGCGAATAACAGTAGCATATTGCGAGTTCGAAAACATTTAGCGTGCAGTTCATGAGGTAAAATTTTGGAAACTTGCGGTTAGGATGAAAGTGAAGAATCCTGGTGCTCCCACACCCGGTGTAAACATGAGTGAAGAACAAAAACTGTGCCCGCATCTCGTGGTCGTGCGGTAGCGTTCTCGCTTCCCACGCCCGTGTTCCCGGGTTCGATTCCCGGCGGGTCAGGGATTTTCTCTGCCTCGTGATGGCTGGGTGTTGTGTGATGTACTTAGTTAGGTTTAGGTAGTTCTAGGGGACTGATGACCTAAGATGTTAAGTCCCATAGTGCTCAGAGCCATTTGAACAAAAATTGTGTAAATCCAGGCAGTGGTGTACACCCAGTTTTAATAGAGCAATGTGCAGTGCAGCTGAATGGTTGTGTGCCCTTTGTCACCTAACATGCACATGTTTGTAACACACAAATATGGTGGATACATTACCATGGCGATTGTTCGGGTTGCTCATGTCTGCCGATCACAGCACAAGATTCGTGACGTCATGGGAACATCACTGTCTCGTCACGCGAACACACAAACGTCGCAGGTTGAGGACCCAAAACACTAAACATTTGAAGCTTAGAAGTGAACGTACCAAAAACATCAAGCATGCAGCGAAGCTAATATACATCATATTAAGGATTTCTGCAAAAACACGACTTTTAGCACTATTGTGGTACTCTGTCGGGAAATTTGACGTTTGGTGATAAATGAGCTACGTATAGATTTTACCTTGGAGTTAGCTTTTGGTCTTATTTAATAGTTGATGGTGAAAGAAACAGTACGGGAACTTTTGGCTGGAGTGTGATATTGCCGCCTCCCCCCCCCCCCCCCCCCTCCCCTTACACTTGTGGTGACAGAGTGATCTGTAGCGTAGCTCGAGGCCTCTACATCTTCATCTACATGGATACTCTGCGAATCATATTTAAGTGCCTGGCAGAAGTTTCATCGAACCACTTTCACAATTTCCTATTATTCCAATCTCGTATAGCGCGGGGAAAGAATGAACATCTATATCTTTCTGTACGAGCTCTGATTTCCCTTATTTTATCGTGGTAATAGTTACTCCCTATGTACGTCGGTGTCAACAAAGTATTTTCGCATTCGGAGGAGAAAGTTTGTGATTGGAATTTCGTGAGAAGATTCCGTCGCAACGAAAAACGCCTTTCTTTTAATCTTCAGTCGAAACTGCCGGCCTGAGACGCCGTGGTCGATGTATAAAATTTCCAGCTGACGTTTCGTCTCCATCTGCGGGAGACATCTTCTGAGGTCGTCCGGCTACTGCCACTGAGGCTCCAGGTAGTCTCGCATTTATAGAGCGCATAGAGGGCACCACCATTCGTCACGTGGTGCCGACGGTATGCCTGTCTTTGGAAGGCGTCATCATTCTCGATTAAGAGTAATCGATTGTCATTCTGCTGGCGCAACATCGACATCCATAATATGTCTAGCTTTAAAACTTCCTCTTTCCTATTAAAATTGTTATGGTGTTTGTAAATCTCTGTTGCTTCACTATACATGCTCGAATGATAATGGGATGTTCGTGCTAGAACGCTTGTGTCATTAAATTTAATTTCGTGATTCCCATCTCGAAAAACATGCTCAGCTACGCCGATTTTTCGATGTGTCCTAAGCGTCAATTTCTTTTATGTTCTGCTAAGCGGGTGTTTACACTTCTTTTTGTTGTTCCAATATAAACTTTTCCACAACTGCGTCGAATTTTGCGTACCCCAGGTGTTGCTAGGTGGTGTCGGGCGTCTTTTGCCGTTCTTCAATATTCCTTAATTTTCTTGGTGGGTCTGAAGATTGTTTCGATCCCATACTTGTCCAGAACTTTCCCGATACGGTCCGTGACTTTATTAATGAACGGTAGCAAAACTTTCTTAAAATGATTTCCAGCCTAAATCCTGTATCATCTGTGGTCATCAGTCCTCTAGAACTTAGAACTACTTAAAGCTATCTAACCTAAGGACATCACACACATCCATGCCCGAGGCAGGATTCGAATCTGCGACCGTAGCAGTCGCGCGCGGCTCCGGACTGAGCGCCTAGAACCGCGAGACCACCGCGGCCGGCACGCGATAATACAAAACGTGCTGCCTAGGCTACTTCCGATCGATAAATGTCGCAGCCTTCCCCGGTTGAAAACCACGAGCCGCGTCTGGTCAGCCATACACCGTTGTTATTTATACATATCTGTTGTTTTAATACAAAATTTTAGCACATTTGCCCTCATTTACAGTGTATTAAAGGTTAAGTAATTATACTGGTGAACGAGGGATTAGGAGGATAAACCCAGACACACACACACACACACACACACACACACACACACACACACAAACGTACGTAAATACACACTCACACACACATTCTCTCTGTCTGTAAAGGCAGGGATGATCCTTAGCGTTTTACCCCAACGTTACGTACCGGAATTTTCACATCAGTCATCGGGGTGTGGTGATTATTATTATTTTTTTTTTGAGTTGGGAGTCTAGCATTAGGAAATCACGCCTGTTCTCAAGGAAGCCGCATCATGACATTTCTCAGCTCTCCGTAGGCAGTGATTCAGGTCGGCCGCCGATTTCCTTAGAGCAGCAGACAAAGACTGCGGCCTGCTTGTCCGAGCCAGGACGCGGTGCATCGACCCGCGACTGCACGGTAACTGGCCGGGGAAACGCCATTACTCGCCGTCTGCTGCGACAAAGGCGCCTCCGCTTCCGCCTCCCAGGTCGAAGAACCGCGTTTTGTCGTCGCTCTGAGGGCATTGGTAGCCGCGTCAAAGTAACTGGGTCGCCATCACCAAAGGCCAGGTAATACGTCTTCCCGCTCGTACAATAGGGGTCGGTCTGATGTCAGAGCATAAAACAGCCACGGAAAAAAATGGATACGACATGAAAAGGTCACAACACAAAATATTGGTGGTCTCCTTAAAAAGGCAGCCGCTTTGGAGCACTGCAGATCAGTCAGTAAGGTTGATGTGACAGGACTTTTTTTTTCCTGGACGTCTCCTACAGCCATCTGTCAGTTATGACGATACAAAAATGTGAGGACAGCGCAACACCCGAGTCCACGCGTGGAGAATCTCCGAGCTGGTGGGGAATCGAACTCTTGCCTCCTCCAATCCGCCACGCGTTATGTGACCTTCCACCGCCGATATAAGTTACTGTGGTGAAGGATCGTGTAAGTGCCAGTCGGGTATTTGGAGTCAGTTCACTGAGATGGGTCGACGTGCACACGAAACATAATGGCAGATAGGGTCTATCGTGTTTGGACCCGGCCATGGCCACACGGTGAACGAAACTGCCGGACATGGTGTATGAACAAGGGCTGTGCAACACATCTACAATCGGGGGTCTGCGACTCCATGCCATATAACACGGTCTAAGAACAGTAGTTGTAAAAAGAGCTCTGACCACGATAATTGGTTTCAAACCAGACAGGAATTGTTGCAGTCGGTGAATTCAGGTCCATCTCAACCAGTTTCCGAGCGAACGTTGTGAAGACAACTGCATGCAAACGACAGCTAGATTAGAATTATATTAATACCGTCACCTGCGCACGGGCGTTGATATAAATCAACGGGGACAGGAGAAAATGTGTGCCCTGAACGGGACTCGAACCCGGGACCTCCTGCTTACATGACAGACGCTCTGTCCACCGAGGACACAGACGATAGTGCGCCTGCAGGGACTATCTCCCTCACGGCTCCCGCGAGACTCACATTCTCACCTTGTATGTCCACACACTACATTCATAGTGTCCCAACCCAACACACTCATTACTCATGGAAGACATTCTTCCAAGTCCCGTAAGAGTTCGAGGAATATGTGTGCATCCGCACAGAAGAAGAAGGTCATGGCCGGTATCGCCAGAACTATATACCTATATGGATATGGTGTCTGTTCTTTCGGACATGTCCGAAAGAACAGACACCATATCCATATAAGTATACAGTTAGATTAGGATTCCTCGCAAAAGGTCCTGCTCACGGCAGCATAACAAGCTGTTCGTCTGCAGTGGACCAAACAGCAGAGAAACTGGGCAGCAGCTGGATGCAGGAGTATAGTGTGGTCTGGTGAGTCGTGATTCTTTCAAATGAGACAAGGCATCCAGCGCACCAATATAACACGGATAAAACACAATGACGCGATGTGCATATTAATTTTTTATTATAGAAAGATATAAGATGAACACCAAGAAAAGAAAAACAATGATAATCAGATGTAGTCGAATTGGATCAGGTTCTGTTGAGGGAATTAAATTAGTAAACGTGACACCTAAATTAGGAGAATACTTTTGATTGGGGCCGAGCAGGGGAGATATAAAATGTAGACTGGCTAAGGCAAGAAAAGAGTATGTGAAGAAGAGAAATTTGTTGACATCGAATATAGACGTAAGTGTGAGAAAGTCTTTTCTGAAGATATTTTGAGTGCAGCCACGTTCGGAAGTGAACCTTTGGCGATAAACAGTTGAGACAAGACGAGAATAAAAGATTTTGAAATGTGGCGCTACAGAAGAATGCTGAAGGTTAGATGTGTAGATCACATAAATAATGAGAAGGTGCTAAACAGAAGTGGGGAGAAAAGAAATTTGTAGCACAATCTAAATAGAAGAAGGGATCGGTCCATGGGACTTATTCTGAGACATAAACAGATCACCAGTTTAGTATTGAAGGGTAATGTCCGGGGGTACAAATTGTAGAGGGAGACCAAGAGGTGAATGCAGCAAGCAGATTCAGAAGTATTTAAGCTGCGGTAGTTATTCGGACATTAAGAGGTACAGTAACATGCAAAACTACTTCGGATTGAAGACCACAACAACACCAAGTTAAAACGTATTGATTTTAAGTAGTGCACACATCAAAAAAAGTTTTGCATCACCTCGGTTGCGAGAGCTCCGGAACCTGTGCAGAATATTGGAATAGAGATCAACATAAACATCATTTGCGCCCTTTCCATTCCTCATGAAAACCACACATCGCATGTTGTACCAACATACAGCGAGACCTTAAGAAGTGGTGGTCCAGATTGCTGTACGCATCGGTACCTCTAATACCCAGTAGCACGCCCTCTTGCATTGATGCATCATGGAATTCCACAAGGTCATCGAGGCACTATTGGTCAAGACTGTCCCACTCCTCAACGGCGACCCAGAGTGGTTGATGGGTCACGTCGTCCATAAACGGCCCTTTTGTATGTATCCCAGGCATTTTCGATAGGATTCATGTCTGGAGAACATGCTGGCCACTTAGCGATGTCGTTATCCTGAAGGAAGTCATTCACAAGATGTTGACGATGGGGGGGGGGGGGGGGGCGGGGGGGGGGCGAATTGTCGTCCGTGAAGACGAATGCCTCGCCAATATGCTGCCAATATGGTTGCACTAATGGTCGGAGGATGGCATTTACGTATCGTACAGCCGTTACGGCGCCTTCCATGACCACTAGCGGCGTGTCGGCCCCACACAATGCCACCCCAAAAACAGTAGCGAAATTCCGCCTTGCTGCACTCGTTGGACAGTGTGTCTGAGGTGTTCAGCCTGACCTAGTTGCCTCCAAACACGTCTCCGACGATTGTCTGGTCGAAGGCTTATGCGACACTCATCGGTGAAGAGAACGTGATGCCAACCCTGAGCGGTCCATTCGGCATGTCGTTGGGCCCATCGGTACCGCGCTGCATGGTGTTGTGGTCGCAAAGATGAACCTCGCCATGAACGTTAAGAGTGAACTTCGCATCATGCAGCCTACTGCGCAGAGTTTGTCGTATCACGAAAAGCATTATCAACATGGTGGCGTTGCTGTCAGGGTTCCTCCGAAGCATAATCCGTAGGTAGTGGTCATCCACTGCAATAGTGACCCTTGGGCGGCCTCAGCGACGCATGTCATCGACAGTTCCTGTCTCTGTGTATCTCCTCCACTTCCGAAGAACATCGCTTTGGTTCACTCCGAGACGCCTGGACACTTCCCTTGTTGAAAGCTCTTCCTGACACAAAGTAACAATGCGGAGGCGATCGAACCGCGGTATTGACCGTGTAGGCATGGTTGAACTACAGACAACACGAGCCGTGTAGGCCCTTCCTGGTGGAATGACTGGAACTGATCGCCTGTCGGAACCCCCTCCGTCTAATAGGCGCTGGTCATGCATGGTTGTTTGGGCGGGTTTAGCGACATCTCTGAAGAGTGAAAGGGTCTGTGTCTGTGATACAATATCCACAGTCAACGTCTATCTCCAGGAGTTCTGGGAACCGGAGTGAAGCAAAACGTTTTTTGATTTCAGAGACAATTTATTTAAATGCGATTATTTTGAAACAATTACGGTTTTTCCGCTAGTTAGTCACAAGCAGCGTTAATAATTTATAAACTCTTATGAGTGGTCCATTATTCGGAGATACTAGGTTCTCTCTGATTTGTCCGCAGCTCGTGGTCGTGCGGTAGCGTTCTCGCTTCCCGCGCCTGGGTTCCCATAGTGCTCAGAGCCATTTGAACCATTTTAAACCATCTCTCTGATTTCATTTTACGTAACGAGAAGACTTACTATTGTATCCACAGCGTCTTGGTGCACTATGCTAACTACTTAAGCTCCATCTTATTCTGTTATTTTCCTTATTCAGTTATTTTCTCCTGTGAACGTTTACGCCTTATGCAGGTCTTGGAGTCACGTCCATCTGGAAAGTATTTACTGAGGTCAACGAAGGCGATGTTGGTCTGATGTATTCGACGATGCCCTTTATCTACGCTCTCTAAAGGATCGTCCTAAGAAATACCAAATTAAGATCAGCCTGAAGATGCTTAAATAAGGTGAAACGCGTAATTGATAAATAAAAAAACTGAAATGGCAACCAAGACTGTTTGCAACTAATACTATTAAACAATGGTTTGCTGATTCATGCCACAGATGGATTGGAAGAATTTCAACCATTATTTACTCATGTAAAGCTCTTAGCGGTTCAAATCTGAGGATATTTTGTCACACAAGAATGTTTGACCGACGAACATATAGACGTTCTTACGTCAAAAATAAATGTTATGGCTATTTTCTGAATTACCAGTGCAAACATAAAAAGCTTATAATGTTTATTGGGATGGTATGATTTTATACAGCAATTCAAATGTAAAATACGAAGAAACTTTGTTTTTTTAAAAAATACGTTGTAACTATCAGCTTTTTATTTGACACATCAGCTATCTACCGCTTTCTGTTATTAACCATCACCCAGCATGTGTGGTACAACAGATTAGTTAAAAGTATCCCATATTCCTTTGAAGCTGAACAATATCGAAATTATCCACGGAGTTGAACAAACACTTGGCATAATTTGTCTTAGAATGCTGACAGTCTTATCTTTTTTTCTCTTTTTTTGACATGAGATATGACAATTAATTTTCTTAGGCAAATTACGTCAGGTGTTTGTACCATTTCACTGGATGATTTCGATATTGTTCAGCTTGAAAGGAGTATGGGATGCTTTTAACCAATTTACTGTACCATAAATCCTGGATGACGGATAATAACCGAAATCGGTAGATGGGGACAAAGAAGCTGCTGATGGTTAAAATGCATTTTGTAAAATATTTTCCGAGCGGGGTAGCCGCGTGGTGTTAGGCGCCATGTCACGGTACGGGCGGCTGCCCCCGTCGGAGGCCCGAGTCCTCCCTCGGGCATGGACGTGTGTCTGTTGTCCTTTGCGTAAATTAGTTTCAGTCAGATTAAGTAGTCTGTAAGCCTAGGGACCATTGACCTCAGCAGTTTGGTCCCATAGGAACTTACCATCAAATAAAATACTTTACGGCTGTTGAACCTCACCTTATGGAAGCATTACAAATTTTTGCTTTGTTTGTATAAGTCTGTGTATGTTAACGGTGGAAGCTGAAGAAGTGAATTAAAAATTTGTGGAGGACTTGAACCCGGGTCTTCTTGCCTATTAGGCAGATATGCTGACCATTACACCACCACAACATTGTGATTAACAGAGCTGCACAAACTACCTCACTCATTTACCCTTCCCAACACAAACTGTAATTCACATTTCCCCTTGTATTGTCACTATTACCAGGGCTCTGCGTCATTGGACTAGCACCCCAGCATTGAAGTAAAGTGATCGCATAGATCTTAAATTAAATTTTCCCTGAGACATTTAAGTCTCTAATTTATCTACGATAGCGTTGGAAACTGAAGATGTAAATTAAAATCTGTGTTGCGGTGACTTGAGCCCCGGTCTTCTTGCTTACTAGGCAGATATGCTGACCATTACACCATCACAGCATTTGTATGTTGATACTGTCCATCACGTTAAAATAGACTACTAGCCATTAAAATTGCTCCACCAAGAAGAAATGCAGATAATAAACGGGTATTCATTCGAGAAATATACTAGAAATGACACGTGATTACATTTTCAGCCGGCCGGAGTGGCCGAGCGGTTCTAGGCGCTACAGTCTGGAACCGAGCGACCGATACGGTCGCAGGTTCGAATCCTGCCTCGGGCATGGATGTGTGTGCTGTCCTTAAGTTAGTTAGGTTTAAGTAGTTCTAAGTTCTAGGGGACTGATGACCTCAGCAGTTAAGTCCCATAGTGCTCAGAGCCATTACATTTTCACGCAATTTGGGTGCATAGATCCTGAGAAATCAGTACCCAGAACAACCGCCTCTGGCTGTAATAACGGCCTTGATACGCTTGAGCATTGAGTCAAACAGAGCTTAGATGTCGTGTACAGGTACACCTGCCCATGCAGCTTCAACACGATACCACAGTTCATCAAGAATAGTGACGGGCGTTAGGTAACGAACCAGTTGCTCGGCCACCATTGACCAGACGTTTTCAATTGGTGAGAGATCCGCAGAACGTGCTGGCCAGGGCAGCAGTCGAACATTTTCTGTATCCAGAAAGGCCCGTACAGGACCTGCAACATGCGGTCGTGCATTATCCTGCTGAAATGTGGTGTTTCGCAGGGATCGAATGAAGGCTAGAGCCACGGGTCGTAACACATCAGAAATGTAACGTCCTCTGTTCAAAGTGCCGTCAATGCGAACAAGAGGTGATCGAGACGTGTAACCAATGGCACCCAATTCCATCACGCCGGGTATTACGCCAGTATGACAATGACGAATACACGCTTCTAATGTGCGTTCACCGCGATGTCGCCAAACACGGATGCGACCATCATGGTGCTGTAAACAGAATCTTGATTCATCCGAAAAAATGACGTTTTGCCATTCGTGCACCCAGTTTCGTCGTTGAGTACACCATCGCAGGCGCTCCTGTCTGTGATGCAGCGTCAAGGGTAACCGCAGCCATGGTCTCCGAGCTGATAGTCCATGCTGCTGCAAGCGTCGTCGAACTGTTCGCGCAGATGGTAGTTGTCTTGCAAACGTCCCCATCTGTTGACTCAGGGATCGAGACGTGGGTGCACGATCCAGCCATGCGGATAAGATGCCTGTCATCTCGACTGCTAGTGATACGAGGCCATTGGGATCCAGCACGGCGTTCCGTATTACCCTCCTGAAACCACCGATTCCATATTCTGCTAACAGTCATTGGATCTCGACCAACGCGAGCAGCAACGTCGCGATACGATAAACCGCAATCGCGATAGGCCACAATCCACCATTATCAAAGTCGGAAACCTGATGGTACGCATTTCTCCTCCTTATACGAGGCATCACAACAACGTTTCACCAGGCAACGCCGGTCAACTGCTTTTTGTGTATGAGAAATCGGTTGGAAGCTCTCCTCATGTCAGCACGTTGCAGGTGTCGCCACCGGTGCCAACCTTGTGTGAATGCTCTGAAAAGCTAATCATTTGCATATCACAGCATCTTGTTCCTGTCGGTTAGATCTCGTGTCCGTAGCACGTCATCTTCGTGGTGTGGCAATTTTAATCGCCAGTAGTGTATATTACGTGCTCCTTAATTTGTCCATTGTACTCCATTGATTTTCCACTCTGTTTTACTTTATTCGCCGGTGGTAGACCTTTTCCACGGTCATCTGAGCCACACGTGTATCACGAACCGGTTCGTGTAGAAGTTTCCCTATATCCGACAGCTCCTCCTGTTCTCCGCCATATTTCGCTACTCTGGTGCTGCCTCAAGTGGTCTTAGCAGTCCATCATCTTGCGCCCTCGCAGGCAGAGGTCGACGACTCCAAACTTTGTCAGAGGCTGCACCTGCGCCGGCGGTGAAGTTGGACCGCCAGCTCATAAGTCCACCACGTAAGTGTGTGCTGGGGTAGCAAGAGGGGCGAAGCTGAGCGAGGGAGGCTTGCAAAACTTGTAGTCCAGTGAATAAACCCCCGCAGTCGATACGGCGGACCCCGGCGGAGCTGCTTCTGTCTGCCGCCCTGCGTGCAAGCGACAGGGGAATTTCCTTTCATGACTTTCGAGTTGTTCTTGGACACAAAGTGCATTGGAGCAAAGCTGCTTCATGCGGTGATCGTCTTAGCAATCTTATTGCTCCTGGTGCTATGCAAAATCCCTTAAACTTTATTGTTTTATAATTATTGTGAACCTAGAAAAAGCATTCGACAAAGTAAAATCGCGCATGATGATCGTATTTCTAAGGAATAGGGAGAGACGGGTAATATACAGTATGTACAAGAGACAAGAGGGAATAATGGGTGTGGGCGGCAAAGGACCAAGTGCTCGAATCAAAAAGGGTGTTGTCTTTCACCCCCTACTGTTCGGTCTTTACATAGAAGAAGCAATGATGGAAATAAAAGAGAGGTTTAGGAGTGGAACTAAAATCAGGCTGAAAGGACATCAGTGGTACGGTTCGCTGATGGCATTGCTATGAAGTGAAAATGAAGAATAATTACATGATCTGCTGAATGGAATGAACAGTCTAATGAGTACAGGATGTGGATTGAGAGTAAATCGAAGAAAGACGAAAGTAATGAGAAGTAGCAGAAAAGAGAACAGCCAGAAAGTTAGCATCAGGATTAAAGATCACGAAGTAGATGAATTTAAGGTATTCTACTACCTAGGAAGCAAAATAAGCACTGACGGACGAAGTAAGGACGACATCAGAGCCGGTGGTTGTGGCCGAGCGGTTCTAGACGTTTCAATCTGGAACCACGCGACTGCTACGGTCGCAGGTTCGAATCCTGCTTCGGGCGTGGATGTGTGTGATGTCCGTAGGTTAGTTAGGTTGAAGTAGTTTTAAGTCTAGGGGACTGATGACCTGGATATTAAGTCCCATAGTGCTCAGAGCCATTTGAACCATTTGAACGACATCAGAAGGAAACTAGCCCTGGCAAAAAGGGAATTGCTGGCCAAGACATGTCAAACTTAGGCCTTAGTTTGAGGAAGAAGTATCTGAGAATGGGCATTTGGAGCACAGTATTGTACGGTAGTTAGACATGGACTGTGGGTAAACCGGATCAGAAGAGGAAGCATTTGAGATGTGTTGCTACAGATGAATGTTGAAAATGAGGTGAACTGGTGAGGTAAGGCATGAGGAACTCCTGTGCAGAATCGGAGAGGAAAGGACTATGTGGAAAACACACACAAGGAGAAGGGACAGGTTGATAGGACATCTTTTAAGACATGAGAGAATGACTTCCATGGCACTAGAGGGAGCTGTAGAGGGTAAAAAGTATTGAGGAAGACAGAGGTCGGAATAAATGCAGCAAATAATTGAGGACGTTGGTAGCAAGTGCTACTATGAGATGAAGAGGTTGGAGCAGGTTGGTTCAAATGACTCTGAGCACTATGGGACTTAACTGCTGTGGTCATCAGCCCCCTAGAACTTAGAACTACTTAAACCTAACTAACCCAAGGACATCACACACATCCATGCCCGAGGCAGGATTCGAACCTGCGACCGTAGCGGTCACGCGGTTCCAGACTGTAGCGGCTAGAACCGCACGGCCACTCCGGCCGGCGTTGGAGCAGGAGAGGAATTCTTCGGGGACCGCATCAAACCAGTCAGAAGACTGATGACTCAACAAAAAACAAGAAGAGAGAGACAGACTAGCTAACCGGCGGTAAAGCTTCACAGTTGCTAAACATCTGTGGGAATTGGATGTACGTCCTCTTTTTGTCAATCTCCTACTCCTAAACCTTTCTCTGCCAATCACCTATTCCTCCTTCTCTCTACCATTCTCCTGCTCTCATGCTTCCATCTCCTGCTTCCCCTCTTCCTTTCCATCTTCTACTTCTCCCTCTCTATGGTCATTTCCTCCCCCCCCCCCCCCCTCTGTCCACCGGCTCTTCCCCATTTTCCTTCACTTTGAGCTTTGTTTATTTGTGCTGCAAAGGAAACCGTCATTGGAAACTGATGTCGCTTAAAATGAATGAAAAATCGTTTGGTGTCATTGGTGCACGGGAGAGATTCCTCCAGCTGCTAGGTCTGCTTCAGTGACAGTGGTTCCCATGATTTTAATCCGCGAACTGGCAGGATTACAAAGTAACGGACTATTCAGATTCCATAGTACCATTCTAATCATAAGCCAATAAGCCAAAAATACAACTTTCCCGTTTCCTCTTAAAACAGACTCCAAGGTGAAAAACGAAGCCACATTGTTGTCTTCACACAAGAATGTACAGTATGTAGGAGAAACAGTTTGTGTAATGGTTTAAATGCCCTGATGTCGTAACTAAAACTGACTGCAAGTGTGGAAACTAAACTGCACTTTTTCATACCACAGCACCACACAGTGCATTTAGGTTTGATAGAAACACTGTAAGATTGTTTTTTTTTTTAAAAATGTAGTCTATGTCCATCTGATTGCTTATTAAAGTATCATGCAAAGATTGAAGTAAATCGACAAAGAACTTTTCGAGACTTTTGGTAATAACGTTAGCCTACTATCGCTTACGTATGTCATACATGTTTAAAAAATGTATACTCTATCGGCGTCCAAATTTTATTAGCGTGTTGTGTGAAAATTTGAAGTGATTCAGTCAGGAACTTTTCGAGATTTTTACTAACAAACTTTCACCTTTAAATAGTACTTACTAAAAATATGTGTAGCACAATTCCGTCAGAACATTTATTAGAGAATCGTGAAACAATTTAAGTAAATTGATTAAAAACTATTCGAGATATTTGGAACCTTAAATTGGGACATGTCTGTACATAGCAGTATACGTGAAGATGAGCTGGGAGATGCGATACTGCGACAATAATTTGATAGAGCACTCCAGGAGCTTAGAAGGAATAAGACCTCTCTAGTAGACGTCATTTCCTCAGAATTACTGGTACCCATATGGTGTGCGAGGTGTATGAGACAGCGGAAAAGAAGAAAATAATAATTGCAATTCGGAAGAAAGCAGGTGCTGACAGGTATATATATTACCGAACTATCAGTTTAATAAGTCATTGTTGCAAAATACTCACACGAAATATTTATTAAAGAATGACAAAAATTGTAGAAATCAGAGAGATCATTTTCAATGTCAAACGTGTGTGTGTGTGAATTCCTAAGGTACCAAACTGCTGAAGTCATCGGTCCCTAGACTTACACACTACTTACACTAACTTATGCTAAGAGCAACACACACCCCCATGCCCGAGGGAAGACTCGTACCTCCGGCGGGAGGGGCCGCGCAATCCGTGACATGGCGCCTCAAACTGCGCGACCACTCCGCGCGGCTTTAATTTTCAATAAACTTCACCAACAGCCGTACACTTTAAGATATTTTATTGTATTCTGAAAGCATTTCATTTTGCCATCTTCATTTATTTTGTCCAAATAAACGAACTTGTCGTAGAGCTCCATAAAGACGAAGACGCTACAGCAGTTGCTGTCTTCGTATGAATCAATTGTATATCCAGTGATTTATGCAGCTTTTCATTTATTTGGACATAAGCGAACGGGGCCTGAAGATGGCAAAATGAAATGCCGAAACTGGTTGCTTACAGAATACAATAAAATATCTTAACGTGTAGGGCTGTCGGTGAATTTTTATTGACGTTGAAAATTACTTATCAAACCTATGTGCACTGGCCATGATGGATCAACAGAGATAGATCAGAGAGATCATTTTGTGTCCTGGAGAAAGGTAGGAACACGCGAGGCAATACTGACCCTGCAACTTGTATCAAGAAAGAAGTTGAAGAGAGACAAACCTGCGCTAATAGCATTTATAAATTCAGAGTGCTGACTGGAGAACATTCTTTGATATTCTGAGGATAGAAGCGATATAACACACGGAGCTAAAGGTTATCTATAACTTGTAGTGAAACCAAACAGTAGTTATAAGAACCTAAGGACGTGAAACGGAAGCAGTAGTTGAATAGGGAGTCATACTGGGTCGTAGCATGTGCCTTGTATTATATTAAAAATGAAGAAATTCCTCCAGCTGTATTTAAGGTGTCGATTTTATTTTGGCAACCAGTTTCAACGTTGTAACAACGTCACCTTCAGGCCCATACGCTTGTTGATGTCAACTGCGTCCGGCTGATACTAGAAGTCAGTGGTGTGATAAACATCTCACCACTGACTTAATATTACTCAATATTACCAGTGACGAAAAAAAAAAATAGGTTGAAAATTAAGTTTGAGCGGGAGTAGAAACATCGCCTTATATAAGTCCGTCTTACGTAGCTCGAACGAAAATTGCTTGCCCACCATGAACTGTAACATCCAGAACCTACCTACAGACACATCAGTTACATAGTAGACACGTAAAACTTCTCTTGCGATTTTCTCGGAATTGCCGGAGTAGTGCATCTTATTACTAACACATTATGTTCTTTTAATGGCTACCAAAGGTGTGACAAGTTTGCAGTAAGTCTGTGATCCTAACATTGTGGCCTCCCCTTGTTAGGATAGACTGTCAAGGAGAAGGCGTCGAAACGTTATTGGGACTGAAGAATACACCAACACCGTGTGCAATTTATTTTGTCCGCTCACTATATATGCCAGTGTCGCCCACCATCTACATCTACATGACTACTCTGCAATTCACATTTAAGTGCTTGGCAGAGGGTTCATCGAACCACAATCATACTATCTCTCTACTATTCCACTCCCTAACAGCGCGCGGGAAAAAGGAACACCTAAACCTTTCTGTTCGAGCTCTGATTTCTCTTATTTTATTTTGATGATCATTCCTACCAATTTAGGTTGGGCTCAACAAAATATTTTCGCATTCGGAAGAGAAAGTTGGTGATTGAAATTTCGTAAAAAGATCTCGCCGCGACGAAAAACGTCTTTGCTGTAATGACTTCCATCCCAATTCGCGTATCATATCTGCCACACTCTCTCCCATATTACGTGATAATACAAAACGAGCTGCCCTTTCCTTACACCCTTTTGATGTCCTCCGTCAATCCCACCTGGTAAGGATCCCACACCGCGCAGCAATATTCTAACAGAGGACGAACGAGTGTAGTGTAAGCTGTCTCTTTAGTGGACTTGTTGCATCTGCTAAGTGTCCTGCCAATGAAACGCAACCTTTGGCTCGCCTTCCCGACAATATTATCTATGTGGTCCTTCCAACTGAAGTTGTTCGTAATTTTAACACCCAGGTACTTAGTTGCATTGACAGCTTTGAGAATTGTACTATTTATCGAGTAATAGAATTGCAAAGGATTTCTTTTGGAACTCATGTGGATCACCTCCCACTTTTCGTTATTTAGCGTCAACTGCCACCTGACACACCATACAGCAATCTTTTCTAAATCGCTTTGCAACTGATACTGGTCTTCGGATGACCTTACTAGACGGTAAATTACAGCATCATATGCGAACAATCTAAGAGAACTGCTCAGATTGTCACCCAGGTCATTTATATAGATCAGGAACAGTAGAGGTCCCAGGACGCTTCCCTGGGGAACACCGGGTATCACTTCAGTTTTTCTCGATGATTTGCCGTCTATTACTACGAACTGCGACCTTCCTGACAGGAAATCACGAATCCAGTCGCACAACTGAGACGATACCCCATAGGCCCGCAACTTGATTAGAAGTCGCTTGTGAGGAACGGTGTCAAAAGCTTTCTGGAAATCTAGAAATACGGAATCAACTTGAGATCCCCTGTCGATAGCGGCCATTACTTCGTGCGAATAAAGAGCTAGCTGCGTTGCACAAGAGCGATGTTTTCTGAAGCCATGCTGATTACGTATCAATAGATCGTTCCCTTCGAGGTGATTCATAATGTTTGAATACAGTATATGCTCCAAAACCCAACTACAAACCGACGTCAATGATATAGGTCTGTAGTGAGATGGATTACTTCTACTACCCTTCTTAAACACTGGTGCGACCTGTGCAATTTTCCAATCTGTAGGTACAGATCTATCGTTGAGTGAGCGGTTGTATATGAGTGCTAAGTAGGGAGCTATTGTATCAGCGTAATCTGAAAGGAACCTAATCGGTATACAATTTGGACCTGAAGACTTGCCCGTATCAAGCGATTTGAGTTGCTTCGCAACCCCTAAGGTATCTACTCCTAAGAAACTCATGCTAGCAGATGTTCGTGTTTCAAATTCTAGAATATTCCATTCGTCATCCCTGGTGAAGGAATTTCGGAAAAGTGCGTTCAATAACTCCGCTTTAGCGGCAAAGTCGTCGGTAACTGTACCATCGGCACTGCGCAGCGAAGATATCGATTGTGTCTTGCCGCTTGTGTACGTGTACGTTCCGTAAATAATGCCCCACATTTTTTGCTCAAACCATATTTTTTGTTAAGAGTCAGAATTTAGTGACAATATACATCAACATGTCTTGTCCACGTCCTATTTTTCTATGTAGTTCTCATCACGTTCTATGGTCGTACGTCAACGTTGTGGAAGAGTATGTATTCCCTGCCGGTAAAAACTCTTGCTCTGTAGGCGTAGCCATATTTTCTCTGCATAGCTGACACTCCTTCTTCAAATGTTCCCCGTAGAGAACCTTTAAGCGGCCCAAAGAGATGGAAGTCCGAGGTTGCCAGGACTGGACTGTAGGGTGGATGAGACAATGACGTCCAACCCAATTTGCCGATGTGTTCCAGGGTTCTCACACTTGTGTGTGGGCGTGCTTTATAGGGCTGGAGCAAGATTTCTGCTGGATTCTTGACCGATCGGACACATCGAAAACGGTTCTTGAGTTTATTCATAATCTTCACGTTTTGTTGTTGTTATTGTTGTTGTGCTCTTCAGTCGAGAGACTGGTTTGATGCAGCTCTCCAAGCTACTCTATCCTGTGCAAGCTTCTTCGTCTCTCAGTACCTACTGCAGCCTACATCCTCCTGAATCTATTTCGTGTATTCATCTCTTGGTCTCCCTCTGCGATTTTTACCCTCCATGCTGCCATCCAATACTAAATTGGTGATGATGCCTCAGAACATGTCCTAGCAAGCGATCCCTTCTTCTAGTCAAATTGTGCCACAAATTTCTCTTCTCCCCAATTCTGTTCAATACCTCCTCATTTGTTATGTGATCTACCCATCAAAGCTTCAACATTTTCTGTAGCACCACATTTCGAAAGCTTCCATTCTCTCTTGTCTAAACTATTTATCGTCCACGTTTCACTTCCATACATGGCTGCATCCCATACAAATACTTTCAGAAATACTTTCCTGACACTTACTCGATGTTAACAAAGTTCTCTTCTACAGGAACGCTTTCCTTGCCGTTGCCAGTCTACATTTTATATCCTACTTCGACCATCATGAGTTATTTTGCTCCCCAAACAGCAAAAATCATTTACTATTTTAAGCGTCTCATTTCCTAATCACCAGATTTAACCCGACTGCAGTCCATTATCCTCGTTTTTCTTTTGTTGATGTTCATCTTATATCCTCCTTTCAAGACACTGTCCATTCCGTTCAGCTGCTCTTCCAGGTCCTTTGCTGTTTCTGGCAGAATTACAGTGCCATCGGGGAAAGTCAAAGTTTTTATTTCTTATCCATGGATTTTAATTCCTACTCCGAATTTTTCTTTTGTTTCCTTTAGTGCTTGCTCAATACACAGATTGAATAACATTGGGGATAGGCTACAACTCTGTCTCACACCCTTCCCAACCACTGTTTCCATTTCATGCCCTCGACTCTTATAACTGCCATCTGGTTTCTGTACAAATTGTAAAAAGCCTTTTTCTCCCTGTATTTTATCCCTGCCACCTACAGAATTTGAAAGAGATTATTCCGGTCAACATTGTCAAAAGCTTTCTCTAAGTCTACACGTACGCCTCTGAATTGACATTTGACCCTCTTGGCATCACATCCACGAGAATGACTCCATCGCAATCCCAGAAGACTGTCACCGTGACTTTTCCGGCGTAGGGGGTTGTCTTGAATTTCTTCTTTTGTGGTGAATGAGTATTATGCTGCTCCATGGACTGCTTCTTTGTTTGCGGCGCAAAGTGGTGCAGCCAGGTTTCGTCCCCCGTAACGATCCGTGACAGAAAGCCCTCTCCGTCGGTCTCAAAACGCTCCAACAATACAGATGAAATGGCCTTTATTGAATCTTGTGGTCTGATGTGAGCATTCGTGCTACCCATCTGATACGACCGCTAAACATACGCAAAGTGCAATACAAATGGCTGAGGGCCAGAATTAATTTCCAAAATTTTAGAATATGTTACCATAGACCTTTAAAGGCAGAAGGCCAAGAATAAACAAAAAATAAAAAATTGAATTAAGATAGCAATAAAGTAATTTAAAACCCAAAAGGTGCAACACGAATGGCTGAGGGCCACAATTAAATTTCAAAACTTCAGAATGTATTACCATAATCTTTAAAGGCAGACGACCGCAGTGTTTAAGCTTGAAAGGTAAGTATAAAATTAATTTTGCAAAATTTTAAGAAAAAAGCAAATAACCATAAGCCTAAAATTTAAAATAGCTGACAACAGATAATCAAACAGCGCTGGCACTCAGAACGCCTCCAGGGAGATCAGTCTGCCCTCGTTCACGTAGGTGAGACAGGTGGTGAGCCCAAATACACTTGATCCTGGTCGGGACCAGGGGACAGCCACGGATCGACCGACATAACGACTTGCTTCCCATCAATAAATACGCGAGAATTCAAACAGGAAAGATTACAAACGTGATAATGCACAATGGAGTATGTATTAGCTTTCAGAAGTACACTCAACTTCGACGTCCCGGGTCGGTGAACCACGAAGCTCGTAGCGATCGGACAGCTCCACACACGCTCCGACACTGCGCGGAGATGTCTTCCCTGGTCCGCAGCAACCGACCGACCACCTGCTGGTCCGTCGCGACTGCTGCTCCGTCACGAGTGGGATCATCTCCCACTCACTTCCAGACACACGACGGCAGAAATACTGGCTCGGACCCAACCGTGCAGAGGAAAAACGCACACTGGCAAAACGACATCCCAGCACCAGGAAAGGACCAAGTTCCACAAGATGGTAACTGAAGGGGCCCAGAAGCGCTCGGAGAACCAGTTACACGTCGCGCGATGAGACGACCGACCTCTCAAAGGCAGTACGCCGACAAAAATTTAAAATAATCGTCAGTGGAAATTACACCAGCTACACATACAACCTGACAAACACTTGTTCGAAGACCTGAACGATACGCAATAGTAACTAAACACACACACACACGAGACAAATCGGGAGTCGAGGCACGCGCACACACACACACACACACACACACACACACACACACACACACATAGCCGACTCACAAACGATCGGCGAGCCAAAACGCGTCGTCCGGCAGGGCGAGCGGCCAACGATCCACCAAGACCGTGGCCCGGCTCAGGTGATGCGTGGCGGCAGCGGTCGGGCGAGCCATGTCGACGCAGACCTCACTGCTCCAACCCGGCTGCACTAGTGCCGCATTGCAACTCCCCGACTGGCAGGTCCGGAATGCGCTTCCGACACGTCCCCAACCGACTGGCAGCCCGAACTGCAATCCGAACTCCCAACACGAACCGCCAATCCGAAATGGCGACATCTCTCTGTCCGGACAACGACCGGGAAGTAACAGCAGGCAAGCAAAGGTACTACGAGAGGGGATACATCGATACGCGCTGCTGACGTCGCTCAAGGTCAGGCAAAGCAGCAACTCAGTAGTAATTTAAATCAACGTAGTGAGGTGGAAGTACGCTAAAAACAGGGCGTAAAATACATAATGGTGGGAATGGGAACACGAGCCACGCACGGCCCATCATCGTCAGCACCTCTTTGAATATCTGAGACTCTCTATCATCACAGACGCACTTTCAATGCTGATCAACAACCGCAGAGCCAATTGTCGAGTTGTGATGCGCCGATCGGCACGGATAATGGCATCCGCACGATTCAGCACGTCTGGAGCAGTGACTCTGGCAGGACGTCCCGAGCGTAGCTGATCATGGAGCTCTGTTTCTGCATTTCCTGAGGCTGTAACTTTCTTTACCCATCGCCCAACTGTACTCCTATCAACTGCAACATCGCCATACACTTGATGTACACCACGGTTTCCTTTTCTGCACACAAGAACTCAATAACAGCACGCTGCTTGTAACGCGAGTCGTATGTAGACGGCATTTTGACGCTGTACTACGGCTCTGCCATCAGCCAGAGCGGTTCGAAACTTCACCAGCGCACAGAACAAACATCAAATATGAGGCACCAACACGGTCGTTTGGTATATTAATGGCTTTTTAGAAAAATATCGTAGCTAGGAAATTTCAAGTGTTCTTTCGACAATAGGTATAATGTCTGCATCTTTCGGTATTAGCGACTGTGGTGCCATAAGCAAGAGAACACACGAAATCGCAGATCTGGCGCTAAGCCGTAGGAGCCAGTGTTGCAGGAAGGACGGCGACAGACAACGTCTGCTGCCGAAAAAGGAGGCACTGCAACCGGAGACTTTGTCGATGGAGGACAGAGTCTCAGCGGAATATCGGCTGTGCGACTACTCAGCAAATTAATTTATAAGTTCCCGACAGAGGCGCCTCTAATTCGCGAGGATTAATTGCTACGAGAGGGTGCCGAGCTACTGCCGCGCAGGAGGGAGTAAAATTTTTAAAAAGCCTGCCGGAAATTTAATCAGCAGCCGGCATTGTCTCGGAATTTCGTCCACGGAGCTGCTAAATGGCCGTTTGGAGTGTTGAGTACCCGGCTAGGCCGTTAATAATTAAAACAACCGACGCACCGCTATCCCCCCCTCCACCACCTTCATCTCTCCCCTCCCCAATCTTTCCCCTCCCCTCCCCTATTGTGAGCTGCGAGCACCGCCCACCGCCCACCGCCCACCGCCTTCTCTTCTCCGGTCGCTTTCACTGACAAAGCGCCAGAGTTGGGTCATTAAGAATTCGACGGCTCGGCACTCACGGCAAAGGGCCCCACTGACGACGGCTTCCAAATTCTCCGCCGCTGCTGAAAGCAGGCCGTGACGTAACGGGCTGCTCTTCGTAGCGTCTAGCGGGGTGTCGGTGAGCAAAGTCTCGCTGGTTGCGTCATTCTAGCAGAGAAACTGGTCTTCGTGCACAGTGTTTCACTCTCAAGGGAAGGGCGAGCCGCCAGTTTCGACGAGCGTCGTGTTAGTAGTTCGAGTTTCACAAAAGCAGGTACCGACCACTTCGAAGAAAATTTTACCACAACCACTGGAAAACGTGCGTTGTGATAAAAAGAAAGCAATGATTGCTCCCGTAAGTAATGATAATTACGCCTTGAACAAGCTATATAAAATGTACCCTATTTGATCAAAAGTATCCGGACACGCCCCAAAACATACGTGTTTCATATTAGATGCACTGTGCTGACACCTACTGCCAGGTACTCCATATCAGCGACCTCAGTAGTCATTGGACACCGTGAGGGAGCACAATGGGGCGCTCCACGGAACTCAGGGACTTCGAACGTGATTGGGTATCACTTGTTTCATGCGTCTGTACGCGAGATTTCCACACTCCTAAACACCTCTAAGTCCACTGTTTCCGAGGTGATAGTGAAGTGGAAACGTGAAGGGACAAGTATAGCACAGAAGCGTACAGGCCGAGCTCGTCTGTTGACTAACAGAGACCGCCGATAGTTGAAGAGGGTCATAATGTGTAATAGACAGACATCTCTCCAGACCATCACACAGGAATTCCAAACTGCAGCAGGATCCACTGCCGGCCGGGGTGGCCGTGCGGTTCTTGGCGCTACAGTCTGGAACCGCACGACGCTACGGTCGCAGGTTCGAATCCTGCCTCGGGCATGGATGTTTGTGATGTCCTTAGGTTAGTTAGGTTCAAGTAGTTCTAATTTCTAGGGGACTGATGACCTCAGATGCTAAGTCCCATAGTGCTCAGAGCCATTTGAACCATTTTTGAATCAGGATCCACTGCAAGTACTATAACACTTAGGTGGGAGGTGAGAAAACTTGGATTTGATGGTCGAGCGGCTGTTCATTAGCCACACATCACGCCGGTAAATGCCAAACGAAGCCGTGCTTGGTGTAAGGAGCGTAAACATTGAACGATTGAACAGTGTAAAAACGATGTGTGGAGTGACGAATCACTGTACACAATGTGGCGATCCGATGGCAGGGTGTGGGTATGGCGAATGCCCAGTGAGCGTCATGTGCCAGCGTGTTGTAAACTTCGGAGGCGATGGTGTTATGGTGTGGTCGTGTTTTTTATAGAGGAGTTTGCACCCCTTGTTGTTTTAGGTAGCACTATAACAGCAAAGGCGTACATCGATGTTTCTTCTTGATTCCCACTGTTGACGAGCAATTCGGGGATGGCGATTCCATCTTTCAACAGGATCGAGCACCTGTTCATAATGCACGGCCTGTGGCAGTGTGGTTACACGACAATAACATCCCTGTAATTGACTGGCCTGCATAGAGTCCTGACCTGAATCCTATAGAACACCTCTGGGATGTTTTGGAATGTCGACTTGGTGCCAGGCCTCACCGACAGACATCGATACCTCTCCTCAGTGCAGCACTCCGTGAAGAATGAGCTGCCATTCCCCAAGATACCTTCCAGTACCTGATTGAACGTGGCGAAGGGTGGGCCAATATCATACTGAATTCCAGCATTACCGACGGAAGGCATCACGAACTTCAGTCGTTTTCAGCCAGGTGTCCGGATACTTTTGAACGCATAGTGTACAGTTCCAATGTCCTAGAGAATGATTGCCAAAAGGTTACTCGTATAGTTTAATAGAAATAGTCACACGTACACTCACCTTCATAATGCGACGCAACTGACAAAAATGGATTTGCATGGCCACCTTTTGTACACCACACAGTGGTAATCCGAAACGGAACAAGTGTTAGCTTTATGCTCATAGCAGTGGCGGCCAGCCAGGTCCCCACCGCCCACTAGGAGTCATTCCACCCTTCATGGTAAAATAAGAGAAATCAGAGCTCCAACAGAAAGGTTTAGGTGTTCGTTTTTCCCGCTCGCTGTTCGGGAGTGGAATAGTAGAGAGATAGTATGATTGTGGTTCGATGAACCCTCTGCTAAGCACTTAAATGTGAATTGCAGAGTAGCCATGTAGATGTAGATGGTGGGCGGCAGCCGGTAGGGGTTTTAAAACATTTTCATTACGTTTTTATAAATTTTTGACGCGTAATATTTGGTTAGTAATTGTCGTTGCATGGTTTAACTTGCTGCAATTCTGCTTTATAAATCTTATAAAGTCACTTCACTTATAAATCACCGTTACTGTGAAACAGGTGGGTGGTAAGTAGATGTTACTAAAACTAAACTCCGCCCGAGCAAGCGAGGAAGGCCCAACGGTGCCGACCGGCCGTCGTGTCGTCCTCATACCACAGGCGTCACTGGATGCGGAAATGGAGAGGCATGTGGTCAGCAAACCGTTCTACCCGCCTTTTTTGTCAGTTTATGTGACCGGAGCCGCTAGCCGGCCGCTGTGGCGGAGCGGTTCTAGGCGCTTCAGTCCGGAATCGCGCTGCTGCTACGGTCGCAGGTTCGAATCCTGCCCCGGGAATGGATGTGTGTGACGTCCTTAGGTTAGTCAGGCTTAAGTAGTTCTAAGTTCTAGGGGACTGATGACGTCAGATGCCTAGAGCCATTTGAACCATTTTGAACAGGAGTCGCTATTTCTCAATCAAGTAGCTGCTCAGATTGCCTCCCAAGGGCTGAGTGCACACCGCTTGCCGACAGCGCTCGGCAGACCGGACGGTCACCCATCCAAGTTCTAGTCCAGCCCTACAGCTCTTATCTTCGGTGATATGACGGGAACTAGAGTTACCACTGCGGCAACGCCGTTGACCGAGAAAATGTTACTGCTAACAGAAATACAAAGTGGGGCAGTAGATGAAAAACGTTTTTACCCTTTGCTTATGTCATCCAGCTGACCGATGAGGATGTCTCCACAGTCTTGTACTTGTTGCCTTACTGTACAAAATACCATTAAACCATGAGACGAAATGTACACTCAAGAGCCAAAGAAACTGGCGTTCCTGACTAATTTCGTGCCGCCGCAAGCACGCAGAAGTATCACAACTCGACGTGGCATGGATTCTACTAATGTCTGAAGTAGTGCTGGAGCGAAATGACTCCATAAATCCTGCAGGGCTGCCCATAAATCCATAAGAGTACGACGGGGTAGAGACCTGTTGTGAACAGCACGTTGCAAGGCATCCTAGATATGCTCAATAATGTGCACGTCTGTGGAGTTTGGTGGCCAGCGGAAGTGTTTAAACTCAGAAGAGTGTTCCAGGAGCCACTGTGTAGTGGACGTGTGAGATGCCGCATTGGCAATTTTGAACGATTCTCTGCACTCGTCGTTCATCATGTTTTCGCTACTTCGGAGATGCTGTGCCCCGTCGCTCGTGCGCCGAGACTATAACACCATGTTCAAACTCACTTAAATCTTGATAACCTGCGATTGTAGCAGCAGTAACCGATCTAACGAGTGCACCAGACCCTTGTTGTCTTATATAGAGGTTGCCGACCGCAGCGCCGTATTCTGCCTGTTTACATATGCCTTTATTTGAATTGTCATGCCTGTACCAGTTTGGCGTTTCAGTGTAGGTTCTCAAGAGGGACGAATGTTACCTGTTCCTATTTAACTGACGCTTTGAGTGACGTCTCGTATCAATGATGGGAGCTGTCACAAGTTCAAATTGTTCAAATGGCTCTGAGCACTATGGGACTTAACATCTGAGATCATCAATCTCCTAGAACTTAGAACTACTTAAACCTAACTGACCTAAGGACATCACACACATCCATGCCCGAGGCAGGATTCTAACCTGCGACCGTAGCGGTCACTCGGTTCCAGACTGGAGCGCCTAGAACCGCTCGGCCACAGCGGCCGGCTCCCACAAGTTCGGCACGAGCTACGGCCAGTAGCCGGCCACCTGATTGCGAGGTGTGTTATCTATGCGACGTTTTTATACTCTCCTTCACATCTCTTGACTCTCTTCCACAAATTGTGTTCTTGCCAGCTTAATATGTGATACGTCCCGTATCGCAGGTCGTGTAGGAAGTAGGCTGCCTGGGGCTCCTGTTGAGCGGCCTTACACCTATTTCCTGTTCGTGCATTCACCACCAGATGCCTCTCGCATCGGTTTCACTGCGATGGGAGACTTACTCCTAGTTCAGCCAATTTCCACGAGATACTTATGAACGTATACTATTGTATGAAGACAAGAGGTAATTGAACGTTGTTACCAAAAATCTCGACAAGTTCTTCACCGATTTACGTCATATTTTTTACACGATACTGTAATAAACGTTCGAATGGACATAGGCTACACATTTATGTAAAACATATCTGCAGGAGAAAAGTTTTTAGCAAATATCTCGGAAATTTCGAGACCGACTTAACTTCAAATTTGTATATGATTCCCTAATAAACTTTCGGACGGAAATAGGCTTTTTTTTAATGTATGCGATGTATAAACATCCGCCCCGCTGAGTGGTCAGCGTGGAGTGGAACGCAACGGGAAACCACCACTGGAATCACGTCCCTACATGCTCAGGCGGTGGACTTCTCTGCCGAGGCTTCCACCATGACCAACCTGCCGTAAGGCAGAACACAAAGTTTTTTAGATATATAAACTGCAAGACGTAGACGAAAGTTGATAAGTGTGAAAAACGATGTCTATTCAGATATCGCGCCAGCTTCATAAGGGTGCAACTGGTAGCACACTATGAGGAAGCAAATAATGTCTGCTTTAAATCCACGCTGTAATGATCGTGAGCGTTTGTTACCTTTGAGTTCAGACATAGAGAGTTGATGTTAAGTCATGAATACCTTTTAAGGTGACAAAGGCGCATTTATCAACACCTCTCTGAGTTTGAACGACGTCGTGTAATTTGGCTACGAGAAACTGGATGTTCCTTCTGCGACACTGCAGAAAGACTTGGCAGGATTGTAGGCACTGTACATTATTGCTGGCAGCGATGGCCGCGAGAATGTACGGTCGCAAGAAGACGAGGCTCCGGACGGCCACGACGCACTACCGAGAGGGAAGGCTATGGTGTTCGGCGTATAGCTCTGGCACATCGTAGTGGATCTGCAGCTGCAATCTGAGCAGCAGCTTACCCCACACTGACACAACAAACTGTTACAAATCGTTTGCTTCAAGGACAGCTCCAAGCCAGTAGACCTGTAGCGAGCATTCCACTGACCCCAAACCACCGCCGTTTGCAACTTTAGTGATTGTCAAGCGATAGCCATTTGGAGGGCGGCGTGGAGGTCTTGTGTGTTTTCTGCTGAAAGCTGGTTCTGTCTCGGTGCCTGTTGGTTAGGAGGTGAGCCGAGGACCTGCAGCCAACCTATATGTGTGCTAGACAGACCTCACCTGGAGTTACGGTCTGTGGTGCGATTTCGTATGACAGCAGGAGCACTCCCGTCATTATCCAACGAACCCTGACTGCAAACTTTTACGTCGGTCCAGTGATTCGACCTGTAGTCCTGCCTTTCTTGAACAGCTTACCAGGGAATGCTTTCCAACAGGTTAACGCTCGCTCCATACCGCCGTTGTAACCCAACATGCTGTACTGAGTGTCGACATGTTGCGTTGGCCTGCTCGCTCATCAGATCCGTCTCCTGTCGAGCACATATGCGACATCATTAATCGTCCCTGCACCAACTGGCCAAGTACAACAGGCATCGAAATCCATCCCACAAACTGACATCCGGCATCTTGACAGCACAATGCACTCACTTTTGCATTGTTATTTTAAACATTCGAGCGATTACACCGTTTATTAACCTCTGATCTTGCAGTGTTAAATCACTTCAATACGTTACCTAGACAAATGTTGTCCCGTTATTTTATTACTCTGCATTATTTTTTTTGTGTAACGATTATTTTCCGTTAGTATATGTGACATTTTCCTGCACTTTCTTTCACACTTTTAAAACATCAACTCTACACTAAAAAATTTATTAGCTTAATTTCTGATACATCCTCCATCGCAGATCGTTTAAGGAAGTCATCGGTAGCTCGCACCGACCTCCCGGTAAACTATGGCTCTCACCACCATGGTGCTACTGTTAGGTGGCCTTACACCTATTTCCTGTGGCAGCCATTCCTCACAGTGGCATCGTTTTCACACCGGTGGGAGAATTCAATGCTTTATCTTCGTTAACGTCTCGACATTTCTGTCTACACATTGGCACGTCGGACACGGTTGGCTCTGTGAAAAACTTGACACACAGAAAGTAAATGAGTAAGATTTCCCAACTGCCAAAGCAAACACAAATTTAGCGTAATTGACACTAAAATTACGAACTTGGATTTAACATACACCCCTGGAAATTGAAATAAGAACATGTGAATTCATTGTCCCAGGAAGGGGAAACTTTATTGACACATTCCTGGGGTCAGATACATCACATGATCACACTGACATAACCACAGGCACATAGACACAGGCAACAGAGCATGCACAATGTCGGCACTAGTACAGTGTATATCCACCTATCGCAGCAATGCAGGCTGCTATTCTCCCATGGAGACGATCGTAGAGATGCTGGATGTAGTCCTGTGGAACGGCTTGCCATGCCATTTCCACCTGGCGCCTCAGCTGGACCAGCGTTCGTGCTGGACGTGCAGACCGCGTGAGACGACGCTTCATCCAGTCCCAAACATGCTCAATGGGGGACAGATCCGGAGATCTTGCTGGCCAGGGTAGTTGACTTACACCTTCTAGAGCACGTTGGGTGGCGCGGGATACATGCGGACGTGCATTGTCCTGTTGGAACAGCAAGTTCCCTTGCCGGTCTAGGAATGGTAGAACGATGGGTTCGATGACGATTTGGATGTACCGTGCACTATTCAGTGTCCCCTCGACGATCACCAGAGGTGTACGGCCAGTGTAGGAGATCGCTCCCCACACCATGATGCCGGGTGTTGGCCCTGTGTGCCTAGGTCGTATGCAGTCCTGATTGTGGCGCTCACCTGCACCGCGCCAAACACGCATACGACCATCACTGGCACCAAGGCAGAAGCGACTCTCATCGCTGAAGACGACACGTCTCCATTCGTCCCTCCATTCACGCCTGTCGTGACACCACTGGAGGCGGGCTGCACGATGTTGGGGCGTGAGCGGAAGACGGCCTAACGGTGCGCGGGACCGTAGCCCAGCTTCATGGAGACGGTTGCGAATGGTCCTCGCCGATACCCCAGGAGCAACAGTGTCCCTAATTTGCTGGAAAGTGGCGGTGCGGTCCCCTACGGCACTGCGTAGGATCCTACGGTCTTGGCGTGCATCCGTGCGTCGCTGCGGTCCGGTCCCAGGTCGACGGGCACGTGCACCTTCCGCCGACCACTGGCGACAACATCGATGTACTGTGGAGACCTCACGCCCCACGTGTTGAGCAATTCGGCGGTACGTCCACCCGGCCTCCCGCATGCCCACTATATACGCCCTCGCTCAAAGTCCGTCAACTGCCCATACGGTTCACGTCCACGCTGTCGCGGCATGCTACCAGTGTTAAAGACTGCGATGGAGCTCCGTATGCCACGGCAAACTGGCTGACACTGACGGCGGCGATGTACAAATGCTGCGCAGCTAGCGCCATTCGACGGCCAACACCGCGGTTCCTGGTGTGTCCGCTGTGCCTTGCGTGTGATCATTGCTTGTACAGCCCTCTCGCAGTGTCCGGAGCAAGTATGGTGGGTCTGACACACCGGTGTCAATGTGTTCTTTTTTCCATTTCCAGGAGTGTACTTATGGCTTACACGAAGGTTGTCCAGAAAGTAAGTTCCGATTGGTCGCGGAATGGAAATTACTCGGAAAATCCGGTAAAGCTCTGCACAGATGTGTTGGACAGTGTCTGTAGTATACCCGTCCATCGTGTCACCTCGCTCTTTTCAGTTTTGAGTGAACAGTGAGTATGTAAAGATGCGTAGAGAATAGCGTTTCCCGCCAAGTATGAGGGCCTGGCTAGAGATTTCGCCTGTGTCATGCAGCCCACATAACACAACTGTCGAGCAGTTCAATCTTTGGCCGCACTCTGCAGGGGCGATGAAGACGCTCCTGCAGCGTTTACAATGAGAAGTGTTTGATCACCCACAACACAGTCCGTAATTGGCTACCCCTGAGTCTCATCTCTCCTCACAGGAAGCACTGGTTATGAAGACAAATTTTTTCCACAGACAACGAGCTGCAGACCAGTGCAGATAACTGGTGAAAGCACAGGCGGCTGCTTTCTGTAACGAGGATATTGGAAAGTTGATACAACACTACGACAAAACTCGAAGTGGGTGGAAGATGTACCTAACTGTTACAATTATAACGTTTCTGGTTTTTGTTGTGGTTTCCATTTCGCGACCGATCGGAACTTACTTTCTGGAGAACTCTCGTATATACAAGCGTTCCTCTTGGATCAGTCTATCAGTGAGAGCCGTATCAAAACCCCTACAGTAGTTCCTGAATTTAGCCCAAACATACAGACACAAACTATGTAGAAGAAAATATAAAATGGTTCAAATGGCTCTGAGCACTGTGGGACTTCACATATGAGGTCATCAGTCCCCTAGACCTTAGAACTACTTAAACCTAACCAATCTAAGGACATCACACACATCCATGCCAGAGGCAGGATTCGAACCTGCGCCCGTAGCAGCAGCGCGGTTTCAGACTGAAGCGCCTAGAACTGCTCGGCCACAGCGGCCGGCAGAAGAATATACATAGAAGGCTACGTAATCATCAAAGTTCTACAAGTTTGTTGCCTATTCCAATTGCATAACACATTTTGCAAATTTTTAGACGAACTCTTTTCATATGTAGTATTTATGTGAAGTTTATTTTATTTGGTGTCACGTTACAGCGATGTACAGGGTTGTCCATAACTGTGGAATCACTTTTCTATAACGAAAACAGGTTGGTAAACGGTATGAGAAGTCACGAACATGATGGTCATCTTGGGAAGCTGCCATCTTGGATGCAACTCTTAATTTTCAAATGCGAAGGAATTAATGTGACAGAATTACACGAGGATGGCAATTGTAACTTTCGCTTGCTTTCACTACTGCGATTTCCAAATTGGTCGCTATGTCGGGAAGGTAGTTTCACATGTTCAAATAGATTTTGGGCTTGCAGCCGGTCGTCGTAAACTTCTTCGCACAATATTTCGGCTGGACAACTGCCAGCCATCTTCAGGTGAGCCGAACGAGGACTGACGAAGACGTTCTCCGTTCCGTCTTATATAGTGCGCTGTGGGCGGTGTGATCGGTGTGGTTCTTCTGTCTCCGCGACTGCAACGCATGCGCGGCAGTACTATCAGCGCACTATATAAGACGGAGCGGAGAACGTCTTCGTCAGTCCTCGTTCGGCTCACCTGAAGATGGCTGGCAGTTGTCCAGCCGAAATATCGTGCGAAGAAGTTTACGACGACCGGCTGCAAGCCCGAAATCTATTTGAACAATTGATTCGCCGGGAAAATTTCAAATTTTACATAGTTTCACATGATTTCCCTCTCAAAAATGGTTCAAATGGATCTGAGCACTATGGGACTTAACATCTGAGGTCATCAGTCCCCTAGAACGTAGAACTACTTAAATCTAACTAACCTAAGGACATCACACACATCTATGCCCGAGGCAGGATTCGAACTTGCAATCGTAACAGTCGCGCGGTTCCTGACTGCAGCGCCTAGAACCGCGTGGCCACCACGGTCGGCTTTCCCCCTCATCCATCTAGATGACTTTAAATTCTTGTGTTATCACATATTACCGTCTTTTTTGTTCAAGAATGGTGGTATTACACCTACGGACCACCTTGTATTTAGCACTGATCTGAAAAAAATTAATAGCATTGTATGTTACATATTGTTATTTGAGCCGTGCTGCGGCTCGCGTTAATGCTGTTCGTAGGTTTCCGTCTTCTGTTGGAGGCCAGACGGTATCGTTTAGCTGGCATGGTTGCGGTTATTTGTCTTCTTCTCGTGTTGACTGGCGCCATTCAGTTTCACAAGCGTTGCCTGTCCGCCAGTGGCAGCAGCGGTGGTTATCGTTATGTAGTAATTGTGGGCCTTTGGGGCGACGTGGTTGTTTCTCCGGGTCGTGTGAGTGTGGTTGGGGACGCAGGAGGAGCCAGGTCCGCGCAGTGACAGAACACGCCGGGACCGCTGGCGGCACGCATGAACTGCCGGATGGAAGGGCTGTGGCCACGAGGGTGGGGGACCTCGCCGTAAACTGGACCCAGCAAACTTTAAGATGAGCGCATTTCAATCCCAGCAGAGAAACCTCCACCATTGTGATACCTCGCGGCTCTCCAGTGACTTGGGTTCGTGTCGCTGTTCGTAGTGTCGCCGAGGCGAAGGGCAGCGAGTGGAGTGCTTGGGGAAGGCGGATCTGATTAGCTTTCCTCGACTTCTTATTACTTTTTACTGCGTTCAAGTTGTTACAATTTGATAAGTCCAACCAGGGGTAATTTTTCTTGCCAGGTGGCCGCTAACACCCCAGTTACCTGCCCTGGGTGTTAGGGTATGTAACGGCAGTGTACGTTTCCTCGCCTTGCCGCTGCTGTCCGGTAAGGCGTGTAGTTTCCACAGCTTTCTTGATTGTAGGCCTGTTGGTGATTCTTCTACTGTGGTGGTAGTGATTCCTTTCTCGTTCCGGGGGCTCTAAACACTATTCTGGATGTAGTATATTCCACCGGTTTCGGCTTTGGCGTATTGTTCCATCGTTGCATTTGCTCTATCGGACGTCAGGAAGCTTCAGCAAGATTATCATTAGTTATTCGTTAGACTGCCACTAGTCTGAGTTACCATCTTGTGAAGTGAATGCATCTCTTTGCTGCCTATCTCATCGCTCGCTAAAGTGTTTGTTGCCGGACCTTCTCAGAGGTCGGTTCCTGGAGCACCGTCTGTGGCCCCTTGGTTCTTGTAAGACATGTGTGTTCTAAAAGGAGGTCTGATGGCCAATAGGTCAATGTAACGCTCCTTCAGCCACGCTATCTGCGGGTATAATCAGCCTCAGTACTCTTTAAGGAATTATGCCTTTTTAAGAACAACAAGTCCGTGCAGTAGGATTGTGACGTTCTGGTCCTTGTGTTTTATTATTGTATGATTTAATACAACACCTTCCTAGCGTGTAAGGCATCAGCCGTGACTGTGGTCATTTGCCTTAAAATTCTAATTTTGTATTTGTATTTTAGCAGTAAGCCTTAAAACCTTATTTACTGCCATTCCTGACGCCTGATGCCTTCTGCTGTGTTGGTGGCGACTTGCCTTAATATTTTAGTACCTGTAAGTTGTAAATTGGAGTGAGTTCTTAAACAATTATTAATTTATTGCCATTCGTGGCGTGTAACGCCTTCAGCCGTGGTTGTGGTCGCTTGCCTTAAAATTCTAATTTGGTACTTGTATTTACGCAGCAAGCTTTTAGAACCTTATTTACTGCCATTCCTGGCGTCTGATGCCGTCTGCTATGTTTTTGGCGACTTGCCATTAATATTTCAATACCTGTAATTTGTAAGCTGCAGCGAGTTTCAAACAATTCTTAATTTATTGCTATTCCTGGCGTGTAAGGCCTTCTGCCCAGATCACAGTGGCTTGCTTTTAAAACATTATCTCTTTTATCTGTATTTAATGGTGATTTGCTAAATTGTAACTCAGTGAAAACACTATTATTTACGCTGTTGTTCATTCTTTCATTAATAAAAATGTTCAAATGTGTGTGAAATCTTATGGGACTTAACTGCTAAGGTCATCAGTCCCTAAGCTTACACACTACTGAACCTAAATTATCCTAAGGACAAACACACACACCCATGCCCGAGGGAGGACTCGAACCTCCGCCGGGACCAACCGCTCAGTCTGTGACTGCAGCGCGTGAGACCGCTCGGCTAATCCCACGCGGCCCTTCATTAATAACGTGTAGTATTTTTTACTTATTGTTGAATCTGGAATTATGCCTTTTTAAGAACAACAAGTCCGTGCAGTAGGATTGTGACGTCGTGAGCCGCTCCTCGCAGCACTGTCGTGTTGTGAGCACCCTATATCGCGCCGTGGCCGCTGCTCATCCCGCCTCCAGCCGTGAGAGAACCGCCTCGCTACAACCCTGTAGCTGTGTTAGCTACTGCGCGAGACAATACCGCACTGGAAGAGTCTTAGTAACGATTTAAATAATGAAAATAGGCCCCGATTACGAGAAGGAGCATCGCAACACCTGTCAGTTAATGTTATCGCCTCAGTGCACACGCAAAGATGCGCCACATTGAAACCCTGCAGGCATTCTAGTAAAAGACTCACACACGGCAGTGTTGCGCGTCCTCTGCTGCAGAGCGATGCAGAGGTGTTTGCTCCGAGATATCTCAGTATCTCTGCCGGCTGTGTGTGTGCGCTTCGGTGCACGGCCCTGAGGTCTTATCGTAGAGCAAATACTGCCGCGAAAAAGAAAAGGAAACGACATTCTCGCCGTGTCTCAGCTGGTGGGCGACCTAATCCCTAGCGCATTGGTGAGGAGTGATGTGGCGCCGCCACTGACTCCCCACTATGCCTCACCTACACACTACACGAAGGTGAACTTCCAGAGCCGTAAGGTTGGGACCGTTTCTCGCAGGGTTGCAAAATGGAAGGTAGGAGACGAGGTACTGGCAGAATCGAGGTTGTGAGGAGGGGGCGTGTGTCGTGCTTGGGTAGCTCAGTTGGTGGAGCACTTGCCCGCGAATGGCTAGGGTCCCGAGTTCGAGTCTCGGTCCGGGACACAGTTTTAATCTTCCAGGAAGTTTCATATCAGCGCACACTCCGCTGCGGAGTGGAAATATCATTCTGGAAACATCCCCCAGGCTGTGGCTAAGCCATGTCTCCGCAACACCCTTTCTTCCAGGAGTGCTAGTTTTGCAAGATTCGCAGAAGAGCTTCTGTGAAATTTGGAAGGTAGGAGACGAGGTACTGGTAGAATTGAAGCTGTCAGGACGAGTCGTGAGTCGTGCTTTGATAGCTCAATTGGTGGAACACTTGCCCGCGAAAGGCAAAGGTCCTGAGTTCGCGTCTCGGTCAGGCACACAATTTTAATCTTCCAGGAAGTTTCAAAATGTATAAAGGTCATAGCCTGAGGTCAGATTTCACTGTTTTATGTAAATAGGAGAGTTGAATGAAAAGTAATGCCTCCATCTTCGTTAACTGAATTTGGATGGGAATGTTTTAATAAATCAAACGCAGAAATAATCCTTTCTTTAATTACCAATATTCACTTTTCCACAATCACCAGCCGTTTGGATGTACTTCTGCCAACAATGAACAAGTTTTCTGTAGCCGTCACGGAAGAAGTCGACTCTCTGTTTCCGCAACCAATGTCACAGTTCTCTAAACGTCTTCATCAGAAGCATAATGATGTCCCCGCAGATCGTCTTTCATTATCCGGAACAGATGGAAGTCAGACGATGCTAAATCTGGACCGTATGGAGGATGCTGCATGGTGGTGGCATTCAGTCCCTGAAGTTCTGCTCTGGTGGCAGGTGAAGCGTGTGGTCTGGCGTTGTCATGCTGCAGGAAAACATTTCCCATTTCCTATCGGGTCCTTGTTGGCCGTCGTTTCAGAATTCGCAGCATTGTGATATAACGTTGTGAATTTATTGTTGTTCCACGATCAAGGAAATCAACATTAATAACACCATCTGCTTGCCAGAAGACTATGGCCATCATTTTTCGAGCTGAGGGCTATGTCTTGTTTTCTTTTTCTGGGACGAATCTTTGTGTCGATATTCCATAGACTGTCGTTTCGTCTCCGGGTCGTAATGGTGAGCCAACGTTTCGTCTCCTGTCACAATTGAATGGAGAAAGGTGTCACCTCCATTCCGTAACGCGAGAGGAGTTCCTAGCAAGTCTGTGCGCTTTCATTTCAGGAGTCGTCATCCGGGGTACCCACCGTGCACAGATTTTCCGATAGCAAAGCAATAATGTGACACACACAGTCTTGTGAAATGCCGATTGTGCTTGCAGTTTCTCTCTAAGTGATACGACGACCGTCCTGAATCTATCTGTAAACATTTTGCCTGTGAAACTCGGTGGTTGCTGTCACAGCACGTCCAACTCTTCGTTGGTCACGCAGGTAGATGTTCCCGCCTCAATATCTTTAATCTTACTCGCCCAACGACACACAGTACTCACATCAACACAATCACCATCAGCTTCCAGAATGAGATTTTCACTCTGCAGCGGAGTGTGCGCTGATATGAAACTTCCTGGCAGATTAAAGCTGTGTGCTACAGAGTGAAAAACCTCATTCTGGGAACATCCCCCAGGCTGTGGCTAAGCCATGTCTCCGCAGTATCCTTTCTTCCAGGAGTGCTAGTTCTGCAAGGTTCGCAGGAGAGTTTTATGAAGTTTGGAAAGTAGGAGACGAGGTACTGGCAGAATTGAAGCTGTGAGGAAGGGTCGTGAGTCGTGCTTGGGTTGGTAGAGCACTTACCCGCGTAAGGCAAAGGTCCCGAGTTCGAGTCTCGGTCCGGCACACATTTTTAATGTGCCAGGAGGTTTCACCATCATTCTCTGATGAATCTCCTTCGGGGTGACACCTTCTGCTGTCAAGAATTTAATGACTGCACGTTGCCTAAATCGCATTGACCGACCGTCTGCGCAGGGTTCTAAACTTTACACTGTTACAACACAACCGTTCAATGCTAAGGCTTCCCGCCAACTAGAGCTGTAGAGAAGAGCCTACGGAACAAGTCAGTACCTGCCGCAGTGCTGCCAACTGTTGAGGAGTTACAAAGGTGGAGGCATTATTTTTCAGCCAACCTTCGTAAATGCTAAGTTTCTGATTTTGCGGTCGGAGCGGACAATACGACTGTGTACGTTTCCATTTTAAGTCGAATTCAGTCATGTAACAACCCAATTCGCTCTGAAAACAAGAAACAAAGACGTGTATAGTAGCTAGTCACTTGTTGTACATTGCGTGACTCGCCACTCGTTCGTGTGAACAGATTATAACAAACCAGGGGGTTGCTTTCATGCTGCGAATGCGACTGGCATTTCATCAACGCTTTTAATTAAACAGTGGATCTATGTAGCATATCGGCCTTTTGTTTGTAAACGTCCTTCAACTGTCCATATTCCACGTTTCAAATGCTTTACCTGCGAGGACTATCTTAGTGGTAGCAACAGCACAGCAACAGCAGCAAGCGGTACACTTGAATTGCAGATGTGAGCCGAGGACTGAGTAACGTGAGTGAGCGATTGATTGGATTGTTCATACCAACTTGCGTCCTCCGGCTATGAACCAAGGGTCGGCACAATATGAGTTGCCGCACCTAGTTGATGGCGGTGGCGGAGAGGTCGTCGGAAATGGACGTACCTGAACAGCAACGTGTCAGGTTTGTTTTTCACGACTGTCTCCCAGAAGAGAAGAATTGTTGAACTACAGCATGGATGTTACCTTCAAAATTACATTGAGGATATTAGGAAATTTTACACCATAAACATCTTGTCTGAATATTGCAGAACTGACATTTGAATATTTACACGCCTGTGGGATATGTTGATTAAAATTTCATTCTTTCCCGAGCTTATTTTTAGTACAAAAGAAACCTTTGCTACAGATAGAGAATAATGTGTGTACATGATGGCTGACAGTTACTTTCATGTTGAATGGATGACTTCTACGATTTATCGTAATGATGGTCAGAGAGTCATTTTACATTCACGTTACAGATTCGTATGTAAATACGCCTACATCCTGTAAATTTACAAGGATTTTTTATTTTTATTTTATTTAGTTTCGAATTTTTTTAATTCAAATGTGAATTAGTAATTTCTACCCACTACCTGTTACACATAATGGAAATAGCACTTCTTCTACGAAACAGAAGACGCCGTCAAGCAGAAATTTTTTCAGTTTCTTTTAAAATTTAGCTTTTCTGCCTGTTAGAAATTTCATATCATTGTGTAAGTGATGAAAAATTTTGGTGGCAGTATTGTGTGCTCATTTTTGTGCCACAGACAACCTTAGAGTAGAATAATGAATGTCATTTTTCTTGTGGTATTGTAATTATATACATCGTTGTTCATTTTAGACTGTAGTGGATTATTTACAACAACATTGAGGGAATAAATATACTGTGAAGCTTTAGTCAAAATGCCTAACACCTTAAGATGATGTCTGTACAATGATCTTGGGTGAGCATCACACAATTTTCATACAGTACATTTCAGAGCAACGAAGATTTTCTCTCTGAATAACGAGTTACTACAGCACATTATTGCATATGACATTACTGAATGAAAATATTCAGAATATGTGAAAGTACTGATTTGTCTCTCCTTAGGATCTGGAATGATTCGAAGTGCACATGTAGCAGAACTAATTTTGTTGTTGTGATTCGAAAATGTAATTTCCCTCCAGCTTAAATTCTCATTAATGTGAACAAGTTTTGAAGTTTCGACCATAGTTATTTCTCGCCATGTGTTACACTTATCACTGGTGTAGTACATCTAGATGTTGCAAGGTTTCGTTTATATTTTAAGTTACCTCGCTGTGATCTTCAGCTCGGAGTACCCTGCGAACCACAGACTTGTTAAATATTCTTCCTATATGTAGAATTTTTACTAAAAACCAGGACTTGGAAACTCCAATCTTTAAGGTTTCTGTTGCGCTTTTAAATGCAACATAAATTAGATGATAAGTATCTTGTTACAGGTGACCATCAGGGTAACGAATAACAAGCGTTTTTTCAATACATGCATGTATGCATTATTGATATAAACGTCTGGTCACTGGTATCCCTTGATTGCGTGGCTGACGCAGAAGTCTCTGGATGTCTTCAATGGCGTGTAGACCAGGCAGAATACCTCATGCAAATAATAAAATACACAATACAGGACTTGTCCACTAATCCATCTTTCTGAACGATTTTTCTGGATACCAAAATGCTTGTAATTCTACAAATAAAGCTTGTTCATTTATAATGCAAATTAGTACGAGATTTCACTTCCACTCAACGAAATTAATTATTTCCAAACTTTGGCTACAAAATATCTGGAATATCTCGTTTCCTCACACTGCCCAGAACTGCATATATTACACATTTTCGGAATTGCAGAAAACCAATCAATAACGTTCAAGAACATAATTTACCATTTCTTCTGTTGCTTTACGTATGTTTGGGTTGATTACTATACTGCTATCATCTGCAAAAAGAGTTAATTCAGCTTATTGTATATTAGACGGAAGGTCGTTTACATGTATGAGGAACTATAGTGCGCCTAAAATTGAGCCTCATGGAGTCCTGTAAGAGATTTCTCCCCATTCAGAAGGATCTGCCCTACTTACTTTCGTTCGACTATTAAATACAACTTTCTGCACTCATTTGCTTAAGTGTGACAATTATCCATTGGTGAATCTAACGTTACTGGAACTTTTCATGTGAATACCACAAAACTTAACATCCCCAAAGAACGTGCACATGCACCTTATCTCACGGACTCCGTGGGAGGTCGAATTATTGGTATGAGGGTCATGGGACAGATCAAATTGAGTGTTGTTCTATGGCTGCAGAAAGATTGGTGATGAGATGGACTTAGGAGAACAGTGTGTGGGCACGGGTGCTTTCAGAAGCACTACACCATGAGGAGAACCTAGGGTTGTTGGGTTGTAGACGGGTAACAACAGATGAAATCTTGACAGGCATTGTAGAAGAAGTGTGAGGACGGTGAGGAACAGATTGGAAGTTGGGATGGGAATTGGAGTAGAGACTTACATGGTGTAGAGCGATAGTCATCTGCGACATTGAGTGTCGTTGTGAGGTGCTCATCGACGGTTCTGCTTTCTGTTCATCTACATCTACATCTACATTTATACTCCGCGTGCCACCCAACGGTGTGTGGCGGAGGGCACTTTACGTGCCACTGTCATTACCTACCTTTCCTGTTCCAGTCGCGTATGGCTCGCGGGAAGAACGACTGCCGGAAAGCCTACGTGCGCGCTCGAATCTCTCTAATTTTACATTCGTGATCTCCACGGGAGGTATAAGTAGGGGGAAGCAATATATTCGATACCTCATCCAGAAACGCACCCTCTCGAAACCTGGCGAGCAAGCTACACCGCGATGCAGAGCGCCTCTCTTGCAGAGTCTGCCAGTCTGATAAACATCTCCGTAACGCTATCACGGTTACCAAATAAGCCTGTGACGAAACGCGCCGCTCTTCTTTGGATCTTCTCTATCTCCTCCGTCAACCCGACCTGGTACGGATCCCACACTGATGAGTAATACTCAAGTATAGGTCGTGGAGATCTGATCGACACCAATGTGTCCATAGGCGACCAGATGAAGCAGCGAGTCTTGAGAGTCAAGTACCGGAATTTTGGTGTAGGGAGGTGCTGGATAGGACATCGGGACGGATTACGTTATAGTTGAAGGCAGGTTAAATGCTCGCTAGTATGTGGCAAGAATCTTAAATCCTGTTGATATACCCTGAGTGACCAGGGTACGAAATGGCATACTCTAGTAGGATAACGGAAGACCCCACTCTGCAGTTCACCCCTGAGACGCCTTGACTGGCCTGCAGGATCACCCAATTTGCACTCATAAGGCATTTGTTAATTGCGATGTGTCTCAGGTATAGCATGAAATCCCTCAAGATTACATAAATACATCTCACAACGAATACGGAGATGTATTCGTGGCTGTGGGGATCGCACCTAATACTGACGTTGATGGTGAGCGTCAGTTCTGAATGGGCTGAAAATTTAATCGTTTAATGCCCGTTATGTGATGAACATTTCCACAAAGTTTAGTGAATACCGGACTCTGGCTTCATGGCGTATCACGTTCAAGTTTCTGCTCGATTGTGTGTACTTCATTGTTTCGCTGTAATCGTTTAATGCACGTAACCACTCTTCAACGCCAGCCTGGACGTTACTTCCGCGTCTACTTTCAATTAGCGATCACTCCAGCAGATAGGAGACACACAATTAAAACTTATCTTTTCCTCTTCGCCGCCTCCTGCGAATTGCAAATGATAAATTCCCGTTCTGTATCTGATAAAAATATTTTTGTTTTGATATTACCGATTTCTTGTTATCGCTTCCCCAGAGTTCGCTTTCCTGAGAATTTAAAGCTCTTCCGCCGGCCGCCGTGGTAGAGCGGTTCTAGGCGCTTCAGTCCAGAACCACGCGACTGCTACGGTTCGCAGGTTCGAATCCTGCCTCGGGCATGGATGTGTGTGATGCCCTTAGGTTAGTTAGGTTTAAGTAGTTTTAAGTTCTAGGGGACAGATGACGTCAGATGTTAAGTTCCATAGTGCTTAGAGGCATTTTAAAATCTCTTCCCGAATCCATAAATACCAGTAATCCGCCACCTGAGCTGAATGCATTAAATAATCAAACTCCCATGCATAAAAAGGTTCAAACGTCTGATTACAAATGTTTTAACGTTAACTGAATTTTTCGGTCGGTCCTTGGCAGAACATGGCAGTAATATTAAATAACGAAATTGACCAAATAAACACAATTTTGCAGAACATTAGGTCGTATTTTTCTTTTTCAATGTTAATATGTTGATGTTTGAAATATTTCACGTTATAAAACATCAGTGGTTGAAGATGAGACGTGCTATTTATGGTCAATTTATTAGTTTTGAGTTATTCACAGTAACCAATACTTTCACTATTTTGTGTGTCTATAAGCGAAAGTTTAGAGAAAGCTTGAAATTTTGTGTAAACTTTGTAAGAAGTCTATAAGCGTTGTCATTACTATCAAATACAGAATGAGTATAGTCTGGGTACTTCGTGCTCAGTTTTAGGGAAAGCTAGTTTGTCACGCATGTCATTGTTTGACGTCATATGTCCTGAGCTATGTTTCGTACAGAGATATAACTTCTCTGGTGTATTCAGTGGTGTATGTGGATACTGTGTGCAAAATGTGCTGTGGTCGAGGGGTTCTAGGCACTTCAGTCCGGAACCGCGCTGCTGCTACGGTCGCAGGTTCGAATCCTCCCTAGGGCATGGATGTGTGTGACGTCCTTAGGTTAGTTAGGTTTAAGTAGTTGTAAGTCTAGGGGACTGATGACCTTAGATGTTAAGTCCCATAATGCTTAGAGCCATTTACACTTTTTTTTTCTTTTGGAAACTATGTTGCGAACACAGTTCGTAGTGAAGAGGTAATAATAATACTATAACGCCATACCTGTTGGCGAAGTTTTACTGCTCGAAAAGCTAAAATATAGTAAGCTATGAACTTTTTCCATTTCATTCCTTTGTGGGTGATGTAAGCAAGAAAAAGTTTTGTAAAGGTTTGAAATTATGTGTAAAGCCTGTCGGAAGTCGTTAAGTGCTATGATTCTCCAAATACTGGACGAATACAGTCTGGGTAATTTACGCGCAATGAGTTAACGCCGCCTGGAGATGTAGACACAGTTCTGGCTTTAATAGCTCTCGTGCCGTGTTAAATCTTTAACGTACGTTTACAGCTCTTAATGTGTACATTATGACAGCACTTCAAATTTCGAAATTCAGTCGGTCATTACGTGAATCACTTTTGTTGCCCTCTTAGCCGTTAGATAGGCAACCTGTATGAGGCCACGGGTGAGGCGTTTTAGGCGTTCAGTAATACATGTTTACATCTACATGGATACTCTGCAAATCAGATTTAAGTGCCTGGTAGAGGGTACATCGACCCACATATAGACAGTTTAAGAGGCCTAGTGACTGTGGCGCTCTTTCCTGGTTCTCGGCCTTGTTCGGTGCGACGCCGTCAGTCGTATCCGCAGACGGTACGGCGCAAAGTGTTGCCGGCATCGTTGATGGGGCGACGCTAACTCGGGTTTCCTGCTGGCTTACCGTAACGCGTTAAACACCCGCTTCCGCGACAGGAAGGAGAGAGAGAGAGACTCGGACTCGTCATACGTCTGCTCTCAGTGGAGCAGCGGGTCTTGGCGCAGTCCGCGTGAACGTAGGAACTAGTTGCGTTTCCCCCATACACAACTGCATCCATGGTGCCGCGTCCGCAGGCAGTGGTCTAGTTGTTGCCGGGGTGTGCAGCCATTTGCCACGCCGGACATTTACCACGATTTTACCTGCTCCGAAGGGTTGAGTCCCTTGTCTCCCCCTCCTCCTGCTCATCGCTTACTGAGCCCTTCCGCTAGTTTACCTAACACAGAACCAGAATCTCTTTGGATTTTCCGCCACATTTCTAGAGAAAGTTTCGTTATGGAAACTATTAAATGCATCTTGCATTGAAATCCGCAACAAATTTCGAGCCACAGTAAAACTTCGCCAGTCATGGAGATTTTGCGTTCTTCTAAATTATACGTGCTTTTTTCGGAGCTCCTGCAGCAGCTTTCCGTCGTGTTTTGTGTACCATGGGAGGTCAGCTCCATCTGATATTAATTTATTTAGTATGAATCTCTCGAGTGCTGTTGATACTATTTCTTTGAACTTAAGCCACATATGGTCTTCACTTAAATAGTTTGGAAGGATTGGAGTCCGCAGCTCGTGGTCGTGCGGTAGCGTTCTCCCCGGGTTCGATTCCCGGCGGGGTCAGGGATTTTCTCTGCCTCGTGGTGTCTGGGTGTTGTGTGATGTGCTTAGGTTAGTTAGGTTTAAGTAGTTCTAAGGGGACTGATGACCATAGCTGTTAAGTCCCATAGTGCTCAGAGCCATTTGAACCATTTTTTGAAAGATTGGAGACTATCTCGTAGAAAGACGTCAACCGAATTTTTACTTGCTTTTATAAATATATATATATATATATATATATTTCGCGTTTAATTTTGGTGAATTTCTTTGTTACGGAATTGAGCCTCGCTACGACTGTGTGTTCACTAATTACTGTACCCGTCGTAATGCTCAGGATTATTTGTGGCTATAAGGTCAAGTGTGTTTTCGTAACCATTTACAATTTGAATAGCCTCGTGAACTAATTTTTCAAAATAATTTTATAAAAAGTATTTAGAACAATTATGGAAGTTGTTTTCTATCTACAGTAGGGTCTGAAAATGTATTTTTGTCAACATACGGAAGGTAGACTGAAGTCACTGCCAACTATAACTGTATGAGTAGGATACTTATTTGCGATGAGACTCGAGTTTCCTTTGAAATGTTCAGCAACTGTTTCATCTGAGACCGGGAGTCTGTAAAAGGAGCAAGGTATTAATTTATTCTGGTTGTCGAATATAGCCTCTGTCGATACTAAGTCACAGGAACTATCTGCTTTAATGTCGCTTGTGAGCTGGAACACACATTACGTTATTTTTCCTTAAGTCGTGCTTCTTGTTTCTGTTGTAGTGGAGATCATTACAATTACGGCTTTTCCCTCCAAAACCTAGTATGCTTTCTCTGTGACACTGTTAATACCAGAGCTAAACAATGTAGAACAACAACGTACGTAACAAGCATAGCATTCTGTACTACTTCATTTCCTTATTTCTAAAATTGTACATCGACTTTACATGGCATTTCAATCATAAATGTTCTTATCTCTGTTTATGGACGTACTTTCAGTCATGTTTTCAACATTGTCCCGCTACACTTTATCAACTAATGTTTCGCCACAAGGGATATCGGATTTTAGATAGTAAATTAATATGGAGTATGTCGTTATTCCTTTCAAACATTCACATACCCATTTCTTCTTTCCTTATTGTCTTTTGAGCATGCAGTTGTAGTAATTAAAGTAGGCACAAATGCAGCGATGAAAAAGAAATTATTAGCGTACATTCGCACTCTCTTTACAGCATTCCTTTCTCGTTGCTCCCATGGCGATGGACTGTTTCCATCGCAATCAGTAAACGTGAAAGGAAGTTACGGTACAGACACAGTAACCTATATTTATACTTGGCAGAACTAATTACATACTGAGATAATGGTCGGAATTGCTTTCGTTTCCCATAAGATATAAATATTTCGATTTCGGAACAGAAGCTATTTCGCCAAGATGTCGAAGAAGAAGGTCCCTTATGTACTGGTTGTATCGAGTAAGATGTGGAGACGGAGGTTTGAAAGCGGACAGAAGTAGTACGAGGAAGGGCGTCCCTTACCTGAGGAATCGCTACCTGACGAAGGGGCAAGCGTGGCAAATGTCCGGCGTGGCAAATGTCCGGCATTCGTTGCCGGCACGGTAGGTCAGCGTGGCTGTCTCTTCTCTGTAATAAAAGAACTGAGCGAATGGATTACTAGTGAACTTGAGCGGGTGTCATCAGGGGACGTCCGCCCCTAACAAATGCAGAGAACTATAGCGAAGAACATGAGATAAAAAAAAAAGTGGTTAGCATTGCTGCCTCTGGATCACAGGACCACGGGTTCGATTCCTGGCCGGGTAGGGGATCTTCTCCGCCCGGGGAGTGGGTGTTTTGTGTTGTCCTCATCATGTCCTCATCATTCGGGAAAGTGAAGAGACAACAGTGAAACGATTGGGAATTTGTACGGGCGCTGATAACCGCGCAGTTGAGCGCCCCGCAGAACAAATATCATCATTATCTAGGGTGCCGCCTCGTGAACTGGTACGAAACTACATATCCGCATACATATGTCACTCTAGCGGTGGCGTCTGACAAAGCTAGGCAGAGCATAAATGTTGTTGTTGTTGTTGTTGTTGTTGCAGTCTTCAGTCCGAAGAGCGGTTTGGTCATCTTTCCACGCTGCTCTGTGCTGTGCAAGTTTCTTCATCTCTCCACAACCTTTGCACTCTATACTAATTATAACCTGCATGTTGAATTCAAGCCTTCGACTCGTTCGCTTGAGTGGGAGGGAGGGAGAGAGAGAGAGAGAGAGAGAGAGAGAGAGAGAGAGAGAGAGAGACAGCGATAGAGAGAGAGAGAGGACTGGACTGGACTGATTTGGGGGAAGAGACCAAACAGCGAGGTCATGGGTCTCATTGGATTGGGGAAAGATGGGGAAGGAAGTTGGCCGTGCCCTGTCGAAGGAACTACCCCGCCATTTGCCTGAAGCGATAGAGGGAAATCACGGAAAACCTAAATCAGGATGGCGGGACGCGGGATTGAACTGTCGTCCTCCCGTATGCGAGTCCAGTGTGCTAACCACTGCACCACCTCGCTCGGTAGGGATGCAGGGATGGAGGGAGAGACTGATTGTAAACACAAGAATTTGACCTTTATTTCATACAGGGCGAAATATTTTCTACAAATCATGCTGCAGAGGTTCAACGTATGTAAGGAAAGGCACCTCGAAACACCAGAAGATACTGCAGTATGTATTTACCTATCGACAACCGGCTGTTCCCGAACTAACATCTACAAACCATGAATACCATTATATCGGGCTTAATGACTAATAGAAAAATGTGTAACTTAGTGGCTGCACGTGTAAGTGGCAGATACTGCAAGTGAATATGTACTAGTCCGCAAAAGTTAAGGACGAAGGCAACTTTCGCATGATCTGTCATTCCCAAAGTAACATAGCACCATGAAACTTGGACAATACATAAAAGAGCTGCTACAGTAACTGAAAGAGATACGCAGTGAGACGAACTGGAATCATACTTTTTTTTTTTCAAAGACAATAATTACACTGTAGTTATCGCGCCTGATGATGGTCCCCTGGAAAAAAAAAGACAGGTTCAGTCTGCGCTCCCGAGCGGTACAGAGCAGAAGGCAGAAGGACAATTCACAGTGAAGGCATCTGAATGTTTTCTTCTATCTGAGGCAACACTGGTACAGGCATTTACTACAAATGCAGGTGGTGGGACTCGGTGGGGAACTCGTTGTGGAGACTCTTGGACAAACAGTGTTTTGAAACAGTTGTTTATTCCAGACAGGACTAACTAATACACTGGAAGCTAATTCTAGGGTTAGAAAAAGCATGAATAACACTGTTACAACAGAAGCCAGTGCAGAAGTCCCAGGAGTGGATGCTAACCACAGTAGCAACAACTTAGTTGCAAAACAAAACATACTGGATGTGCCACTGTTCACTGAGGCACTCCAAGTGAGAGAGCAGACTTACGCGGAGCTGGACCGAGGCTGGAATCGATGGACGCGGATTCGACGCCCAGATCGTCTGACTGAGAACTCCGCCAAAATGCGGAGTCTAGGGGTTTTAAAGACTCGCGTGGGGGCACTGTTTTTCCTACTTGAAGCCAGCCAGCCAATCCCGTAGGTCTCTTGCTGGTCGATAACTGCTGCATGGTCGTTGCCTCCAGCAACGATGTCGAACATGATCGTTCTGACCAAAATGTCAAATCAAAGCCGTCTAAATTTCCAACCTGTTATTTTACTGGGCTACCATTTTCGGCGATATATATGCCATCAGTAGGCCCCTGTGTGCAGACTACATGTTAACGATATGAAATAGGTAACTGAATGGGGTGGTGCAAGTCTTATGTACAGAGGTATTACGTAGTAACATACAACAGTATCAAACTGTTCATGGAATAACATCAAAGTTACAAATTAATTAAGTAATAAAATAAGAGAACAGTTGCTCGTAATGTTAATACAAAAAAGAGAACAAAATATAGATGTCATGAAATCGTAAAAAAGAACCTATTAAACAGAGATCAGTATTGCATATTATGCATGGATAATCATGGTTTCATGCTAATGTCAGTGCCCGTCAAACAACTGGAGCATACTAATCAGTCATACACTGATGAGTACAAATTGAAGGTATTAATTACATATTGTCATATAGTGGTGAAACATATACCACTTACTGTAGGTCAGTTCCACAAGCATCTGTATCACCATGTTCCATATACTAATAATAACTAATAAAACAAGAGTATAAAGTAACATCAATGCAATCTCTCAATCACAGATTCATAAGGTGCCACTTATTTAATAAGCCATTTTAATGTACGAAACTATGAATCTAATGTAATACACTGTAACGAATTCCCACTAAGTAATAAATACTGAAGTGTATGGAAAAGAGCTTAATGAAGGCTGTCATGAACGTGATAAGTCCGTTGATAAGCAGGTGTGTGGCTGGGTGACTTACCAAACCACAAACTTTGAAGTAAGTCTGAAGAAGAGTATGGAACTCATACGCATTGTGTTAGAAAGACACTCCTTTCAATCAGAATAACTAAAAATACATACCTCTATGTGTCATGTAACCCTTGGGGAAGAAAAAGGATATTACGAACTACGATAGAAAAACCACCAGAAAACATGTGCCAGGATATACCATTCAGTGTGTAATATATTACTGGTACCTCCATGCGTAGATGGGTAATTGAGAATGTATATGTCAAGGAATGTAACAGAATACTATGTGGATATTATCAAGGCATTAGAGGCACAGATGTACGATCTGAACAAACACCCATGTCAACTATTAAAAGCTGCAGTCGCATGAAAACGAACACTTGTACCATAAATGAAGAAAACAACAATTTGGAATTATCAGGTTACCTTCCATTCGGAAATTTTGGTGGTGCAGGTAGAGTGGTGTAGGGAGCAGTAATCTTGCGTGGGCGTACTTGCCTCCTGATCTTTGAATACAGTACACTCAGAGGGCAATGTTACTGCGACACTGTACTCCTTGCGCGTGCGCGTATTTTCAGAGGTGCATACTGCCATGACTTCGTTTTTATGGGTGACAATGGGCGACTGCATTGAGTAGCATGTTTGCGGTAGCTCTTGCAGCGGGAGGCTGTTTCTTCGAACGTATGGGCGTAGCTGTTCTCCGACTTAAATACCATCGAGTACGTGTGGGTTGTGTTGGAGAGGCGTATTGCGGGAAGCCCACAGGTACCAACGTCATTCAGAAGTTTTCAACCTGTTGGAGAAATGGAACCCCCTACCAGAAGAACTCCTTGCCAACCTTGTGGATTGCACGGGAACACGTTTCAGAACATGCACTGCCGTCCCTCGCGATCACACACTCTATTAATAACCATGTTGCGTCTTTTGCAGTGTCCAGGGAAACCTCATCAGTCGCGACGACTACAGTGTAATGACTGTCTTTCACTTGCTGTAGTAGGTACTTTCTACATACTTCAAAGTTTCATGGAGCTATGTTAGTTGGAAGTGTAGCGATAGTTCCTTTCGTCCTTAAGTTTTGCAGACTGATATAGCTTGCAGTATCTGTCATTTACACGTGAAGACATTAAGTTATACCTTTTTCTGTTAATCACTAAGCGAGATGTAATGGTATTTGTGATTTGAAAATGCTAACTTGAGCGCAACTGTTTGTCGATAGGTAACTGCGCACCACGACATCTTCTGGTTGGTTTTACTGTGCCTTTCTCTAAATTACATAGTACAATTACACTTAATTAAAGAGTTTCTGCACCCTTGCGTTACTCGGAATTTAGAAGCAGCCACACCCACATACAGAGCACGACGTTTGCAGCTGCCGTGCACGGTTAAGTCACCACGAAATGCCACAGTTCTACCTGGTGCGTGCCAACTCAAAATAGGACATTTTCAGGTAAGAGCACACTTGTTGTATTCACACGACACTGTATATCGGTACTACGAAAACACAAGAGAAGACGTAAAACAAATGAATATCGTATGTAGACCTACTATAAAAGATTCATTCGTTTTTCGACGTTCTGTGTTCTCCAAAATATTACATGTACAGGTATGACGATGCATAAAAGGTACCGCAAACTCGCGGAGTTTCCATTGTGCTCACCAGTTGCTAACCTAACCTAACCTAACATATTCTATAGATGTCGTTGTCCCAGTGCAGTTGTAGTGCTAAGCTTGTGAGTTTTTTGTCCTTGAAGGGAGACTGTAGAATAACTGATCAGGTGGCTAAGGCTCTCTATTCTATTAAATAATTTGATAAGTTCCAAAGAAGGTAACCGCGAAGAAACCGTGGGGAACTGAAGAAATACTGCAGTTTGATCGATGAAAAAGGAAGTATAGAAACGTTCAGGGAAATTCAGGAACGCAGATATACAAGTTGCTCAGGAATGAAATAAATAGGAAGTGCAGGGAAGCTAAGACGAAATGGCTGCATGAAGAATTCGAAACAGAAATGATTGTCGGAAGGACTGACTCAGCGTATAGGAAACTCAAAACAACCTTGGGTGAAATTAAAAGCAAGGGTGGTAATATTAGGAGCACAACGGGAGCCCCACTGTTAAATGCTAAGGAGAGAGCGGATAGGTGGAAAGGCCTCTATGACGGGGGAAATTTGTTTGATGTGACAGAAGAAGAAACAGCACTCGTTTTAGAAGAGACAAGGAAACCAGTATTAGAATCAGAATTTGAGGACTTTAAAAAAAGGCAGAAGGGATAGCTAATATTCCATCAGAATTTCTAAAATCTTTGGAGAAAGTGGCAACAAAACGACTATTCACGTTGGTGTGTAGAATGTACCAGTCTAGCCACACACCATATGACTCTCGGAAAAATATCATCCACGCAACTGAGAAGACTGCAAGAGTTGGGAAGTGCGAGAATTATCGCACAATGAGCTTAACAGTTCATGCACCCACCTTGTTGACAATTATAATGTACAGAAGAATACGAAAGGAAATAGAAGATATGTTAGATGACGATCATTTTGGCTTTAGGAAAGGTAAAGGCACCAGAGAAGCAATTCTGATGTCGTTGGTAATGAAAGCAAGACTAAAGAAAAATCAAGACACGTTCATAGGATTTGGCTACCCTGAAAAAAGCGCACGAAAATGTAAAATGGTGCAAGGTGTCGAAATGCTGAGAAAAATAGGTGTAAGTTATAGGGAGAGACGGGTTATGCACAATGTGTACAAGAGCCAATAAGAGTGGATGATCGAGAACGAAGTGCTCAGATTAAAAAAGGGTGTGAGACAGGGATGTAGTCTTTCACCCCTACTGTTCAATCCGTACATCGAATAAGCAATGATGAAAATAAAAGAAAGGTTCAGGAGTAGAGTCAAAAGGCCGGTCGGCCGAGCGGTTCTAGGCGCTACAGTCTGGAACCGCGCGACCACTACGGACGCAGGTTCGAATCCTGCCTCGGGCATGGATGTGTGTGATGTCCTTAGGTTAGTTAGGTTTAAGTAGTTTTAAGTTCTAGGGGACTGATGACCTCAGAAATTAAGCCCCATAGTGCTCAGAGCCATTTGAACCATTTTGAAGTCAAAATTCAAGGTAGAAAGGATAAAAAAATGTTCAAATGTGTGTCAAATCTTATGGGACTTAACTGCTTAGGTCATCAGTCCCTAAGATTACACACTACTTAACCGAAATTATCCTAAGGACAACACACACACACACACACACACACACACACACACACACACACACACACACACACACACACATGCCCGAGGGAGGACTCGTACCTCCGCCGGGACCAGCCGCACAGTCCAGGACTGCAGCGCCATAGACCGTTCGGCTAATCCCGCACGGCTAAAAAAGATATCAGTGATACGATTCGCTGATGACGTTGTTATCCTGAGTGAAACTGAATAAAAATTATATGATCGGCTGAATGGAATTCTTCTACCTTGGCATCAAAATAACCAATGACGGACGGAGCAAGGAGAACATCAAAAGCTGAACAGCACTGGCAAAAAGTGCATTCCTGGCCAAGAAAACTCTATGTACGTTTGAAGCACGGCATTGTATGGTCGTGAAACAAGCACTGTGGGGAAACCGGAACAGAAGAGAATCGAAGCATTTGAGATGTGGTGCTACAGACGAATGTTGAAAATTACGTGGACTGATAAGGTAAAGATTGAGGAGGTTCTGCGCAGAATCGAAGAGGGAAGGAGAGGCGAGTAGCAAAAGCCAGGAAATATGTACCACGTGGGGAAAAATAGCCTTCGAAGCACCAAGAAGAGATGACATGCTGTCCCACGAAAACGGGTTAGACATCGCTCATACACCCGGAAAGTGAAGATGATGATAACAAAAATGTTCAAATGTTTGTGAAATCTTATGGGACTTAACTGCTAAGGTCATCAGTCCCTAAGCTTACACACTACTTAACCTAAATTAACCTAAGGACGAACACACACACACCCATGCCCTAGGGAGGACTCGAACCTCCGCCGGGACCAGCCGCACAGTCCGTGACTGCAGCGCCTCAGACCGTTCGGCTAATTCCGCGAGGCGATGATGATGATGATAGTAGAGAAATTTGGCAGTAGTCGTAGGTGACCCAGCCGGCTGCTGGCGGTGTTATTGTAAAGTGGAAACGTCAGGCCAGCACTTAACCCCATCATCTCTGTCCTGGACTTCACCAATTAAGAGATACCGACCTCTGTACTATTGGAACCAATAGTGAGACATCCTTGTCAGCAAATCTAGAAGACTTCCGCAGCAGCTCCTGCACACAGGTCAGTAGCACACAAGTGTGTGTGTGTGTGTGTGTGTGTGTGTGTGTGTGTGTGTGTGTGTGTGTGTTCATGGACGCGCAGCGCCCCAGAAACCCACTGCTTGCGACAACGCTAGCGGGACGCCACGTATACTGGTGCAAACGACTTCATTCGTGTGCGTGGCAGTGGAAGAACACCTTGCGGAGTGTAGACTCACGGCGAATGACTTTACCTCGTGTGGATGTAAGGGATTCTTGGCGAACAGCACTTACGGAAATGATGTAGCCTTATCAGACCTCTTTAGTTCCAGAGCTGATAGCAAATCTATCGATTTTGGCCCCAAATGACCATCTTCAGTTATATTTTGTGATGAAAAATATAAACACAAACAACTGTGTAACTGAAACTAAAAAAGGTAACATTATAATAGACAGTTCTTTAAGGAATCGAATTGTAACGTATAAAATAGATTTAAGCGTCTGATTACATTACAAATTTAATGTGTCAAATATTTGACCATAACCCTTATAGTCGGAACGATATGAAAAAAATCTATAATTTTAAAATTTTTCACATAATTAACCTTTATTATAATGATAAGCAACGAATACCAGAAGAAATCGTCATTTTTTTTCCGTCTTTCCCTTAGTTGCTATACATTCGTGGAGGTATTGAAACGTCCCCTTTGAAAAATTATACAGGACTGTGCTTAAACTGACACACAATTTTTTTTAGCGCAACGCAATCTGACTTTCAGTAATCCCTACAAGAGAATGGCCCTGACTAACATTAACCTATATGTTTCACAAATCACTTACCTCGCAAAAATCTTCGTTACCCAAACTACTGCAATACAGCGAGCGCCACTACTACCAGCTAAATAAAAGATTCAAACTACAGAAGGCACTAACTACTGATAGGCATAGTTAGCGAATGAAAGATTTTAATAGAGAACAAACGATGTATTTACCTTAATAGTCATGTTCATGACATCCAGTCTTACAAATTTCAAAACTCCGCCATCTCTCTCCCCACATCCACCACTGCTGGCGTCTCACCTCCAACTGAGCAACGCTACGCGCTGTTAGCATCCAGCTGCCGCTGTCCAACACTACAATGGCAGACAACAATGCAAACCAGCCACAGACTGCACGCAGCACAGCCAGTGATTTTCATACAGAGCGCTACGTGGCGGCGGCATTACCAATATAAGAACCTAAACAGCCTACTTATAGTATGTACCGTCTATGCAACTAATTGAAGGCAGTTTGTTTATTGCCATACGCGTTTCTCTTCTTTTATTTAGTAAGCATCATCAGTAGCCTGAACTACATGTTTTCTTTTATACATACAATAAACGTATTACGTGGTATAATATGATTGTATATTACATTTTGTCGTGTTTTTCTCTTTTTTTTTAGGTTAGAACCGACTTGTAACACAAAATACCGTAATGTGAACTTATCGTTCGGTGTTATTTGCGGTTAAACACTGGGCTCGCATTCGGGAGGATAACGGTTCAATCCCGCGTCCGGCCATCCTGATTTAGGTTTTCCGTGATTTCCCTAAATCGCTCCTGGCAAATGCCGGGATGGTTCCTTTCAAAGGGCACGGCCGACTTCCTACCCCGTCCTTCCCTAATCCGATGAGACTGATGAACTCGCTGTATGGTCTCCTTCCCCAAAAAACGATTACCAGCGGTGTTACCTCATGTGTGTGGTCCTAAAAAAATGGCTCTGAGCACTATGGGACTTAACTGCTGTGGTCATCAGTCCCCTAGAACTTAGAACTACTTAACCTAACTAACCTAAGGACATCACACACATCCATGCCAAGGCGCGGTTCCAGACTGGTGGTCCTCAAGATGTATTCGTTAGTTTTCATGTGGCATGACAGTTATCAGAGTGAATAATCACAACAAAGAGCTCCTGACACTGCAAGAACTATTGCAATGGAAAAGATGGTACTCAACGACCAAATCCATGTAAGCAATTACTCTCTGAGCATGCTGACCATAAAAAATAACAAATCGAAATGTAATCAGGATAAATAATTAATGAATAATTACTTAATCTCCTTCCTCCTCCTACCTCCCCCCCCCATACACACACACATAAAATATTTATTAATGATAATAAAAAAACAGATTTACACACAGCAAAATACACACACACACAACAAATGAAAAACACCAAACCACAACACAAACACACAACAACAGTTGGCAACACTACACAACGAAAACACACAAATGTTGATCACAGAATGTAAAAGTGCAAGTGATATATGCGATGTGACACATGTGGGTGAAAGAACGCCAGAAATCGGCCAGCTGGTGTATGGAAACTAACGAATACATCTCCAGGACCACACACGAGTTAACACCGCTGGAAATCATAACACCGAACGATAAGTTCACATTACGGAATTTGTGCTACAAAAGTTGGTTCTGCCGGACGAAGTGGCCGAGCGGTTCTAGGCGCTACACGCTGGAACCGTGGGACTGCTACGGTCACAGGTTCGAATCCTGCCTCGCGCATGGATGTGTGTGATGTCCTTAGGTTAGTTAGGTTCAAGTAGTTCTAAGTTTTAGGGGACTGATGACCTTAGAAGTTAAGTCCCATGGTGCTCAGAGCTATTTGATCCATTTTTGAAAAGTTGGTTCTAACTTAAAAACAAGAGAAATGCGCGACTAAATGTAATATACCAGCATATTACATCTACCACGTAATACATTTATTGTATGTGTAAAAGGAAACGTATTACAGGCCACTGATGATGCTTCCCAAATAAAAGAAGCGAAACGAGTATGGCAAAACAAACTGCCTTCAGTTAGCTGCTTAGACGGAACGTACCTTCACAACAAGAAGGAATTGTCAAAAAGTAAACAATCAGTTGTTTTAAGGGCGTGGTTTCACTGTGGAGCCACTGCGATGTACAGTATTCAACCTCCCATCATTTCATAAATTTGAAAGTTTTTTTCCTAGACAAAATCCCACATCTTAAAACTTCCCTGAACTCATAATGCGTAAAACAAAGTGTAGTTCCGAATAACAAACAAAAATGGGCCTAAAATTCATTCAATTTTTTATCACAGCTGCATATTGTCCCAATGGTTTCGTTTCTATAATACTCATAAAAGCAGTAGTACAAACTCAAATTTACCTTACAATAACTTAGATTTACTTATTTTCACTGCTAGTGATATCCTCAGTATAGACATTGTAATAAAAAAAATAAAAAAACCACAAGTCACAACCTCCTACTATCACGTAGCTTTGAACGTTGTAACTGACAGCTATAGTGCACTACATTCGTAGAAGTACCTTATTGCACCACTAGAAGTATCTTGTCTTGCAACAGCATCAGTGGTTTCTTGCTAAAAGCACAGATACTTAACAAATAATCAGAATAATATGTTTGTTTCAGGTAGAAACTGTTGGCGCTCAAAGAGTTAAGCAGGAAAATTAAGCTTGGAAAATGTTTCAAATTATGGTTAAAGTTTGTTGGAAGTCGGCAAATGCTGTCGTAATCAAACAGTGAATGAGTGTAGCCTTGGTAATTTGGGCTCTATTTGAAGAACAAGCTGGTTTTTCACGCATTTCGATGTTTATAATGCCACATCTCGTGAACTATGACTCGCACAATGAAATAATTGTGCTGTTACGTCCAGTGGCATGTGTTGCGAATAGGATCCCTAGTACAGGAGTAATAAGTTATAATTTCACGTCGGACACCGAAGTTTTACTGCAAGAACAGCGAAAATGTAGCAAGAGATAAACTTTCCTCGTTTCATCATTTTGTGAGGGCTGTCAACGAGAAAAAGTCTCGTGAAGGTTTGAATGTATGCGTACAGTTCATTGTAAGCCGCTAAATGCTCTGGATGAATAAGGTACGGGTATTTGAGCGCCGCCAATTACGCTGCCTCACGACAACCACAAGGTTTCTAACTGCATCTGGAACCGCGCGACCGCTACGGTCGCAGGTTCTAAGCCTGTCTCGGGCATGGATGTGTGTGATGTCTTTAGGTTAGTTAGGTTTACGTAGTTCTAAGTTCTAGGGGACTGGTGACCTAAGCAGTTAAGTCCCATAGTGCTCAGAGCCATTTGAACCATTTTTTTCTAACTGCAGCACATCTCTTATTGCGTAAAACTTTGATCATAAGTGTATAACTCTCAACGAGTACATTAATCACGACAGTATTAAAAAAATTTAAATTCGGCAATAATTACCAGAAATATTGAAAATCAAATTTTATAGACCCTGGAAGTCATTAGACAGACAACCTGCAAGCGGCATTGGTTTCTTGGTTCCTGAACAGTCGCTTATTAGTATGTTGAATGTTACAACGTATCGACTTCTACTCTAAACACATAATAACTTTCAAACGTCAGCACATTTCATCTACATTGACAATTTAGTGCGTGATAATTATTTACAGAATGGCACATTGTAAACACGACGGAAATACTGCATGACTGACGTAACTCATTCAGGGGTTGATTTTCGATACTGAGAGTCTAATGCATAGCTAATGACGTAATTAATAACATTTCTGTTACAAATTACTTCAAAATTTTGTTGCAACGGCTGATTACGGAACTAATGTCGTAACAAATCCAAACATCAAGTGAACTATGCAGAGAGATAGCACGCGTAATACAAATAAATAATGAGCCAACAGTGACATGTGACTAATTTTAATAATAAACAAGCAGTTTACATTAACAGGTCAGAATATAGCCCCTTCATTCGCTAGTTTGTGTATGGAGTCTCAACATGCTGAACGTAATCATATTACGGTTTCTATTTCTGGGCATGATGGACGTATTTCGCATTTGACTTTAATTGACTTTGCCATCACAATGCCAATATGTAAAAAGGCCGAAGAAATAAAAATAACGACAGTAACACTACAGTGGTTCGGTCGCGTGTTTGTTGTTTCCTTTGCTGTTTTCATCACTTTTGCAGAAACGACACCTTGTAACACCGTAAGCTGCTTGTTCGGTTTTCTTTATTGAGCGACCGTTTCTGTCAAAGATCACTATTCAGAACATGACTGCCAACGGGACATACGTCCCTCGCGATGGATTGTCAAAGAACCAGTGAGAGCTTGCTGCATGTTATTGCTACACTGAAGCACCCAGGAAACTGGTACAGGCATGCGTATTCAAATACAGAGATATAGAAACAGGCAGAATACGGTGCTGCGGTCGGCAACGCCTATATAAGACAATAAGTGTCTGGCAGAGTTGTTACATCGGTCACTGCTGCTACAGTGGCATGTTATCAAGATTTAAATGGGTTTGAACTTGGTATTATAGTAGGCGCATCACGAGCGATGGGACGCAGAATCTCCGAGGTAGCGATGAAGAGGGGACTTTCCCGTACGACCATTTCACGAGTGTACAGTGAATGTCAGGACTCCGGTAAAACATCAAATCTACGACATCGATGCGGCCGGAAAAAGATCCTGCAAGAACGGGACCAATGACGACTGAAGAGAATCATTCAGCGTGACAGAAGTGCAACCCTTCCGCAAATTGCTGCTAATTTCAAAGCTGGGCCATCAATGTGTGCCAGCATGTGAAACATTTAACGAAACATCACAGATATGGGCTATCGGAACCGAAGGCCAACTCGTGTATCCTTGATAACTGCACGACACAAAGCTTTACCCCTCGCAAGGGCCCGTCAACACCGATACTGGACTGTTGATGACAGGAAACATGTTGCCTCGTCGGACGTCTGGTCTGAAATTGTATTGAACGGATGGACGTGTACGGGTGTGGAGACAACCTCATGAACCCATGGACGCTGCATGTCGGCAGACGGCTATTCAGTCTGGTGGAGGAACTGCAATAGTGTGGAACGTCTGAAGTTGTAGTGATATGGGGCCCCTGATACGTCTAAATACGACTCTGGCAGGTGACATTTGCGTAAGCATCTTGTCTGATCACTTGCGTCCATTCATGTCCACTGGACAATCCAAGCAGGACTATGCGACACCCCACCCGTCCGAAATTGCTACAGAGTGGCTCCAGGAACACTCTTGTGACTTTATACACTTCCGCTGGCCACCAAACGCCTAGACATCAACATTATGGAGCATATCCGGGATACCTTGCAACGTGCTGTTCAGAAGAGATCTCCACCCCCGTCTTACTGCTACGGATTTATGGTCACCCCTGCAGGTTTCATGGCGTCAATTTCCTCCAGCACTACTTCAGACATTAGCCAAGTCCGTGTCACATCGTGTTTCGGCACTTCTGAGTGCTCGCGGTGGCCCTACACGATATTAAGCAGGCTGTACCAGTTTCTTTGACTCTTCAGTGTATATTTCACTCTCCCTCTGATAAAGGGATGCCTTCTAATGTTTCGCAGATTTCATCTTATTAGAGATTGCACCTGTAGGTTGTGCTGTCATCCAGTTTCATTATTAACCCTCGTCTCTGTAATGTCGCATCGAATTAGTTCGCGCCTGCAGGTAGGCAAGCCAATTTCCAGATCTACAAAGCGAGGGATGCCGTCGCGGCTTCCCAGACGCAACGTCTCAAAGAACTAACGCTCGTATTGGCGTTTGCCAAATTACGAACGGAGCTCAAATTGTGCTCCTGTAACATGAATTGCCGGCCAGTGTGACCGAGCGGTTCTAGGCGCTTCAGTCTGGAACCACGCGACCGCTACGAGCATGGATGTGTGTGATGTCCCTAGGTTAGGCTGGTTGGTTTGTGGGGGTTAAAGTTAGGTTTAAGTAGTTGTAAGTTCTAGGGGTCTGATGACCTCAGATGTTCAGTCCCATAGTGCTCGCAGACATTTGAACCATTTTTTGGTAACATGAATTACTAACTAGAGAAATGCTATTTACTGATGAGTTTCATTTTCCTGTATGTGTTTTAGTTTGCGCGTCGTCTTCTGAGACCTCGGAGCAGTTATGAAGAACCCTGTATGCACTACCGCTCCCCGTGTTGCCAAATGAAAAGTTGGGAAATACCCTCTTCCTGTTGTTACTTCTGGCTACGAATTTTTTTTATTTACATAGTTTACGATCACGATGGAGCACAAACTCAATCATAATACAACAGAATCTACAATGAATAAATCTAGACATTAGGAGCCAACGGTTCACTTTCTTTCCCAAAACTTCCTCATTTGGAGTGATCTAGTGGCTCTTTCTTCTGCAGATATGACGTAACTCTTCCCTTGTGATGTTCTGAATGTCGGTCGTATGCATTTGTTCTTCAGCAGCAGCTCCTCTTCTCTATGTTAAGTAACGTTCAATCGATTCATATCCATTTGTACTTCCTAAAACCAGTTGTTTTCTGTCTTACTCTTCCTAAAGCACTCAGAAATTTGTTCCAGGAGTGTAGTATTCGGTAGGCGAGAAATTTGGCCCAAAGATGCATCCCTTCTTCTTCATATCGTATCAGCAATGGATTCACTTCCTGTGTAAAACATCGAATTGGGTAAGAGTCTCCACTGACAATTATCGCGGTGTTTATTATTGATAATCGTTCGGAATATTCTTCTATCAGCTTTCAGCAGTTTATCTGTCGTTACTTGAGTGTGCAGTTTAAATAATGTTTCACATGCATATGCTGCGTCGGGTTTAACGACAGAGGAATAGTGACGAAGTTTAGCATTCATTCAAAGAGATCGTTTTTGTAAGTTGACCACGTAGTTCTCTGTGCTCGTTGTAGTTTCAATGTGCTGCTATCTCCTAATGTTGCTTCATAGGGTTTCCAAGTAATGATCTCACCTATATAGTTTAACTTTTGTACCACCTCAACTTTTTGACCATTATGGAGTGCAATAAGGGATGTTTCACCTGGGAAGGTGGGCATCGTGTCTGTTTTCTCAAAAGAAATTTGCATCCCAACCTTTGCCGCTAATCATTCTTGCACTTCTATTGAATCTTTGCTTAATCGATACTGTTTGCAAAAAAATCCAATCGTCTTCCAAAACAAGACAATTAAGTCGATTCTTTCTTCCAGTCTTAACAGATGGTGGATATATCGTGGTCCATAGACGATTGATTTTCTCCAGCACACGGTTAAACAGTAATGGAGGCGATCCGTCACCTGCCGAAGGCCAGTTTGAATCTCAAACGATTCAGAGAATTCATTTCTGAACCTTACTCTAGATTTACTATTTCGAAGGGTGACCGCATTTAGGTTGACACGTTTCTGATGTTAACCAAATTCTGTAATGACAGACAATAGAAATTTACGATGGATACTACGTTACGTTTTATAAGAAATCGACGAAGATGATCATTAGCTCCTTGTTTCTTAACCTTCGGGGTTCCATTATCCGTTTAAGACTAAAAATTTAGTCAGGACAGCTTCGTCCTGGAGGGAGACCACCTTGATATTCAGAGTCAAGCTGTTCATGAATTCTGAAACATGGTATCCAGCAAGGATATGCCTCTATAATTATTCGGATCTGATTTACCACCTTTCTTGTATAGTGGATTGATTGTTGCAACTTTCCATTCTTCTGGTGATTTCTCTGTTTCCCGAATGTCAATTCGGAATAGTTTGCACATTTACATACTTAATAAGTTTTGCGAATAGTTGATTCTTACCCGCCTCCTTCTAATTCCCAATGTTAATTAATCGGTGCCTGTTCTTCGTCTGGATGTAGAGATCTAACTTTTTCTGAAAGCGTATTATTTTTTGGATAAGCGTCAAATTGCAAAGAATGTTCAGGTCCCGCACTATTTGCTAACTATTCAGAATATTCACCCAAAATAATTGAATTGTCGTAATTGTTATGTGCTACCTTTCCGTTCATATCTTCCATCATGACAGGAGGTGGAGTGTACACCGATGAGTCACACCATTATGACTACTCCCCACCGTGACGTTGGATGACGCCAGATGGCATTGCTGACACGTGACGCGGTAACGGAAGTGTGTAAGTGGAGAAAACAGGAACGGGGATCACCGTAGCGAAGATATGGATTGCAAACGGGGACATCCAGTGAGATAAACGACTCTGACAAAGAGCAGGTTGTTATTACACTGAGCCTGTGAACGAGTATCAAGAAAACGTCGAAGCTGGTCTAATGTTCACGTGCTACTGTCGTGAGTATCTGCGGAAAAGGGTGGAAGGGAAGTGAAACCACCACTAGGCGCTAAGTGGTTGTGCGTCCACAGCCCTTCACAGAACGTGGGATTCAGAGGCTTGTCTGCTCTGTAAAGTAGGATAGTCGGTGATGTGTGGCATCTCTGCCAAAAGAGTACAATGCTGGTGCTCGCACAAGTGTTTCGGAGCACACCGTTCATCGTACATTGTTGAACATGGAGCTCCGCAGCAGACCACTTCTGCGCGTTCACGTAACGACGTCGCCACTTACGATGGCAGTGGAAACAGGACCATCTGGATTCGACCGCCAATCAGTGGAAACGTGTCGGCTCTTCGGGTGAATCACATTTTTGGTACACTAGATCGCCGGTTGTCTCCACAAACGCTGTCATCGAGGTGAACGGTAGCTCGAGACGTGCCGTACATTACGGATGCAGGCTGGTGGTAGCAGTATTACGCTACTGGAGACATTCTCCTGCGGTCGCGTGGAACCTGTTGCAGTAATCGAAGGCACGCTAACAGCTGCGAACCACGTGACAATACAGCCAAGTAACTACCTACTGTGTGAATGATGGATGCATGGAAAGCAGATGTAAGTCTTAAATATGTAATTTGTGCAAGTTTAATTTTAAATCTTGTACATAATCTGACTGTTCTTAACTGACGATCACTGAAATGAATAGTTTACTTTAATTTTTGACAATACTCGGTTGTAATAGCCAAGAAACTAGCAAATGCCTGAATGATGGATTTAATGAAAGCAGATGTAAGTATTAAACCTGTAAATAGAAGTATAAATTTAATTCATGTACATAATTTTACTGTTTATTGACTGAGGATCATTAAAATTAATGAAACTTACATTACATTACATTTTTGTAATGTGTTTATCTGACATGTTCCGCACCTAGGAGGATTTCCTCTTTTATGGGTCTATGTTGTTGTTGTTGTTGTCATCAGTCCTGAGACTGGTTTGATGCAGCTCTCCATGCTACCCTATCCTGTGCAAGCTGCTTCATCTCCCAGTACCTACTGCAACCTACATCCTTCTGAATCTGCTTAGTGTATTTATCTCTTGGTCTCCCTCTACGATTTTTACCCTCCACGCTGCCCTCCAATACTAAATTGGTGATCCCTTGATGCCTCAGAACATGTCCTACCAACCGATCCCTTCTTCTAGTCAAGTTGTGCCACAAGCTTCTCTTCTCCCCAATCCTATTCAATACTTCCTCATTAGTTATGTGATCTACCCATCTAATCTTCAGCATTCTTCTGTAGCACCACATTTCGAAAGCTTCTATTCTCTTCTTGTCCAAGCTATTTATCGTTCATGTTTCACTTCCATACATGGCTATACTCCATACAAATACTTTCAGAAATTACTTCCTGACACTTAAATCTATACTCGATGTTAACAAATTTCTCTACTTCAGAAACGCTTTCCTTGCCATTGCCAGTCTACATTTTATATCCTCTCTACTTCGACCATCATCAGTTATTTTGCTCCCCAAATAGCAAAACTCCTTTACTACTTTAAGTGTCTCATTTCCTAATCTAATTCCCTGAGCATCACCCGACTCAATTCGACTACATTCCATTATTCTCATTTTGCTTTTGTTGTTGTTCATCTTATATCCTCCTTTCAAGACACTGTCCATTCCGTTCGACTGCTCTTCCAAGTCCTTTGCTGTCTCTGACAAAATTACAATATCATCGGCAACCTCATAGTTTTTATTTCTTCTCCGTGGATTTTAATACCTACTCCGAATTTTTCTTTTGTTTCCTTTACTGCTTGTTCAATATACAGATTGAATAACATCGGGGAGAGGCTGCAACCCTGTCTTACTCCCTTCCCAACCGCTGCCTCCCTTTCATGTCCCTCGACTCTTATAACTGCCATCTGGTTTCTGTTCAAATTGTAAATAGCCTTTCGCTCCCTGTATTTTACCACTGCCACCTTTAGAATTTGAAAGAGAGTATTCCAGTCAACATTGTCAAAACCTTTTTCTAAGTCTACAAATGCTAGAAACTTAGGTTTGCCTTTCCTTAATCTTTCTTCTAAGATAAGTCGTAAGGTCAGTATTGCCCACGTTTTCCAGTATTTCTACGGAATCCAAACTGATCTTCCCCGAGGTCGGCTTCTACTAGTTTTTCCTTTCGTCTGTAAAGAATTCGTGTTAGTATTTTGCAGCTGTGGCTTATTAAACTGATAGTTCGGTAATTTTCACATCTGTCAACACCTGGATCTAAGGAATGAATAATCAATCTAATCTAATCTAATCTAATCTGTATCCCTTCAGGCATGATGTCTTCCCCGACGGCGATGTCTCGGAGCCGAAACCGCGCTATAGTGGTTAGAGGAGCAGTACAGTGAACTCACGTTAATGTCTCGGCACCCAAATCTGCCTGATGTAAATCCTATGGAACCCATCTGGGTCGCTACTGGACGCCATCACCGCTTACGCAGGTTACCGTCCCGTCATTTGCGCGAATTACGTGACGTCACTTCCGACAAGCTTGTTCTGACCTTTTCTTGCCACTAAAGATTTTGTACCCAGCTGCCACCACATTCAGTTGTGGGTCATAATAGTTACAGAATCTACTAACTGATCACTGGGAAGTTCACTCGGAGTGGCGCTAGGCAACAATTTCTGAATGAGACGAAAGGCTGGACTTCCTACCATTGACAAAAAGTAATGTAGTGTCACAGCACCTGACAGTTTGTGAGCAATTATGTGGGCTTCATACAGTTGTAACCGCTCGAGCCATTCCTCTTCTTTTTCGTTAATCTGACGAGAAGACAGTATGGCAGTTGTTGCAGTTTGGGCTGTGACACGGCGCATTGTGAACCGTATACATTCCATCGTCGTTTAGCAATATGAAGTCCGTGATGGCTGCAAATGGTCTCCAAGTAGCCGACCATAACCATTCCCAGTCAATGATCGGTTCAGTTGGACCGGAGGATCCAGTCCATTCCATGTAAGCACGGTCCACACCATTATGGAGCCACCATCAGCTAGCATGGTGCCCTGTCAACAACATGAATCCATGGCTTCGTGGCATCTATTCCATACTTAAACCTTACCATCAAATCAACCAATTGAAATCGGGACTCACGTGACGAGGCCACGGTTTCCCAGCCAACTAATGTCACGATCCCAGGCACTGCAGGCGATGTCGTGTTATTATATAAGGCATTCGCGCCGATCGTCTGCTGCCACAGCCCATCAACACCAAATTTCTCTGCGCTGTCCAACGGACACGTTCGTCGTGTGTCCCACCTTGTTTTAGACGGTTATTTCATGCAGTGTCGCTTGTCTGTTATAAATGACAACTCTACGCGAACGCCATTGCTCTCGGTCGTTTAGTGAGGGGCTGCCGGCCACTGCGTCGTCCATGGTGAGAGGTAACGTGTAAAATGTGGTATTCTCGACACACTCTTGACACTGTGGATCTCGGAATACTGAATTCTCTATCAAAATGGAACGCCTAGCTCCAACTGCCATTCCGCGTTCAAAATATATTAATTTCCGTTGTGCGGTCATAGTCGCGACTGAAGCATTTGTATAGATATGACAATTCCGCAAGTGCATTGACCTTTTATACTTACATTCGTCACCTCACTTTAGTTGGCAGTTCTGAACATCTTCCATTTTAACACTATATTGTAATCTGTGAGCTAGTGTGATTGTGCATGTAATCATGGGCGAGACTCGGACACAGTGAGTGCCATTTTCTCTCTCATTGCTTGTTTTTTTTTTTTTTACCAGATTTTCTACGTTTTCGTTTCTACTTATCTTCTTATGGACCCTGATAACCTCGACGTTGAGTGCCCTTGTGTGTGTGTGTGTGTTTGTGTGTGATATAACGGTGTGTTAGAGTCTCGGTCCGACACAGTTTTAATCTGCCAGGAAAGTTTCATATCAGCACACACTCCGCTGCCGAGTGAAAATCTCATTCTGTGCCGTATGATTTCGTTCGCCTGCCTGGGTTCCCTTCAAGTGGACTCTCGCAACATTCCACTGTTTCGTTTATCTCAGCCAGCATCAGTAGGATCGTTGGTCTGTGTCGTCACGTCCTGACGTGAATGTTTAAGTAGTTCCTTTCTTCGTTTGTTTAGTTTTTGTCACTGTTAAAATTATAACCACTGAAGAACGTTTGTTTTTTGTAGAACAAGTGTTCAAAGCTGGCGGTAAATACACAGTTTCAATTCGTCAAACATTAAAATCAGTTTTCCCGGAGACAACACACCGCCATCGCGATACTGTGCGAGATTTGATTAACAAATTTCGAAGTACGGTTCAGATGGCTCTGAGCACTATGGGACTGAAATTCTCAGCTCATCAGTCTCCTAGAACTTAGAACTACTTAAACCTAACTAACCTAAGGACATCACACACATCCATGCCCGAGGTAGGATTCGAACATGCGACCGTAGCGGTCGCGCGGCTCCAGACTGTAGCGTCTAGAACCGCTCGGCCACTCCGGCCGGCTCGAAGTACTCGTTAGGTGACAGATACACCGAGAAGTGGTCGTCCTAGCGTTTTGTCTGACGATAAGCTACTCGATATTTCCGATAAAATGTCCACGAGTCCGTCCGAAGAAGTCAGTAATGAAACTCGCTCAGGAAATCTATGTTAGTGTCGGAACGGCCCACACAGCTGTAAGGAAAAAATTAGAACTTTTCCCACACAAAGTGAAAGTCGTGCAAGAACTGAAAAATACTGATCATGGCAAGAGACTTCATTATTCTCAATCGTTCAAAAATTTCTTTCAACAAAATGGAAGAGATATTCTTAATGAAACGTTTTTCACTGATGTGGCGTGATTTCATTTGTCCGGGAACATCAACTCGCAAAATTCTCGTATGTGGAGTACTGAAAATCCATTGTGTATACAGGATTAGACGAATTGAATTGTTTATTCAACAACAGGGGGGACACTCAGCAGTTAATGTGGAAATTTGTGAGTAAAAATGAATATTCAATAAATTAATAACTTGTATTTCACTGAGTTTCATTTCGGTATATTCGCTGCGGCATACGGCACGCGTGGCTAACAATCTTACGGCATTGCGGAGAGACATTTTGAACACCCCGTATATGTATAGAATAAGTGTGCGACCTGTGTCGGCCTGCGACATCAGTTAAAAGTCAAAAGTCGAATGCGTGATACAAGCAGAATGCCCAGAAACAGTAACTTACAACGTAAGTGGGGAAGTCGACAAAGACATCCGCTTCAAGCTGGGTGCTGTTGTAGCACTGTGTCTCCTGGATTCTTATCCCCCGGCCAACAGTGCCATCCGATCATTTCATGCTTACCGGACTGAAGACCCTAAGACTGATCAATGGCAGCAAGAAAATATCCACGGGTGGTGTAAATGCTCAATTGTCGGAATATGTCGGTTGTTTCCTCAAACGTACTAGGGGTCCTCTTCGATTTTCTATCTACTGACCGTACACGGTATGAAGGTGATTGCCGGGATATGAATTTATTAAAGCAATGCAGAGTGCCTCTCAAAAGGACTAAAAAAAATCCACACTAGACACTTCCCAGCGCTGTTATGTACAAGAAATTTCGAACTTTTTCTTCTTACTTGTGTTTGATTTCTATGTTTATTATCAAATGAAAATATTAATTAAATCATATTAAATCATATTTCTAATAAAAATTACATGTTATTAATCTTTGATCACATGAGGTTTGTCGTTATGTGAATGACAGAGAGTGGCTCAGACAGAATTTCTCTTTGAAGTTATCAATGACAGCTTGCTCTAAATGTAGAAAATGTAAATGCAGGTGAGTTGGAAAAACAATCCTGTAATGTCCGAACATAGTGTTACTAGCCTGATGTTTGACACAGTCATGTCGATTTAAAATGTAGGGCCGCGCGGGATAAGCCGAGCGGTCTTGGGCGCTGCAGTCATGGACTGTGCCGTTGATCCCGGCGGAGGTTTCGAGTTCTCCCTCGGGCACGGGTGTGTGTCTTTGTCCTTAGGATAATTTAGGTTAAGTAGTGTGTAAGCTTAGGGACTGCTGACCTCAGCAGTTAAGTCCCATAAGATTTCACACACACACACACGTAAAGTTGCAAAATGATATGACATGGAACGAACACGTAAAGACAGTAGTAGGCAAGATGAATAACCCACGTTGGTTAACTGGAAGAATTTTAGAAAAATGTAGCTCATCTGTAAAGACGTTATCAGCAAAAGCGCTTAGCCCTGCTCCGTTTACACAGGGACGCTAAACTGCTTTGCAACTGTGTTAAGAATGTTCGGATACAAACCCGTTGGCAGTGAGCTCAAATTACAGAGTTTTTTTGTTCCTCGAAATTGTGTCTCAAAATATGTCTTTGCCATTTGTCAGTGTCCAGCCCTGGAAGTGTCGCCTGCAGGATGGCATTCAGTTCGAGCAGCTTCTGGATTAGAGGTGCTTGTGAACAACTGACCTGTTAAGTTTCAAGTTGTCATTGACCGATGATGTAACTTTTTCTTTATGCGATTAAAGCCCATCTGTTGCGTCTCTGCAGGCCAGGGTGGCCGATCGGTTCTAGGCGCTACAGTCTGGAACCGCGCGACCGCTACGGTCGCAGGTTCGAATCCTGCCTCGGGCATAGATGTGTGTGATGTCCTTAGGTTAGTTAGGTTTAAGTAGTTTCTAAGTCTACGGGACTGATGACCTCTCATAGTGCATAGATCCATTTGAACCATTTTTGGATAAAATCGTATATCGAGCTGTCATTAGATTTTTGTTTTTGAAAGACAATACACCTACGCAAATAAAACATGAGCTGGACGCTGTGTGCAGGGACACTGCATTGTCATTTAGCACCATGAAATTTTGGGCAGCTGAATTTAAACGTGGCCGTACGGGCTTGGGTGACGACGAATGTTCGGGAAGGCCCAAAACTGCAAGCACTGATGATAACATTGCACAGATTCATCTGTCGGTGCTATAAGGAATAGCTTTTACAGGATCATACCACGCAATATTAATTGACGAGCTGAAAGCGGAAATTTAGCAAAAGCGATTATATTTGCTGAAGAACAAATTTGTTTCACCAAGACAATGTGCTGTCTGACACCTCAGTGGTTGCCGTGGTGAAAATCCACGAACTGCGGTTTCTACTGCTTGACCACCGTTCGTACACACCAGAACTAGTTCCAAGGAACCTTTTTACGTTCCTTCGGCTACAAGTTGAGCTCGGATGACAGAAATTTTCCTCGAATTAGGCGCTCATCACCTTCGTAAACAATTATTTTTACAGAGAAAGACACCATTACGAGAGTCACTGCAAAAGGAATGCACACTATTTTTGTAAAAATACAGTTTTCATTCTGCTTGTGTGAAAGTTTTACTGTGTTTAGATACATCCTTCCCGCTTGTTTAAAACTTAGTTGAACCTCTTCCCGTGAGTGGCACCGTCACAGCATGTTTTGAAGATGGCTGCTACACTTGACGTTCGTCAGAAGCAACGTGCTGTGAAAACGAGACAGTGGGAAACATCCACAAGAGGTTGAAAAGGGTGTATGGAGATGCTGCTCTCGATCGCAGTACAGTTAGTTGGTGGCCAAGCAGGTTACGTGATGAAAGCGGGCACGGCAATATTGAGGATTGTCCTCGCAGCCGCAGGCCTCGTAGTGCACACACTCCAGACAAAGTGCAGAGAGTTAACGAATTGGTGACTGCTGACAGACGCATCACAGTGAACGAATTGTCACGCTACGTTGGGATAGGGGAAGGAAGTGTTTGCAGAGTACTGAAAGTGCTGGCGTTAAAAAAGATTTGTGCCAGGTGGGTTCCCAGGATGTTGACAGTGGGTCACAAAGATGAATTTCTTGGAAGAATTGTGACTAGTGATGAAACATGGCTCCATCATTTTTCACCAGAGACGAAGAGGCAACCAATGGAGTGGCATCATGCGAATTCCCCAAGAAAAAAAATTCAAAACCACACCTTCTGCTGGAAAAGTTATGGCTACGGTGTTTTTCGAATCCGAAGGACTATTGCTTGTGGACATCGTGCCAAGTGGAACCACCATAAATTCTGATGCATATGTGAAGACATTGAAGAAACTTCAAACTCGACTGAGTCGTGTTCGATGCACATCGGCAAAAGCAGGATGTTTTGCTGCTGCATGACAATGCACGGCCACATGTCAGTCAAATTAACCATGGAAGCAATCACAAAACTCGAATGGACCACACTGAAACACCCTACATACAGTCCTGACCTGGCTTCATGTGACTATCATCTATTTGGGAAACTGAAAGACACTCTTCGTGGAACAAGGTTTGAAGATGTTGACTCCCTTGTGCACGCTGCCAAACAGTGGCTCCAACAGGTTTGTCCAGAATTTTAGCGTACGGGTATACAGGCGCTGGTTCCAAGATGGCGTAAGGCAGTTGGGAGGGATGGGAATTATGTGGAGAAGTGAAAATATTGTTCCTAAAGGATGTATCTACACACTGTAAAAAAAAAAATAGTGTGCATTTCTTTTGGAGTGACCCTCGTATTTGTACGGATGGGGGAAGTGTGTAGACTTACAAGGAGATTATGTTGAACAATAAAAATAAATATGATGAAAAACGTCTAATTCCTTTGTTAGATCGTGGACTTTTCAGACTACTCTGGTAGACTTTGTTCTATGGGACACGATTTTTCAATCGCCTTGTAGATTAGCGCTATGCCGCTCCGCGACGCCACAGTGGTGTCGTGCGCGAAATAGCGGTTGACGGCCGGCGACACCGCAGTGGTGTTGTGAGCATAGCTTCGTTCAGTGGCCGGCGACAGCAATGGCTCTGAGCACTATGGGACTTAACAGCTGTGGTCATCAGTCCCCTAGAACTAACCTAAGGACGTCATACACATCCATGCCCGAGGCAGGATTCGAACCTGCGACCGTAGCAGTCGCGTGGTTCTGGACTGCGCGCCTAGAACCGCGAGACCACCGCGGCCGGCCGGGCGACAGCACTTTAGTATCTTTGGATACTGTTGGTGTTTTCTTCAGCTAACAATAAGTTACACACGTCAACAAGTTTGTTTTTACAAGTACTTGTGCCCTTTCATCATGGCGGACGAACGAGACAATAGGATTATTTACGGTGAATGCGTCTTGTCTGACGTTCTGGACGACTTGGCCAATTGGGAAGAAGACACTGGATATCAAAAAAATGCTAGTGAATCTGAATCGAAGGAAGATAGTGAAATACGTCCAAGAAGAATTCGGCGAACGCTACGGTTGCCAACTGATTCGGCTGGATCAGACGAAGAAGACAGTGCACTTTGATTTACCGAGGACCAATAATAAATTTGAAGGATCCCCGGGTCAAAACATATTTCACAAAGATGCACAGATATATTGCGAACGATCTATTTGAATATATTAGTAACGAACCAACAAGATCTACAGTCAAAATTGCAAAAGAAGGAAACTGGATTTAAAAAATACCAAATTTGTCGACGACACGGGACCCGAACTTATAAAATTGTTTGGGTTTGCTATCCTTATGGGAATTGTAAAAAAAGCAAGGATCGATGATTGTTGATCAACGAATCCCTTGATAGACACATCGATATTTCGCAAAACGATGTCCCGCAACCGATTCAGACAAATATTATCATTTTTACATTTTTCCGGCAGAAAAATAAATCGCATAATGCCGACCGGGTTGTCAAAGTGCAATTCGCAATTTGTTATTTTTCCAAAATGTTTAAAGAAACGTTTAATCTAAGTCAAAACATTTCAGTTGATGATGGAATGATACCGTGGCGTGGACGGTTAAATTTTAAAGTTTACAGTCCGTCGAAAATTACGAAATACTCATTTGGATGCTGTGTGATTCGACTACGGGATACATTTGCATACATTTTCTCATTCAAGATATTGAAACGTCCCCTTTGAACAATTATACATGACTGTGCTTAAACTGACACACAATATTTTTTCAGCGCAACGCAATCTGACTTTCAAAAATCCCTACAAAAGAATGGCCCTGACTAACATTAACCTATACCTTTCTCAAATCACATACCTCACAAAAATCTTGGTTACTCGAACTACTGCAATACAGCGAGCACCACTACTGCCAGCTAAATAAAAGATTCAAACTACTGAAGGCACTAACTACTGATAAACATAGTTAGCAAATGAAAGATTTTAATAGAGAACAAACAATGTATTTACCTTAATAGTGTTCAAAAGTCATAATATATATAGCAGTTCATGACATGCAGTCTTACAAATTTCAAAACTCCGCCATCTCTCTCCCCACATCCCCCACTGCTGGCGGCTCACCTCCAACTGCGCAGCGCTACGCTCTGGTAACATCCAGCTGCCCAACACTACAATACCCAACAACAATGCCAACCAGCCACAGACTGCACACAGCACAGCCAGTGATTTTCATACAGAGCGCTACGCGGCGTTACCAATAAGAAAACCTAAACAGCCTACTTACAATATATTCCGCGCGCTGGACAGCCTTTAGCAAAAACAGGTATGGAACTATTGACACCTTCTGATGGAAAGTGGCATCACCTCTGCATGAATAACTGTTATAACAATGTAGAACTTGCGGAGAAGCTACTTGACAAGAAAATTGGAGTTTGTGGAACGATACGGCAAAATAGAGGGTTTCCGGAAAATTAAAGCACGCTAAAGTGAATGTTTCCAGAAAGAGATTTTCACTCTGCAGCGGAGTGTGGGTCGATATGGAACTTCCTGGCAGATTAAAACTGTGTGCCGGAGCGAGACTCGAACTCGGGACCTTTGCCAATCGCGGGCAAGTGCTCTACCAACTTTTTTTATTTTTAAATCTCATTTTGTTCGTTATTGTTCGTTTCGATTGTTTGTGGCGGACGTCACCTGACGCCCGTTGAAGGTCGTTATTGATCCATTCACTCAGTTTTTTTATTACAGAGGGCAGTTAACCCTCTGACCGAACACGCTGAGCTACCGTGTGGCAATATTTGAACCAATGACCTTTTGTTCAGCATTTGCTCACGCTAACCACGGGACCACGGCGCTCCTACCAACTGAGCTACCCAAGCACGACTGACGCCTCTTCCTCACAGCTTTACTTCTGCAAGTATCTCGTCTCCCACCTTCCAAACTTCGCAGGAGAATTTCTGTTAAGGACTAGCTCTCCTGAAAGACAGGATATTGCGGAGACAAGGTTCGCATGAGAGCTTCTGTAAAGTTTGGAAGGTAGGAGACGAGGTACTGGCGTAAGTAAAGCTGTGAGGACCGGGCGTGAATCGTGCTTGGGTAGCTCAGTTGGTAGAGCACTTGCCCGCGAAAGACAAAGGTCCCGAGCTCGGGTCTCGTGTCCGGCACACAGTTTTGCTCTGCCAGGAAGTTTCATATCAGCGCAGACTCCGCTTCAGAGTGAAAATTTCATTCTGGAAACATCCCCTAGGCTGTGGCTAAGCCATGTCTCCGCAGTATCCTTTCTTTCAGGAGTGCTAGTTCTGCATGGTTCGCAGGAGAGCTTCTGTAAAGTTCAGAAGGTAGGAGACGAGGTACTGGCGGAAGTAAGCTGTGAGGACGGGGCGTGAGTCGTGCTTGGGTAGCTCAGTTGGTAGAGCACTTGCCCGCGAAAAGCGAAGGTCCCGAGTTAGTCTCGCTACGGCACACAGTTTTAGTCTGCCAGGAAGTTTCAAAAGTCAATGCGTTTGAAGCTTGTCCTCGACGGAAAGGTGACAAGCGGCCGGCGACAAGCCAAGTAATCCGAATTAGCGCTGCCGGCGCCGAGCGAATAAATTTGTACGAGACGCGCGGACGGCAAAGTATTAACACGCTAGGAAAGTTTACGTAGCTACAGAACTACGGCGTATTCCGAAGGAATAGAGATGTGTTTCCTGCGACTAGAAGGTGACACTGAGTACTCGGATTTAAACAGAAATGGGGACGTGACGCATGCGGCGTGAACCCGCTGAACTCGTGACGTCACAGCCAGCAGCCGGGTGTAAACAAACGATGCGAGCGACTAGAGGCGGAGCGTTATCTTGCACTTGCTGCGCTCGCGTTACGTCACGGCTGGAGACGGTTTCCTCGCAGCTCGCCGCCCGGTGCGTGCAGTCGCACGCGTCCTGCCGGCGGTCACGCACTAGGAAGCGTCCACCGAGCACGCGTGCGGGTAGCGGATAGTGGCTGCGTAGCTTCCGGTCCAGGGCGGAAGGCGGCCACGCCCACCCGCTGCTCGCCAGGGAGCCCCAGTAGCACGTCACCTCTCCCCAGGACAGCACCTGCCGACGTGTGGTGTTCCTTCAGTACACGGCCAATCTGTCACTTGCCGTCTCTTTGTCTGATAAACCGTCACCGCATCGCCGCCTTATGACGGACAGACCGTCACTGCCCTTCATCGGCAGCTCCACTAGACATTAACTTCCGATTGTGTTGTCTATGAAAGTGTTCCGGAGGAGGGCCGATAACCGAAACGCAAAGTGTGACCACTAGGAGAAGTTGTGCTCTCGTCAACGATCGGAAAGCGTGTGATGTTTCAGAGTGCGTTTGTCGTGTTGGCAGAAGAGCCAATACCGTGTTACTAGTGGAGGCCGAAATGCTCGCGTTTTACCTCACGCTGGCTGGCGTGGGGAGGGAAGAACTATACTGACGAGGGGTCTGGAACACGACAAGGAATTAGAATTCAGAAAGCGGACGTAATTAGTTTGATACTTAACTTTAATCCACTAATGATGAACGTCGCTCTTGACGGTACATGATTATAACAATATTTTCTGTTCAGAATACATTCGTAGCAACTGAATATGGCACCTTGCTAGTAACTGAATATGACGTAGCTGAAGGCTATGCTAAACTGTCGTCTCTGCAATTGAGAGCGTCTGTATACAGTGAACCATCGCTAGCCAAGTCGGCTGTACAACTGGGGCGAGTGCTAGGGAGTTTCTCTATAGATTAGACCTGCCGTGTGGCGGCGCTCGGTCTGCAATCACTGATAGTGGCGAGACGCGGGTCTGACGTATACTAACGGACAGTGACCGATTTATAGGCTACCACCTAGCAATTGTGGTGTCTGGCGGTGACACCACAGCGTTAACGGGGAAAAATTAGGTTCCCGGAGCCGAAACGAGCAGCTATGAAAAATTAACACGTCATTTGAAAGGTTTCCCTCATCGCCGATGTGTTGCTGAGGTATGAGGGAACAGGAAATCGGTTTAACACTCACGCACACATCTATGACAGTGTAATCGCTTCACCGCTGAGTTTGAAGTTCATCCGAGTTCTCGGTCTAGACATCAGGAACTCCTGCGGCGAAAAATAAACTAGCTCAGCTTCGAATTTAAGACCAGCTTTTTGTAGGCTGTACTGACGAAACATACGTAAAAGCAACAGTTTATGGAAAAAAATATCCCAGGTGTTAGTCGGCAGTTGGGGTGGTGAGACAACTTCTGTCGTATTAGCGCTATCTGGTTCCTTCTGGGCTGCAAACATGTAATTTACAAGTAGTTTAATCGGATTTTGCGTCAGTTCTGACACATTTTCAGATCTTTATTGCGGGACGGTCAAAGAAAATAATCTACAGCAGATGCTAGAGTGTCGAAGCGTTTCAAATGCCGGACTTATTCTAGACTGGACGGAAAGAGGTTGTTCACAGCTGGATACTTTCGATTATGTACGCAGTCGATCTGTACAGTTTTCATTGCCTCGTGTCCACTTCGTTATGGAGTACCATAGGTGACTGCGAATGATACAATAATAAAACTACTTCTGCATCGGAGACGGGAAATTTTCACGTAATCCGAGATTGCATCAGTTGCGAGAGATTATCAAATCGTTGATTTTAGAACGGTCAAAGCAAGAGGATATTCTGGAACGAGTACTAGACAGTCTCAGTTTCGTGTTTGAAGCACTAATTTTGTTCTATAATGTGCAAAAATAATTTGTGTCCAGTCCGTCAGTTTTTATCATACAGTCGATATCCTCAGTTCTAATTTGACTTGCCTTCATTGTACTATGGAGTAGCAGAGATCACTGGGAACGATTAATCATTTTGCGAATACACCGAAGGAGCAATCTGTTTGACGTACGGTGACATTCCTCCCACGGCCGCTGAAACTCAACCTGAAAAATCCTGAAATAGGTCGTGACTCTTTTCAGTACCAGCGTAGTTCCAAGGTCCAAAAGTGTGACCGTGTCCGTAAGTGTGTCGTTCCAGGTACAAGGGAGGTAGGATTGTTGGTACCAGAGGAAGCAGTATTTTCCATTGCAGACTATATGCATCTAATCCGACGGTCTACCAAAAATGAAATTCCAGGTCTCACGTCGGCCAGCTTAATATCGTCTGGGGAAAGAAAGGGAGGTAATTGGAGTTCCGTATTTAATCTATTTTTTTTCTAGATTGTAGACAGATTTCTAAAAATCCGAGATCTCGTCAGGTCTTGAGGTATTGTCGAAACTTTCGTCCCGGGACTGCCAAAGCAAGGGAGTCGCTTGGGTCAAATTTTGTACCTGAAATATAGAATCTCCTGTAGACTGAATGGAAAGAATTTGTGCAGCGTTCTCTCTGACATACGTCGACAGTGCTACCACTGTCCGCAAGGATTAACGCGGAAAAGTGTCGAAGAAAGTTGTGACTGTTCAAATGATGGCGTAGTTCAAGGGTCCGACAGTAAGATCTTACCCACATCCCTGGGGTGTCACGTTAAATGGAGATGGGTATTTCGGGGAAGCAGTTGTGCATTTATTGCTGAGTATGTGACGTTATGACTGGGGAAACCGCCGAAGTTCTGTTTCATGCGCGAAAGTAGTAGTCGCTCCGTCGGTAGGAACTCGGAAGAAACTGTAGGTCAAACGGCTGACTGAAAGAGCGCATTCGGAAGCCTTGAAACGCTTAAAGAGACGCAGCATCGGTCAGAAGCGTGCCCTGATACATCTGTCGATGGATCGCTTGGAGTGCGCTATCGCTGTTACGTAACAGCTGTGTCATCGGCAGGAGCCGAATGTATCACAGCGTTCTACTGGCTGTGGTGGGGGTTGGCTGACCGGCAGTGCTTATCCGTCTTCAGTAGTAGCTCGGCTGCTGCTCGACTCGGTTCTTCGTCGTGAGTCAGCGTGCAGCCCTGCGCGCTGATCGTTACCACCCTGACGTGTCAGGTAGCGCCCAAGAGCTCCGTGAGTCAGGAACGAGACTGGAGTGCAGTTTTCCGCGTGTATCCTCGGGCGCACAGTGTAGTGAGAGGCATCTGTTGTAGCATCTGACCGGCAGTGGCGCAGTATGTGTGTGTGTATGTGTGTGTGTGTGTGCGCGCGCGCATGACAAGTGTTTCGCGTGTTAATTAGGCCTCAGATAGTAACACGATTTGTGGCGCCTCTCCTCGGCCCCATTCGCATGTAGTTACGACATTCGGCGAGCGCCTGAAGGCGTCTTCAGTACGGCGCCCGGCTGTTCCAAAACATTCCCTCACATCGCGTCTGCTCTACCGGAGGTGGATTTCCACGTTTCCACAGGCATCAGCGAGTCTGAAGTTTTCCTAAACAGTTGTCGTATAGAACGTTGCAGTAATGGATTCGTTGTGGTGCGTTTGACAACAAATAAGTCTGGTGGAACACAGGGTGTGATGTAGTGAAAGAAATTGTGCAGGAGTGAGTGGAGTTTTGGAGAAAATTTGCGAGTTATAGTGAATGTCAGGTACAGTAGTGTTATAGGCTTTACACGGTCAGAATCGTCTGTAGATAGAAATTTACGCTCCCAGGACAGTGAAAAAAGCAAAAAAACTGCATGCTGTGATTGATTTGTGCTACCAGAGAGTCGGTTAACGAGTGGCTTTTGCACAGGTGATATTAGCAAGCGCAATCTGTTTCTAAATAGCTGTGCTGTAAAACGTCGCATTAAGGAACAGAAGCTACTAGCCAGTGTGATGTGTGACGTAGCCGGAAAATGTTTCGTATTCAAGAACAGTCTAGTGCAATTTCTCGTAAGGTTCCATACTGTGTTGATTACCTGGCTTCCTCCTACACTTGTCTGTGTGCTATAACATCAGTACTCGTGTGACAGGAGCGTGCAGAAAAACGATTATCTGGCGGAAAAATTGCACTTTGTAAACGAATAGTTTGTCTTTGCAAAGTGCCAGTGCGACCATGGAGTGACAGCGTTGAGGTGCTTTTGACTGCAAATATCGAGTTGTGTGAGTCGTGGAGTATTGGGTACAACGTGCAGAAATCACGGGAGTTTCGGAGAAATATAGCGAGTAGCAGTGTGTGACAGGTGAAGTAGTGTTATATAATTTAGACAATGATTGTATGCTGCTAAGACGGGTGACAATAGACAGGGACACAGTGTGGTGTGATTCGTGTGTGAAATGACTGCCAGAGTGCTATCGACTGCCTATGAATCAATTTAACGAGAAGACGGTTGGATTGCTGGCCCTGTTAGCGACAGAAGAATTCGCTTGCCTTAGTTTAGGGTTAGCGGGATTGGACTCGGTGTTCGGCGAGGACGTCGGAGATAGCGGAGTGATAGAGCGCAGTGACAAGTGCGTCGGCATGGCGCGCGGGCCGTGGCGCGCGACCCTGTGGTACCGGCTTCGCACCCTGCTGCGGTGCTGGTGGGCGGCCGTGTTCGGCGGCAACAGGCGGCGAGATGCACCGACTCCAGCGCACCAGCAGGCCAGCGGGGAGTGGTGCTTCCGCAGGTGAGTCGCCGCAGACAACCTAGCTCTGGTGCCGGGAATCAACTGAACTTCCCGATACCGGAAGCACTGAACCATGATATAATGCTGTTGTGGTGTATGACGTCATAAGCGCACATACATAGGACATCACTGGAAACATTTTATATATATGGTGTTACAAAGAGGTACGGCAAACTTTCAGGAAACATTCCTCACACACAAATAAAGAAAATATGTTATGTGGACATGAGTCCGGAAACGCTTACTTTCCATGTTAGAGCTCATTTTATTACTTCTCTTCAAATCACGTTAATCAAGGAATGGAAACACACAGCAACAGAACGTACCAGCGTGACTTCAAACACTTTGTTACAGGAAATGTTCAAAATGTCCTCCGTTAGCGAGGATACATGCATCCACCCTCCGTCGCATGGAATCCCTGATGCGCTGATGCAGCCCTGGAGAATGGCGTATTGTATCACAGCCGTCCACAATACGAGCAGGAAGAGTCTCTACATTTGGTACCGGGAATGCGTAGACAAGAGCTTTCAAATGCCCCCATGAATGAAAGTCAAGAGGGTTGAGGTCAGGAGAGCGTGGAGGCCATGGAATTGGTCCGCCTGCACCAATCCATCGGTCACCGAATCTGTTGTTGAGAAGCGTACGAACACTTCGACTGAAATGTGCATGAACCACATGTTTTGTCGTACTTGTAAAGGCACATGTTCTAGCAGCACAGGTAGAGTATCCCGTATGAAATCATGATAACGTGATTCATTGAGCGTAGGTGATGAACACTAACCTGTTGATGCTACTTACTGATGTGCTTGATGCTAGTACTGTAGAGCAATGAGTCGCATGTCAACACAAGCACCGAAGTCAACATTACCTTCCTTCAATTGGGCCAACTGGCGGTGAATGGACGAAGTACAGTACATACTGACGAAACTAAAATGAGCTCTAACATGGAAATTAAGCGGTTCCGGACACATATCCACATAACATCTTTTCTTTATTTGTGTGTGAGAAATGTTTCCTGACAGTTTGGCCGTACCTTTTTGTAACACCTATATTTTACGATCGTATTGACCTGTTAGGATCACGTTAAAAACTTCCAGTATTCCGTCATTTTCTCCCCATGACTTCTCTTCCTTCGTTGTTCCAGATTTTTTTTATTTCTTCTGCTTTGTAAGCCTTCCAAATTTAGTATTTCATTTTTAAAACGGTTTCTTTCAGCTATTTATGATTCTTTGATGTTGTTTCTTCTAGATATTTCCTCTGTAATCCATGCTATTCTCTATTTCTTCTTCCAGAAATATGTATTTGTTCTGTTCGTCTATTCTTTGCATTCGATAGAGGTGTACGAGAAAGGTTATCTTCGTTTGGCCATTACTTCAGATATTGCCTCTATATATTTGTAGATCTCCTCATTACTTCTTATTTTCCAACCATCTGCAGTTTTTATTGCACCCATTATTTTTCTAATAATCCTTCTTTCAAGTGGCTCTAGTTTGTTCATATTATAGTTCATCGTGAGGCATTCGGATCCATATAAACATACTGGTCGTACCCTTGTGGTGTAGTGATTTAGTTTTATTTTTCTGGACATGCATTTCTGGTTGTAAATATTTTTGGTCAAACCTTTGGCCATTACTTCAGATATCTTCTCTATATTTTTATAGATCCCCTCTTTACTTCTTAATTTCCAACCACCTGCAGTTTTCATTGCACCCATTGTTTTTCTAATAATCCTACTTTCCAGTGGCTCCAGTTTGTCCAAGTTATAGCTCATCGCGAGGCATTCAGATCCATATAAACATTCTGGTTGTACCATTGTAGTGTAATGTTTTAGTTTTCTAGATATACATTTCTTGTTGTAAATAGTTTTGGTCAAACCATATGCTCTTTCCATTTTGTTAATTCTTACATATACTGCAGATGTTTCTAGTCCATTCTGTTGTGTAGTTTCTCCACAATATTTAAATTTATTTACTCGCTTTATTTTACCAGTTTGTATTTCTATGAATTTTGGCGCATTTTTTATATTTGTCTTGAATTTTGTTTTTTTCAGCTGAAAGTTTGAGACCAGTTGTTTGCTACTTTTTCCAGAAGGTTTATCTGAATAACTGCTTCTGTCAGGTTTTCAGAAAGTATTGCAAAATCGTCCGCAAAAGGCGAGCAGTTTACCTTAATTCCATTTGTCTTCCTTCCCAGAGTTATTGGTCCAATTTTGTGCTTTTTTGAGCCCCTAATTCCAGATCCTTACAATTTTTTCTAGAACACAATTAAACAGTAAAGGTGATAAACTATCACCTTGTCTAACACCAGTTTTTATTTCGAATGCCTGAGATACTTCTCCCATAAATTTGACTTTAGATATTTTACCTCTTAGTATTTCACGAATTATATTTGCTAATTTTGATTTAACACCAAATTCTCTAATGACCGTATCTATTATTTCTCTGACCATACAGTCAAATGCTTTCTTGAAATCACTAAATGACACTGTTATTGGTTTGCTGGTTAACATTCTGTGGCGAATTACTGACTTTAATTTAAAAATTTTGTTCTGCACAGGATCTTCCCCTTCGAAAACCGCCCTGGTATTCTCCCAGTTGTTTGTCTAAAGTATCTATTTTATTTTTTTTTATTTTTTGTGAGTCAATTGAACCTACCGACACAGGGCGTCAACGTTTATCAGTGATATAGTGCTGTTATGATCTATGACACCATACGTGCGTCTGTATAACATTTTTATGGATCAGTTGTACCTATCATTATCGGATGTCAGCCTTGATTCATGACGTAATGCTATTCTACCAAGTGACGTCACACGTGCCCCAGCAGAAAGAGAATAGAAAAGTGACAATATTCGTTTTATGTCCGTACTGTTTTTCGGTCTAGGTTAGAAGGTGACACCGTTTGTTTCTTGCTGACTGATTAAGTCAGTTTGCAATTCTCACGTGCTCCTGTGAACTTCCGCATTTAAAAATTGAGTTCAAATAAGAGGGACAGTTGGAATAGTTCAATACTTCCTCATTGAGATAAGTGAATAGCGTTCTACTTATCTAAATTTGCAATCTTTCCATTAGCAGCCGTCGTAATCGTTGTGTCACTTGTCTACGGAATGATTGTTTGCTGCTAGAAAAGTATTGAATTTGCATTTACTTAACACACTGTTATAAACGAATCTTCTCAGACCACTTTTTAATTGATTTTTATAGTTTTAATCATTTTTTTTTTGTTTTCAGCAGAAATGCTACATTGCAAACACTAGCATACTCGCACAGTTGTATGTTGTGGACAAAATACATGTCTCCTCTACACGAAATTCAGAATGAAACTACCTTGAAAAAATTACAGATGGCGAGAGCTCTGCATTGACTCTTTGAGTGTTTGACAACGTTTTCGGTTTTTTACACATTTTTTCGTTCGTTATTATTACATTAGTTTGGTCCATTGAAATCTTTACTTATGTCTTTACGAGCAGATAATATTAATATGTCACTAATTTTATATATAATATAAGCTCTCTTACTGGGTTGCTAGGCCTAACGTAATTGAGGATTTTCTTTCGGGGTTGACTCCCCCAGCCTTTGATAAGGCGATGTCATACTACAAGGCAGCAGCTGCTGGTTTTGGTCCACCCCGGGTATTTTATTTCCCGGGTACCCACCATATCTGGTGAGCATTCCCCCATCCGCCACCTGGGGAGGCGCCGGATGGGAGACCAGCAAACTCCACACGGGTGTCATTAAATTTATATATCATTCGTTTCTAGTCTGTGGCACCCACACCATCATTCTATTCTATTTCAACCTATTAATGGTAGTCATCACTTCAGATGAAGCTATATTCATCAATTTTCTCAAAAGTATTGTTTTTTAATTTCTTGTAAAATACACAATGGTGTAACAGTTTTCGATAATACAAAACATTAAACATAAGATGTAGATCACATCCGATTACGAAAAAGTATCATTTTTACCACATTAATTTTTAGGTGACGTCTAACTTATCAGGAAATGTTGGTTTTCTTTAATGGAGTACATATAAAAATTGGTGAACAAACGGATTATATAGAGATTGGAACTGAAGGTGTTAATAGTTTGTGACTGGAGACAAATACGTAACGCAAGTGAAGGGCGTCAAAGTATTCAGTTTAAAATAACCCAAATGAATACAGACTCATTTACAGATAATTTCCTCCCATTACGAGTATACAAAAACAAAGCAGATTTACCAAAGTCTTTATTAGCAAATTCGGCCATATGGTAGATGCGAAATGCAACAATGTCTCTCTCAACGAAACTTTCGAGTTCACCAACATTGGGTACTCCAGGACCTCCACGGACAATGGCTACAGTAAACCATCCGTTACCATGACCAAACGAATCATTAATATCTAAACTAAAATTATGTCGGCGCCCACAGAAAACAGAAGGTCCGTCCAGCAAGGCTTGAGCAGCGACAGACTGGTATACGATTCTTCATGTCTCCCGATGTTGTAGCAAACTCAATGTTCTCGATGGTTTTGTACAACAGTGTAAACCACCTCCTAGCAACCATTGTCAAAATTTATCTTGGAAAATGACTTACGCGTCGAAATAAATTCAGCATAATGTCCAGTTTCATTTCACACCCGACATCTACGTTATGCTGGAAGGTAAGATTGGCTGCGAGTCAGCTAAGGAAACGAATGTGATGAGCTGATAATGCGCATATTGGATCACGGTATGTCGCTTATGTCCGCCATTTTGATGACATCGTAGGCGAAAGCAATCGGTCGGTATCGATGGCTTCAATTAACCTGTCAAGTCTGTTAATATCGTGCGATCCGCTCGTTGAACTGCTCCCCTTCAAGAAAACAGTAAATCAGTGTCAGCTGTAGAGAACGTCCCACGAACATACAGACTAAATGAGTTTTCGTTTTCATTTTCTCCCACCGTTTCGTGGATCATATTCGCGACATCTCCCTACAATTTTAGACGTGTCGGTAGCTTTACAATCGAAATACATTTCGTCCGTGAAATCGTGGCTACACGCTGGTCATTTACATAATTTTTTGTATTCGAAATGTACAACAAAATTTGATAAATATAATGAAACGACATCAATACTATCTGCTCAGAAATTCATCTTAACCAGAAATGATTTAAATTTCGTTTTAAAATTTTCATTGTCTTCAAGGGCCTTCAACTCGTAAGGAAGATGGACAAATATTTTTATGGTGCATAATTCGTTTCTTTCTGTGCAAGATGGGCAGTGGCGGGTATTTTTGTTTCTAGAGTGACATGTACAAGGTGAATTACCTAAAACTTGCACCGAAAACATTGCTGAAATGGAAAGTGCTATTGCTGGGCGGTTTTCAAAGAATGGATTGGTAGCCAAGGGCTCGTATTGTTAGGCAATAAACAAATTGCAATAATACTTAGAAAGTGTATTTTTTGTGCATACATATACTGTTTTTAATGGAACAGCGGCTACTGACATTAACAGAATAGACAGAGGGTCAATTAGAATTTCAGTGGTGTTTGTTGCAGGATTCTAGCGCGATTCGTTTACGACCTGTTAGGTCATCTTCCAGGTATGCTAGAAAACGTTCCTCTGCAGACTAGGAGGAACATCTGGTGCCTGCATAAATGGTGTCCAGCATCATAGCTCGCGGAGTACTACAGCACGTCTCCAGAATTCACGTAACTGCTACCACAGAAGTTGTACACGTGTCCGTCTGGGAGCTATTCAAGATACGATACCTCGTAAACGACTCGCGCTAGAATCCTGCAACAAACACCACTGACATTATAATTAACTCTACTTTTAATTTGTTTATGAAAATAGGCAAATTTCCACTTTAAAAAATGTTTGTTCTCTGTTTATTAGCTAACAGTACGAGTCCCTGACGACCAATCCATTGTGTGAAAATCTCACATCAATATCACTTTCCATCTCCGCAATATTTGTGGTGCGAATTTCAAATGGCTGCAAGCACTATGGGACTTAACATCTGAGGTCATCAGTCCCCTAGAACTTAGAACTACTTAAACCTAACTAACCTAAGGACATCACACACATCCATGCCTGAGGCAGGACTCGAACCTGCGACCGTAGCAGCAGCGCGGTTCCGGACTGAAGCGCCCAGAACATCTCGGTATTTGTGGTGCGAGTTTTAGGTGATACACCCTGTATAAATCAATGCTACTATTATTTTCAAAGAGTACCTGATTCTTGATAATAAATCTCATAAGGGAGTAAATGTATTAAGAGGGTGTCGTTAGTATGTATAACGTATTAACTGTTGCATACAGGAAACTAGAGAACGAACAGAGGACATCGTCATTACAGCACGTTTCTGTGTAATGGATACTTTGTGTCTATGTGAGGAAATGCCCCAGAAAAATTCTCCGTACGACGTTAGTGAATGGAAGTATGCAATGTAAGCCTTTGTTCTGAGCACCAAAGTCAGTAAAATGCAAACGTTGCCGAACGAAACTGATTGAAAAAAATCTGTAATATGTGATCTCCAATGCAAATTCCGATCAATATGCACACGCAGAAATTCTGGTTTCCAACAGTCAGTTCTAGGCCTACATCTTGCCTTTCCTTATGTTATATTGATATGTTACCTTGAACAGGATTGAATGAACTACCTTTCTTCCAGATTAATTGATACACCATTTACCGAGAACCAAACAGTAATGCTTTTGAATATTTCATTTACTGTTCTGTCTGCTGTGTCAGCTGTGCAGGGCTTGTTTGTGATATTTGCATCATCCGCAAAGAGCACAATTTATGCCTTACCAGTGTAATGTAGGTCACTTACATACGACAAGAACTGGTGTGGTCCTAAAATGGAAACGCGTGTAGTGTCAGGAGTAATTTGTCCCCTTCAGAAGAAGATTCATCATGAGATCTGCATGACGGCCAAGGCCGGGTCTGGCAAGCACGAAGGCAAGCCGTAAAACTATCGCCGTGTGGGCGGGCATTATCTTGCTGAAATGCAAAGCCAGATTTGCTTGCCATGAAGGACAAGAGTCAGATTGGAGAAGGCTAGCAGCGCCAAATCGAACAAAATTTTCCAGATACTCAAAAGTCAGAAATGAACCGTTGTGCGCCTTCGGCCGTAACACGACAGCCGTAGACGAGCGTACGGAAAGTCTGTGTACTAATCTGGCCCAGCTAACACCAGGCGACACTGAAAATTTGTAGAAAATCAAACAGAAATTAGTTTAAGAAAATTTTTAATGTTTCTATTGGTTTCCTTAGCATCATTTTTGCTTTCGATGGAACTAATCCTTAAAGCAATGATGCCACTCTTCGTTAGGCAGTTTAGAAATCAAGTTTAAAATGGTTCTAAGCACTATGGGACTTAACGTCTGAGGTCATCAGTCCCTTAGAACTACTTAAAACTAACTAACCTAAGGACATCACACACATCCATGTCCAAGGCAGGATTCGAACCTGCGACCATGGCAGCCGCATTGTTCCGGACTGAAGCGCCTAGAACGGCTCGACCACAAATCAAGTTTCTGTAGGCCTAATGTTCCACTACTTCGATTGGTGAGAAAAAATGCTTGCACGCATTTTATGTTTAATTTTTGGTAACAAAAAGAAGTCACAAGGTGCTACGTTTCGGCAGTACGGTGGAGGGTCCATGGTGCTGATGTTTAGGTGATCCCGATACTTAGTTTGGCTGTATGCGGCGATGTGTTGTCGTGATGAAAAATTATTTTTCCTTTTTACGTTTTTCGTGAACTTTTCAAAAATTTGCGGTTAACAGATATGACACCCGTGTATCAAGCAACCCTAACGGTATGTCTGTCTTTTAATGCTGTCGAAACAATATGGCCCGGTTTAAAAAAAAAGATCTGTATACCACCTTCTTACTAACGCTACGAATTCGTCGGACATTCGTAAACTTAGGTTCTGTTTGAAAGACATATTGCAGTGATTGACTTTTCTTTTGATAGTCACAACAATAAACCCAAGTTTCATCACCAGTAACGATATTCCAAACAAAATTTGTAGCGCCGCCTTGGAATTTTTACAGTCTTTCTGCCTCTGTCAGTGGGTTGTTGCATTTGATCGACAGTCACTTTGCGTGAAATCCATCAACAGCACAGTTATCTCACGCATAACTGTTGATGTAAAATGTTTTGGATTTGACTCATACCAATTCCCAGTGTCGCCAGAATAAATTCATAAGATGCTGGCCGATTTTCTTCAATCTATGCTCCATCAGCGGCAATATTTTCATCAGTAAGAGTGGTTCTTCGACTTTCACGAAGTTCATCACAAAGAAAAACACCAATCTCTTTCGAATTCGCCTTACCAATTATCAGATACTCCCTTAGATGGAGCTTCTTCTCTTTATGCATTTCTAAGCCGATCTTCATATTGGTTAGCCCTTAATGACGATTAAAATACCGTAGAAAATCGTAGTCCAGAAATGTTCTTCAATCAAATACATTTTTTGTGCACAGAAAATAATAGAAAATAATAAAATGATGATAGTTAACGAACTATTTGATCAAATCGGACAAACTACATGGTAATTAACCCGAAAATCATTATCAGCTGTTAATTACAAACAATATTATTTGTTCTTAGAACAACGGCGTTCTAAAATTTTTCATAATCTCCCTCTCATCTGTTATGCCAAAGAGTAAAGATTCTGATTAAATTAGCTGAAGATGACGGTCTCATCTAAGAATTCGAAGCTACGTAAACGGTATAAATTTCTATAAATGACAGGTCGCATTAGGTTTGTTCTTAACTATTGACATCTACAGACGTTTTGCCAAATTCGTAAACGGTATAAATTTCTATAAATGACTGGTCGCGTTAGGTTTGTTCTTAACTATTGACATCTACAGACGTTTTGCCAAATTCACTGTTCTACTCAGCGAGATTCCAACACTATGCCAGTCCATAAATTTCTGTCAGCGCTTAGTTTCAATCTTAGGAGCGAGAATCTGTTTTTCGGTCATCTGCAAACATGAGGGTCAGGATAAAATTACTTCAGGTAATGTCAAAACACATTTGTAAAACTTTTGTCTCGCATCCTCGGTTAGTGTCGTGAATACGTAGATAGAATAACGTTGGTGGCATAGCGCAAGCCTTGTAGTCCATATAAAAAAGAATCCATGCCGAGCTATTCACTGTGCAGATGGGCGTGACTCAGTTGTTTTGCAAGACTATGGGAGCGCGTCGCGTGACGAACCAGCCTGTTCGCGCGAAACGCTTTAGCGCCTGAGCTGAACAAAACCTATTCGCTGATGCTCTTCCTCTGACAACGCAAACTTCGCGGAAAATTGTCGAGGAACTCTTAACTGAGCTATCGTGTATGTAAGCATTGTTCACCTGTGTCTCACACTCGTAAATATGGATAGTTTCCTGCGAAAAGCATAATTTGCACGTCTCTTATTCTCTCGCTCTGGTAGCAATGGAAGAAGAGAGAGAAAGTGCAATCTGTATGAAAAGGGATGATGGTGGGGGGGGGGGGGGGGTGAACAATGAAAGTGGTGTGACAAGACGCAAGTATTTCGTTTACTGTTTCACAGAGAGAGTTTTGACCATGTTCCATCACGTCATAGGGTTCATTTTAAAAGCTGGGAAAAAACATCGATCGTGATGTGAACTGTTATGTGACCAAGGCGTTACCCTACATCCAAATTAAAAGGAGATTTACTTGTGTCAATTTTATGGTTATTTCCAAGATAATTCTATATTCACGCGTATTGAAACTGTGGTATCAACGTTCGATACCACAATTGTCAGGGCTTGCAGTTCTCGACCGCGGCCCATATTATAATAGTATCGTCGGACCCGAGAGTTGCGACCAGCGCCGCTCCGCGGCTTGTATCAAGTTTCTAGCGAGCTCTCGTCCACTCTTGCTCGGGACGTCTAGGGAAGTAGCATAGCCTTCAGCTGATAGGAAGCAACCTCTACCAAGGCTCTTACTAACGTATGGCCTAAATCAGGCCTCAATAGCTATCTGTTTCTATCGTTCCACTCAGTTTTTTTATTACAGAGGCCAACCAGCACTCTGGCCGAACACGCTGAGCTACCGTCTGAGTTATCCATCTGAGCTACCGAAGCACGACTCACGCCCGGTACTCACAGCTTTACTTCTGCCAGTACCTCGTCTCCTACCTTCCAAACTTTACAGAAGCTCTCCTGCGAACCATGCAGAACTAGCACTCCTGAAAGAAAGGATATTGCTGAGACATGGCTTAGCCACAGCCTGGGGGATGTTTCCAGAATGAGATTTTCACTCTGCAGCGGAGTGTGCGCTGATATGAAACTTCCTGGCAGATAAAACTGTGTGCCCGACCGAGACTCGAACTCGGGACCTTTGCCTTTCGCGGGCAAGCGCTCTACCATCTGAGCTACCGAAGCACGACTCACGTCCGGTACTCACAGATGGTAGAGCGAAAGGGAAAGGTCCCGAGTTCGAGTCTCGGTCGGGCACACAGTTTTAATCTGCCAGGAAATTTCATATCAGCGCACACTCCGCTGCAGAGTGAAAATCTCATTCTGGAGACAATATATATAATTTTTTACCAGCGACTTCTAATGATTTTAGTCGTTGCATATCCAGACCATGAAACCAGCACCCTATGGTCGTTACAAACAAACCTGCTGTGATTTAGCATTGGCCACCAGTCAACATTGGGGACGACTCGTTCGTCATCATAACAGAAACACTACACTGATACATTCAATTTAAAAAAAAAATAGCTTCTTGCAAACTATGTGAAGACTATGTTATATCTGTTTTCTCATTAGCGGTAAAAGTTTGCAGAGGAAAATGACCATTAAACTAGTTTCGCGTTTTACTTTGAAACTAGTTGCAACATTAAAATTGCCTCATTGATGACATATATTCTGGAACCAAATATCAATTGTCATGATAATTAGCATTAATATCTTAAGACGTTAGATGATACCTGAAAACAAATGAAGTTTTAGTTTCAACAGTAATGCCTTCCACCGATGTCAAGATCTTTCCGTGTATTCTACCAAATACTTGTACCGCTACAATGAGTAGCGTTTCTTTAGAAGAGAACTGTACACTGATCCGCCAGAACATTACGACCACCTACATAATATCCGGTATGTTCACCTTTGCTGGCCGCTGTGGCCCAGCGGTTCTAGGCGCTTCAGTCCGGAACCGTGCTGCTGCTACAGTCGCAGGTTCGAATCCTACCTCTGGCATGGATGTGTGTGATGCCCCTAAGTTAGTTAGATTTAAGTAGTTCTAAGTTCTAGTGGGCTGATGACCTCAGATGTTAAGTCCTATGCTGCTTAGAGCCATTTGAACCATCTGTTCACCTTCGGCACCGACAAAAGCGACGACGCGTCGTGGCGTGGAAGCAGCGAGGCCTTAAGCCGTCGACACACGGGCCGTGCTGTCGAACGTCAACGTTGAGCGTGCCAAGTTCACCGTGCTGCTGAACGCTCAGGAACTTTGCGACTTGATCATACGATACGTGGGCTCCAACGTGGTATACGCGATCGCATCGCATTCCAGCGGCAGTTTGAGGGATGTTTCTAGTTGGTACATCACACTGTTTACTCAACGGGCGCGCGTAAAATTCCCACGTTAGCTCTATTAAAACGCACATTTCCTCCATCGTCCACGAAAAGGAAAGTTCAAATGGCTCTGAGCACTATGTGACTTAACTGCTGAGGTCATCAGTCCTCTATAACTTAGAACTACGTAACCCCGACTAATCTAAGGACATCACACACATCCATGCCCGAGGCAGGATTCGAACCTGCGACCGTAGCGGTCGCGCGGTTCCAGACTGTAGCGCCTCGAGCCGCTCGGCCACCAAGGCCGGCAAAAGGAGAGTACCATGTCCAATCAGTAAGGACACAGGCTTATAAAAGTTCCATTACAAACAATGCGGTACAACTTTGGAATATTTCTCCGCATAAGATAAACATTATTTCATCATTCCCACATTTTAGTAAAAACCCGAGTCAGTCTTACTTGATCACTGTTCCTACCCAGTAACAGAATCTTTGCAACATGTGAATTTCGATGCGTAAAAGAAAAAGGAGCAAAATATCTTCATAGAAGTAGCGCAGGCTGTCTTTTAGATTACGCCAATCGAACAATGTCACCCCTCAAAAAAGGTGAACTTGCATTTACATAACATCAAATATTATAGCATATACTTATATTAAACTAATAATAAAGTATCAGAAGTTAATAAAAACGCGAATGTTTAGGAAAAGAAATTTGGAAGTGTTAAGACGCAAAGCACCGCATCAACGAAAACTCATTATCGGACAGAGACGCTAAACCAACAACATGCTCCTTGACCTTAATCATATTGTGCTACCTCTTACTGAAAACGTTAATCGTAGGTAATTATGTTGCTAATTGAAATTTAATTATAACAAATTGTACCAAGAACAATGAGTTTTGGGTGGATCTTCAGTGTGTCGCTGCCTTCAAATAGCCTACTCTCATAATACGCAAGTTACAATAATTATTTTGCCACGAATGTGATGTTTCTCTTTATTTTATTGGAACGTATCTCACAACTAACAACGCGTTTTCCAGTGATTCTCAATTTGCTGGTGCTCAGAAACGGCTTATACACGTATAGGCTTCTAATGAATGCCAATATGGCGCCTCTCAACTCCGTACTGAAGGGAGATGGCGTGCGTGTGACGTAGGTGGCGATGTGCCACCTCATTGGGACATGCCAGTTATCACTCTGCACGTTCGAAAGATTCCCGAACGTGCTGTTCCACGCAATGACGTCAGAAACTCGGCACGCTCAACGCTCAACGTTCGGATGCACGGTCCGGGTGCCGACGGCTTTAGTAGGTCGCTGGAGAGAGTTGGCACCACATCTGCACACATACAAAGCTCCTAATTCACGTAAATTTCGGGTAGGAGGCCTATGAGCTCTGAAGCCAAGTTTGATCACATCCCAGATGTATTTGATCGGGTTCAGATCTGGTGAGTGGCGGTGCGGTGGGGTGGCGTGGGGAAGGGGGGGGGGGGGGGTTCAGCATATCAACTGGAAAAGAGGTATACGTAGCCTGCAAGCAAAATACTATACTCCTTGGCCACCATGGTGCCTTGCACGAGCTCCGCCTGACATATGGATGTGAACGTGAGCGTCCCCAGAGCACAAGGGAGCCGCTGCCAGATTGTATCCGTCCAGCAGTACAGGTATTAAGGAGTTGTTCTTGAAGACGATGCATTCGCACCCTCCCATCGGCGTGAAAAAGAAGGTATCGGGATTCAACAGACCGCGCAACGCTCTGCCATTGCGCCAACGTCCATTGCCTATTTCAGTCCATTGTTGTTGTTGTGGTCTTCAGTCCCGAGACTGGTTTGATGCTGCTCTCCGTGCTACTCAATTCTGTGCAAGCATCTTCATCTCCCAGTACCTACTGCAACCTACATCCTTCTGAATCTGCTTAGTGTATTTATCTCTTGGTCTCCCTCTACGATTTTTACCCTCCACGCTGCCCTCCAATGCTAAATTGGTGATCCCTTGATGCCTCAGAACATGTCCTACCAACCGATCCCTTCTTCTAGTCAAGTTGTGCCACAAACTCCTCTTCTCCCCAATTCTTTTCAATACCTCCTCATTAGTTATGTGATCTACCCATCTAATCTTCAGCAATCTTCTGTAGTGCCACATTTCGAAAGCTTCTATTCTCTTCTTGTCCAAACTATTTATCGTCCATGTTTCACTTCCATATATGGCTACACTCCATACAAATAATTTCAGAAATGACTTGCTGACATTTAAATCTATACTCAATGTTAACAAATGTCTCTTCTTCAGAAATGCTTGCCCTGCCGTTGCCAGTCTACATTTTACATCCTCTCTCCTTCGACCATCATCAGTTATTTTGCTCCCCAAATAGCAAAAGTCCTTTACTACTTTAAGTGTCTAATTTCCTAATCTAATTCCCTCAGCATCACCCGACTTAATCCGACTTCTTTCCATTATCCTCGTTTTGTTTTTGTTGATGTTCATCTTATATCCTCCTTTCAAGACACTATCCATACCATTCAACTACTCTCCCAAGTCCTTTGCTGTGTCTGACACAATTACAATGTCATCGGCGAACCTCAAAGTCTTTATTTCTTATCGATGGATTTTAATACCTACTCCGATTTTTGTTTGTTTCCTTTACTGCTTGCTCGATATGCAGATTGAATAGCATCGGGGAGAGGCTACAACCCTGCCTTACTCCCTTCCCAACCACTGCTTCCCTTTCATGTCCCTCGACTCTTATAACTGCCATCTGGTTTCTGTACAAATTGTAAATAGCCTTTTGCTCCCTGTTTATAACCCCTGCCACCTTCAGAATTTGAGAGTATTCCAGTCAAAATTGTCAAAAGCATTGCAGTCGTAGTTGCGGATAACATTCGCACATGCAAGGGTCCTCGGCTGTGGAGGCCCATTGTTAGGAGTGTTCAGTGCACGGTGTATTCAGACTCACTTGTACTCAGCTCAGCATTAAAGTCTGATGTTATTTCCGCCACAGTTCGCTGCCTGTTGTGTTTGACTAGTCTGCCCAGATTACGACCTCCACGTCGTTGCACGTGGTTTCACCTTGGTTTCGCCACGTGTTCAAGACACTCACCACAGCACTCCTCGAACACCCGATAAGTCGTGCAGTTTCCGAAATGCTCGTGGCGAGCTTCCGCGCCATCACAATCTGCCCTTCCTCAGATAGATCGCGCGCCTTACCCATTGTACACACAGACATCACGCTCACTGATACTACATGCACCGTGTGTGTGTCTGACTAGCAGCCATTCCTCGCCAGGTGATGCTGGTATCTCCTGGACGGGTTGAGATCGGTGGTCATAATGTTCTGGCTGGTCAATGCATTTGTAATGATGGATTCAGACGTTAAGTTCGCGACGTGGTGTAACAAGCAGTCATAATGAAATGATCACTTACTTATACACTCCTGGAAATTGAAATAAGAACACCGTGAATTCATTGTCCCAGGAAGGGGAAACTTTATTGACACATTCCTGGGGTCAGATACATCACATGATCACACTGACAGAACCACAGGCACGTAGACACAGGCAACAGAGCATGCACAATGTCGGCACTAGTACAGTGTATATCCACCTTTCGCAGCAATGCAGGCTGCTATTCTTTCATGGAGACGATCGTAGAGATGCTGGATGCAGTCCTGTGGAACGGCTTGCCATGCCATTTCCACCTGGCGCCTCAGTTGGACCAGCGTTCGTGCTGGACGTGCAGACCGCGTGAGACGACGCTTCATCCAGTCCCAAACATGCTCAATGGGGGACAGATCCGGAGATCTTGCTGGCCAGGGTAGTTGACTTACACCTTCTAGAGCACGTTGGGTGGCACGGGATACATGCGGACGTGCATTGTCCTGTCGGAACAGCAAGTTCCCTTGCCGGTCTAGGAATGGTAGGACGATGGGTTCGATGACGGTTTGGAGGTACCGTGCACTATTCAGTGTCCCCTCGACGATCACCAGAGGTGTACGGCCAGTGTAGGAGATCGCTCCCCACACCATGATGCCGGGTGTTGGCCCTGTGTGCCTCCATCGTATGCAGTCCTGATTGTGGCGCTCACCTGCACGGTGCCAAACACGCAGATGACCATCATTGGCACCAAGGCAGAAGCGACTCTCATCGCTGAAGACGACACGTCTCCATTCGTCCCTCCATTCACGCCTGTCGCGGCACCACGGGAGGCGGGCTGCACGATGTTGGGGCGTGAGCGGAAGACGGCCTAACGGTGTGCGGGACCGTAGCCCAGCTTCTTAGAGGCGGTTGCGAATGGTCCTCGCCGATACCCCAGGAGCAACAGTGTCCCTAATTTGCTGGGAAGTGACGGTGCGGTCCCCTACGGCACTGCGTAGGATCCTACGGTCTTGGCGTGCATCCGTGCGTCGCTGCGGTCTGGTCCCAGGTCGACGGGCACGTGCACCTTCCGCCGACCACTGGCGACAACATCGATGTACTGTGGAGACCTCACGCCCCACGTGTTGAGCAATTCGGCGGTACGTCCACCCGGCCTCCCGCATGCCCACTATACGCCCTCGCTCAAAGTCCGTCAACTGCACATACGGTTCACGTCCACGCTGTCGCGGCATGCTACCAGTGTTAAAGACTGCGATGGAGCTCCGTTTGCCACGGCAAACTGGCTGACACTGACGGCGGCGGTGCACAAATGCTGCGGAGCTAGCGCCATTCGACGGCCAACACCGCGGTTCCTGGTGTGTCCGCTGTGCCGTGCGTGTGATCATTGCTTGTACAACCCTCTCGCAGTGTCCGGAGCAAGTATGGTGGGTCTGACACACCGGTGTCAATTTGTTCTTTTTTCCATTTCCAGGAGTGTAGATTTATTCATTTTAAATACGAAGCTATTACCATTAGCATTGACTTTATCATGTATTTGTATTATTTTATTATCGCTGGTAGATTAGTTACTATTAGAGGTGCAATGTCACTAAAGTTACCTAACTGCTCACAGCCCTACATGCATGCTGTTACACAGATATGGAATACCTACGACTAATATTCGTATATCTTAGTGAGCGAGGTGGCGCAGTGGTAGCACACTGGACTCGCATTCGGGAGGACGACGGTTCAATCCCGCGTCCGGCCATCCTGATTTAGGTTTTCCGTGATTTCCCTAAATCGGTCCAGGCAAATGCCGGGATGGTTCCTCTGAAAGGGCACGGCCGACTTCCTTCCCCATCCTTCCCTAATCCGATGAGACCGATGACCACGCTGTCTGGTCTCCTTCCCCAAACAACCAACCAACCTATTCGTATATCTTCGTAAATTTGGAGTGTACAGTTGGTATAATTTCTTCCTAATAACGCCTTCCGCTCAGTTGACAATAATTGCCATTGTAGCTTTTTGCTGATCAAACAGCTCACAAATGTATGCAGGAAGTTAAGGTATTTACTGTAATTTAGGTGATGTGTATACAATGCTGTTAATATTAACAAAACGTGATGTACCGAAGATCTAATATTGTTTTTATGAAAGTATTTAATTTCCTCTGTTACAGTAGAGTCTCGATTATGCGACCTAAACCGGCCGCGGCAAGGTCGGATAAGCGGGAAGGTCAGTTAACACGTTGTTGGCTTTCAAAAACGTTTCAGTTTGTGGCACGAACACGTTAAAAAAACCATTCTTTAAAATTTTCTTAGCTCATCCAAGCAGTTGTTGGTTGTAATGTTTCACCGGTAAAGCATTTTTAGATACATTTTTAAATGCTCTCGGTGTTTTGGCTTACCTATCATAGACAGTTTCATTTTCAAATTTGCTGTCGCGCTACTGCATGCAAGAATTGTCGCTACGTTTGTAGCCTGGCGCCGCCTTTTCGGCCTGTGACGCTAATGTTTTTCACGGTACCATTTTGTATTTGAGACCAGTCTCGTCGCAGATAAAAATTTGATCGCCTGTTAAGTTTTGTCCAATACTTTGTGACGTTTATTCCTAAACAATTGAACAGCTTCAAAATTTACTGGAAGCTTTACACCACAGACGTTAAGTTGCCGAATCTTTTCTTCCATCTATCGAGCCAGCCTGTGAAATCAGGTTGACCTTCGTTTAGTTCGTTAATTAAGTTTAAGCCTTTTTCCTGCAAAATAGGTCATGGGTACACCTTTATCTGTATGTTGAGTAAACCGTAGGAACAAAGCTTCACTTACTTTTTCATAATCACATTTTTTCATGGTTTTCCGATCTTGCAAAACAGCCGAGGTTGATCGCTGAGAGCACCCCAATTTCGTTGCGGTTTCTTTCCAGTCCCCAGCTGTTGTTTTCCCGACGTTATAATCTTGCGCCACTTTTAATAAAGTTTCACCATTGTCTATTCTTTCTGAAGCTTTAAGTTTTTCTTCCATTGAAACGACCACCTTTTTCCGTTTTGAAGCGATCACCACAAATTTTTACAATAAAGAAAGTGCAACACGTCCACTCCACTATAGATCTAACGTACGTTAGCACTGAGGAGTGAGGAGCAGCAGACGGTGACAATGATCTGAGTATCAACAAACAACACGTTTGTCTCTGATCTGTGGTCGGCTGGCGCACGGCCGGCGCGGTCAAAGGGTCGGATAACACAGAGGTCGGATGGCGAAGATCGAATAATCGGGACTCTACTGTACTAGAAAATCATCCAAGATTGAATTTTGTAACAGTACCAAACAAAAACTAAAAATTAACAATTGAAGGCGGCTTGGAATCATTCAAAAGATTCTAAGCAACTGCAGACGCAGGTTCAAAGAAAGTCATAGAACCTATAGTACGAAAGCAAATATTTTTTCTGATATATTCTCTGCGTAGTTTCTCACCGCAGCATATATTTCTTATCTCTTCTTTCCTTGTTGTTTCGAAGTTTTTTCACGTATTTTCATAAGAGAATTGCACTCATTCAAGAGCAAAAAAAGTAATAAATGATGCACGATGGTAACCGTCTGAGACCGGAGTATATTGAGTAATATCACGAAGCGCGAATATTTTTGACTGTAAGAGATAGTGTGTACTGTCGTTCAGCATATCCAACACAGCTGCGTCTGCAACTGGATTTTGTGAACCAAACTGAAACGGAACGTAATATGTTTCCAAGTTGGACTTCATAATTGCTACCAACAACAGTTAGCATTTTGCCTATTGCTATAACCTAAGTCAGTTAATGTAAGACAATAACGTAGGAAAACGTAACAAATTTGATTTCAAAACATTGCAAGATACTCCAGAACTGCGCGAATCTCATTAATACGAATAACTTTACATCTGAATGCGGCGGGCAGATTAAAAGTTGGTCCGAGGGGACTCACTTTGTTCGCTGCAGTGTTGGTTGGAATGTTTTAATTCAGGAAAGTTTAAATTATTGTAGACCGTTATTCCTACCGTAAGCGGCAGAACAAATCCTCATCTTTGTTTCTCTCTCTCTCTCTCTCTCTCTCTCTCTCTCTCTCTCTCTCTCTCTCCATCTCTCTCTCTCTCTCTCTTTCGCCCCTACTTCCTTCTCCGATATTTTCGTATTCCATCCACTCTCTCACGACAGTGTTATGATTTTAGTTCCTCTTTTCAACCAAAGAAGAACCAGGCTTTTTTTTATCCTGAATCTCTACCCCTACCTCAGTTTACTTCGTTGCCACACGGCGCCTGTTATTCATTCATGACTAATGCAGAGATCAGTACTTGTAATAATCTCGTATTCGTAGCTTTCTAACAAATCCCGCAATATTAACATCAGATACAGTAGATTTTAAAGAATTCATAGTAATTTCTCATGAAGCACACACAGTGAAAAATACATACTTTATGAACAAAACAAGCCCGTCTCCATAGCCGAATGGTAGGGACGATAAGTAAACTTAAGAAACGAAAAGTAAAAAAAAAGAAAAAAAAAGGTGACGAAATAAGTCTCAGGTGAACAGCCTGGTGTGAGTGTGCATAGCACACAATATTTCAGCAATCAACCGCGTTGCCATCATCAGGTGCGCTACATCAGCGCACCTGATGATGGCAACGTGGTCGATTGCCGAGGTATTGTGTCCTATGCACACTCACACCAGGGTGTTCACCCGAGATTTATTGCGCCATAAAATACGCCTGGAGAAATTGAAGAATCACAAAAAAAAAGCTATTTCGGTCGCTGCTGCGGTGCGGATGGGCCCTTTCCATTACATCATGGTTGATGAAACATGGTTTCATCTCTCCGGTCATACGAATTCACAGACCACGAGTACTGGGCTGTGGAGAACCCTAGCATTGTGTGTCAGCAACAACTCCAGGATTAAAAATCGTCGTTTGGTGCGGTGTAACAGGAACGCGCATCCTTGGACCGATATACACACATCGAAAAAGTTTTGCATCACCTCAGTTCGGAGAGTTCCGGAACCTGTACAGAAAATTGGAATAGAGATCATCATAAACATCTATTCGCCATTTTTATTGCTCATGGAAACCACACATTGAATGTTGTACCACCATACTGCTAGACCTTCAGAGGCGGTGGTATAGATTACTGTACACTCCGGTACCTCTAACGTCTCTTGCATTGATGCATGCCCGTATACGTCGTAGCATACTATCCACAAGTTCGTCAAGGAACTCTTGGTTCAGTTTGTCCCACTCCTAAACGGCGATTCGGCGTAGATCCCTCAGAGTGGTTGGTAGGCCACGTCGTCCATAAACAGCCAATCTATCCCAGGCATGTTCGATGGGTTTCACGTCTGTACAACATGCTGGCCACTCTAGTCGAGCGATGTCGTTACCCTGAAGGAGGTCATTTACAAGATGTGCACGGTGGGGGGCGCGAATTGTCGTCCATGAAGACGAATGCCTCGCCAATGTGCTGCCGATTTGGTTGTACTATCGATCGGAGGACGGCATTCACGTATCGTACAGCCATTACGGCGCCTTCCATGACCACCAGCGGCGTACGTCGGCCCCACGTAATGCCACCACAAAACAGCAGGGAACCTCCACCTTGCTGCACTCGCTGGACAGCGTGTCTCAGGTGTTCTGCCTAACCCAGTTGCTTCCTAACACGTCTCCGAGGATTGCTGCTCGAAGGCATATGCGACACTCATCGGTGAAGAGAACGCGATGCCAATCCTGAGCGGTCCTATCGGCATGTTGTTAGGCCCATCTGCACCGCACTGCATGGTGTCGTGGTTGCAAAGATGGAGCTCGCCGTGGACGTCGGGAGTGAAGTCGCGCACCATGCAGCCTATTGCGCACAGTTGGAGTCGCGGAACGACGTCCTATGGCTGCGCGAAAAGCATTATTCGACATGGTGGCGTTGCTGTCAGGATTTCTCCGAGCCACAATCCGTAGGGAGCGCTCATGCACTGCAGTATTAGCCCTTGGGCGGCCTGAGCGAGGCATGTCATCGACAGTTCCTGTCTCTCTGTATCTCCTCCATGTCCGAACAACAACGCTTTGGTTCACTGCGAGACGCCTGGACGATTCCCTTGTTGAGGGCCCTTTCAGTTACGAAGTAACAATGCGGACGCGAGCGAACCGCGGTATTGACCGTCTAGGCATGGTTGAACTACAGACAACACGAGCCGTTTACCTCCTTCCTGGTGGAATGACTGGAACGGATCGTCTGTCGGACACCCTCCTTCTAACAGGCGAGTATCTGTTTATATGGATCAAAGCAGGCAACAACAATTGTAAAATAAAGATTACTGGTAACTGTATGTTGTATTATAGGCAATAAAAAATTGCTTATCTCCTTTCCTAATTCCTTATCTTTCCAAAAAAAAAATACTCATCCACTTATCTACGCTCTTAGTGCATGCTTGTTCCCATCTTTGTGCGGGTTTCGTGACATCTCTGAACAGTGAAAGGGATTGTGTCTTCAGGAGTTCTGGGAACTGGGATGGTGCAAAACCTTTTTTTATGTGTGTATTTTGACGCTACCCTCGACACGGTTGCATATATGGAAATTTTTCGTACACTTCGTGCTCAACTCATTGAATATGAAAGACGATACTACTTCCTTCAGTAAGGTGGGGCAACATGCCGTACGTTTAAGGTAACCGTGGAACGAATCCCTCATGTCTTCACCGAGAAACGAAGCAAATATTTAAGGTCACCACGTACTCCGGATCTTACAGCGTGTGATGATGCTGTAGTATGCGATGCGTAGTGCATAGACTCCACGATGCCGTAGCTTTGACCGAGAAAGTTCAGAAGAACGCAAAGGGAAATAATCGAGTCTTCCGCCGCTCCTTGTTGGAACATCTTCAATGTTTATGCGAATGTTCTAAGGTATTAGCTTAGTTAGTTAACTGGTTTTCGTTTTGCAAGGTCAAATTCAGTGTATGTATGATGATGACTTTCTTAGCCGTAAACCCATTGGTTTGCGTAAAACATCCGCATAAAATATTTTTTGTTCATAAAACTCTGATGTAGTTATTTTCGTGCTGGTTATAGTCCTGTCGGAATGCAGTCAGCACTCACACACGGTAGCTAACGGAGATATTTAAGATTTACACATGGTGTCTCCAGCTCTACAGGAAAGACGAAAACACCCCGTCCCAGGCATTCGTTGTAAGACCGAGATGGTCTTTAATGGCGTCCGATTCTCTGTCCATATAATCTTCTTGAATGCACTATATTTTAATATATTTACAGTCCTTTATTTAATTTTATCTCTTTAATCAATAAATATCTCAACACTTTACATTGAAGTGGACCAAGGCAACGGTTGCGTTACAAGAGCTGATTCACTTATCGTGTTACTGCATCGAAGACGTGTAATAAATTTGTGTAGTTAGTCACTGATGTTGGTTTATGGCGTGCTCGCAGGAACCCAGTTGTTGAAAGAAAACTGGATCATCATTCAAATTCAACAGCAACGCATTCCTCAGTCCAGGGCCATAATGGGGAAACTTCCCCAACCGCCCATCACGTGTTTCCGGGCGACTATTTTCGTCTTTTGAGGTATCACCTCAGGAAGGAACCTGCGACATATCCTCCAATGTTCTCTTCAAGGTATCAGTAACATCCATTCTATTTAAGAGTATACTTCTTACAATCACAGGGTATACAAAAAAAATTATCACGTCTATATTTCTCAAACTAATAAACATATACAGTGAAGTTTGCTTTCTTGATGAATGAGAAACTCGAAAAGTTTCTTTTTTTCTCATACCTTTACATAGGTGTTCAATATGCCTTTCTTGAGATGCACGGCATATGTCAATGCGGTATTTAAATTGTTCCCACACTGCAACGAGCATGTCTTGAGTTGCAGCTTCGACAGCTGCTGTTATGCCATGTCTCAGTTCATTCGTTGTTGTTGGTAACGGAGGCATGTAAACAGAGTATTGCATAAACCGCTACAAGGAATAATCATATACATTCGGGTCGAGTGACCTTGGGGAGAAGTAATGTAAGGCTGAATCATTTGGCCCAGTGTGACCGATCCATCGTTCAGTAATCCTTAGATTTAAAAATTCCCGCACCTCCAGACGCCAGTGTGACGGTGCCCCATCCTGTTGGTAAATGAAGTCGTTCGAATCAGTCTCCAACTGTGCCAAAGTAAAGTTCCCAAGAATACCGAGATATGTGCTTCCTGTAATAGTGTTATTGGAATAGAAAAATGGACCATACAACTTTTCCAGTGAAACTGCACAAAACACATTAAATTTTGGAGAGTCCCTCTCATGTTGTACAACTGCATGTGGTTTTCCGTACCCCATATTCTCATATTATATTTCCATTTAAATGGAATGTTGCCTCGTCACTATACATCACGCGCAGTAGCTCAATTTTGTACGGTTTCTTGAGTCAGCGTCGACGCAACACACGCCAGTCGGACATCGGGGGCCTGTTGAGCAGTCGAGCTGCACGGCGAACGGATTTCTGCGGACTCCTTGTGGAACTATCGCCGTCTGTGTGAGCCACACGGGGACGACCCGGCGATTTGCCTGTACACAAACAACCTGTTTCTCGGAACTGTTCCTGCCATCGTCTAATTCTCTGTGCTGTAGGAGGATCCACACTATACCTAATACGATAGTCACGTTGCACAGTTCTTACTGACCCGCACTGCGCAAAAGTAGAACACAAAACGCTTTCTGTTGTACCGGCCGCTCGCTCACCGATAGATCTGTACCTACAGATTGGAAAATTGCGCAGGTCGCACCAGTGTTCAAAAAGGGTAGTAGGAGTAATCCATTTAACTACAGACCTGTATCATTGACGTCGGTTTGCAGTAGGGTTTTGGAGCATATACTGTATTCAAACATTATGAATCACCTCGAAGGGAACGATCTATTGACACGTAATCAGCATGGCTTCAGAAAACATCGCTCTTGTGCAACGCAGCTAGCTCTTTATTCGCACGAAGTAATGGCCGCTATCGACAGGGGATCTCAAGTTGATTCCGTATTTCTAGATTTCCGGAAAGCTTTTGACACCGTTCCTCACAAGCGACTTCTAATCAAGCTGCGGAGCTATGGGGTATCGTCTCAGTTGTGCGACTGGATTCGTGATTTCCTGTCAGGAAGGTCGCAGTTCGTAGTAATAGATGGAAAATCATCGAGTAAAACTGAAGTGATATCAGGTGTTCCCCAGGGAAGCGTCCTGGGACCTCTACTGTTCCTGATCTATATAAATGATCTGGGTGACAATCTGAGCAGTTCTCTTAGACTGTTCGCAGATGATGCTGTTATTTACCGTCTAGTAAGGTCATCCGAAGACCAGTATCAGCTGCAAAGCGATTTAGAAAAGATTGCTGTATGGTGTGTCAGGTGGCAGTTGACGCTAAATAACGAAAAGTGTGAGATGATCCACATGAGTTCCAAAAGAAATCCGTTGGAATTCGATTACTCGATAAATAGTACAATTCTCAAGGCTGTCAATTCAACTAAGTACGTGGGTGTTAAAATTACGAACAACTTCAGTTGGAAGGACCACATAGATAATATTGTCGGGAAGGCGAGCCAAAGGTTGCGTTTCATTGGCAGGACACTTAGAAGATGCAACAAGTCCACTAAAGAGACAGCTTACACTACACTCGTTCGTCCTCTGTTAGAATATTGCTGCGCGGTGTGGGATCCTTACCAGGTGGGATTGACGGAGGACATCGAAAGGGTGCAAAAAAGGGCAGCTCGTTTTGTATTATCGCGTTATAGGGGAGAGAGTGTGGCAGATATGATACAAGAGTTGGGATGGAAGTCATTACAGCATAGACGTTTTTCGTTGCGGCGAGACCTTTTTACGAAATTTCAGTCACCAACTTTCTCTTCCGAATGCGAAAATATTTTTTTGAGCCCAACCTACATAGGTAGGAATGATCATCAAAATAAAATAAGAGAAATCAGAGCTCGAAGAGAAAGGTTTAGGTGTTCGTTTTTCCCGATCGCTGTTCGGGAGTGGAATAGTAGAGAGATAGTAAGATTGTGGTTCGATGAACCCTCTGCCAAGCACTTAAATGTGAATTGCAGAGTAGTCATGTAGATGTAGACGTAGATGTAGACCCCATTTTTTTCTAGAACTGTAGTGGGCGCACACTGCTGCTATCTGGCGGGAATCATGTAAAACCCTAGAGTTTTCTCTTTCCAACAGTACGTTGTTCATATCTCAAAGAAGATAATTTTTTTAAAAATCGGATGATTCTTTTTGATAAAGCCTGTTCTAAGTCTTTTTTATTTATTGAGGCAATAGTTACATAAGCTGAGATTTACGTGTCGGAAATGGCTTTCATCGGGACAGTTTCACTGATTTACAGTCTGACCTAAGCCGCAAATTTCTACGCTTTGATTTTGTCTCGCGGGTGGTTCTGAACGAACAGAAAAGTGAAAAAGTTGTCATTCTGAAAATATTTCCAGACCGGCGATATGCTCTTCACAGAAATGCACAGAACGGTGTGTTTCTGTGTTAAAATAATAACGAAAACCCCATTGGCCGTGTTGTATTTTTCATTGACGAGTGACGCTTCAGTGGAGTGCGCTGTTGGCATAATGACGTCGTACTAACAGCATTATACGTTAACAATTCCACCGAGTGGAACCTGTGCCTCATGACGCTCGACAGCCAATCGCTTTCAGTTTAAATGATGACGGGGTGTAACAGTGCTCCACTAAACAAAGACAATCAGCGGAACTTCAACCGATGCGCGTTGCGGAATTTACAGCCTTCTTCACGAATCGCTTCAGCTGCACTGCGCCTGCTTTCGTGGGTGTCGAAAAAAACCTACGACCGAGTGTGGAAGGAAAAACTGGTCGCCAAGCTTCACGCCTTACAATCGATACCAGACTAGCTGCATCCATGCCAAGATAAACGGACAGTGTCCCAGTGCGCTGCAATTACAAGGGTGTTTACCACAAGGGTCCGTCCTCACACCAGCGCATTTTATAGACATCGCGTTATTAATAAGGAGTAGACCGAGGCAATAAGGTTCCTACAGAAGCAGCAGAACATCACAGAACAATGGGAAACGGCACATCGTATAAAAGAAGACGAGGCCAGTTCACTTCACCAAGCCACAACCTGACCTTCGTGACAGCCTAGCTATAAACAGCGTTCTAGTCGCAATTGATAAAAAAGTTACTGTTCAAGGAACATGTCACCGCTAAAAAAGCTGAAGCGTTACGCCTGATTTACTTATTGCACCCTCTCCTCGCCAGCTTTCGTATGTCTGTTAGCACTAAACGTAAGCTGTACCGGGCAATTGTCCTACTCCCCGTATTACTCACATCGAAAAAAGTTTTGCATCACCCCGGTTCCCAGAACTCCTGAAGATAGTCGTGGATATTACGTCACAGAGGCAGTCCCTTTTACTGTTCAGAGATGTCACTAAACCCGCCCAAAGATGTAAACAACCATGCATGAGCAGTGCTCAGAAGGCGGGGTACGACAGCCGATCAGTTCCAGTCATTCCACCAGGAAGGAGGTAGTTCAACCATGCCTATACGGACAATACTGCGGTTAGATCGCGTCCGCATTGTTACTTTCTTCCAGGAAGGGTCTCAACAAGGGAAGTGCCCAGGCGTCTCGAAATGAAACGAAACGATGTTGTTCGGACATGGAGGAGATACAGAGAGACAGCAACTGTCGATGACATGCCTCGCTCCGGCCGTCGAAGGGCTACTACTGCAGTCAATGACCGCTACCTACCGATTATGGCTCGGAGGAAACCTGACAGAAATGCCACCATGTTAAATAATGGTTTTGCGTGCAACCACAGGACTTCGTGTTACGACTCAAACTGTGCGCAATAGACTGCACGTTTCGCAACGCCACTCCCGACGTCCATCTTTGCAATCACGACACCATGCAGCGCGCTACTGATGGGCTCAACAACATGCCTAATGGACCGCTCGCACCTCTTCACCGAAAAGTGTGCGTATGCCTTCAAGCAGACAATTGTCGGAGACGTGTCTGGGGGCAACACGGTCAGGCTGAGCGTGTTAGACACACTGTCAAGCGAGTGCAGCAAGGTGGAGGTTCCCGGCTGTTTTGTGGTGACATTGTATGGAACCGACATATGCCGCTAGTGGCCATGGAAGGTATCGTAACGTCTCTACAATTCGTGAATGACATCCTCCGACCGATAGTGGAACCATATCGGCAGCACATAGGCGAGGCATTCGCCTTCATGGACGACATTTCGCACACCCGTCGTACGCATTCTTTGAATGACTTCCTTCAGGATGACGACATCGCCTGACTAGAGCGACCAGCATGTTCTCCAGAACATGCCTGGGATAGACTGAAAAGGGCTGCTTATGGACGACGAGGCCCATCAACCACACTCAACCGCTATTGAAGAGTGGGACAGTCTCGACCGACAGTGTATTGATGAACCTTTAGACAGTATGCCACGACGGATACAGGCATGCATCAGTGGAAGAGGGCGTGCTACTGGGCATCGGAGGCGTGTACAGCAATCTAGACCACCATCTCTGAAGGTCTCGCTGAATGGTGGTACAACATGCAATGTGTGGTTTACATGAGCAACAAAAAGGGCGGAAATGTTATGTTGATCTCTGTTCCAATTTCCTGTACAGGTTCCGCAAGCCACCAGAGGTGATGCAAAGCTTTTTTTAATGTGTGTGTATGGTAGCTCCTGCTGGGGCACCAAAAGCAACACGAACGTTATGAAGCTACAGGTGTTCCAAAATCGCTCTCTTCGGCTCACTCCGCTACGTTGGCACCAGATTCGGGTGCCACGGGCCATCATCGAAGCTCCTCAGTAACCTGTAGCAAAGTGTAGAAACCACACTCACAGTAGGGCTTATGGATCCAAAGTCCGCAGTTCTTGTCAGAAGGAATTTTTTTTGGACATTTGTGGTAAGTTCCTATGGGACCATACTGCTGAGGCTATCGGTCCCTAGACTTACACACTACTTAATCTAACTTAAAGTAACTTAAGCTATGGAAACACACCCAACCCTGCGCGAGGGAGGACTCCGGCGGGGGTGCCTCATAACGCGCGGCTTTTACAAAGAAATAAACAGAAATGAATAGTTTGGAAGCAGTAGAAACGCGAGTACAGGTATCGATTGAAACAACAAATTTTCTGCTACCAGACACGAGAGTAAAACAGAAATGAACCAGAGTGGAAGCAGTAGATATGCTAGCACAACTATCGATTGAAACAACAAATTTTCTGTTACCAGACACCAGTTATTTCTTTTCCGATACGCGTTTCTGAAGTTTAAACTTCCATCATCAGATGTATTTATGTGCGTTAATAAGGCATGTAACTTGTGTTACGACTTCACAGTATCCTGTGCGACAGTCTAGTAGAAGAAGAGAAAAACAGAACACTACTTTAGTATATGGCTGACAGTTTTATAGAGCGTTTTTGGAAAGATGAACGCAAAAGTAAAAATGCATCTTGGGGTCACAGGGTCCTTTTCCTTTCGTTATGATGTATGTGGCAACGACCTTGCCGCAGTGGATACACCGGTTCCCGTCAGATCACCGAAATTAAGCGCTGTCTGGCGTGGCTGGCACTTAGATGAGTGACCATACGGGACGCCATGCACTGTTGCCATTTTTCTGGGTGCACTCAGCCTCGTGATACCAATTGAGGAGCTACTCGACCGAATAGTAGCGGCTCCGGTCAAAGAAAAGCATCATACCGACCGGGAGAGATGTGTGCTCACCACACGCTCCTCCTCATTGGAGGATGACACGGCGGTCAGATTGTCCCTATGGGCCACTTGTGTCCTGAAGACGGAGTGCTTACTTACTTATGATGTATGTGATGTAACAAGACTGAATGAAGGTTTAATCCTCTGAAACAGGTAGCGGAAGTAAAGTAAATTGCGTGTAGTAACGGAAAAGTTCCAGAATGAGATTTTCACTCTGCAGCGGAGTTACTACATGTTGATGTTGAACATAGGTCTTGGTCACATTAATGTGCGGCGACCGTGTATTCTGTTGAAATAAAGGAAAGTTTGAGGGCTGCTGTGCTGGTATGAAACTTCCTGGCAGATTAAAATTGTGTGCCGGACCAAGACTCAAACTCGGGACCTTTGCCTTTCGCGGGCAAGTCCTTTACCAACTGAGCTACCTAAGCACGACTCACGCGCCGTCCCCACAGCTTCTGCCAGTACCTCATCTCCTACCTTCCAAACTTTACAGAAGCTCTCCTGCGAACCTTGCAGAACTAAAACTCCTGAAAGAAAGGATATTGTGGAGACATGGCTTAGCCACAGCCTGGGAGATATCCTTTCTTTCAGGAGTGCTAGTTCTGCAAGGTTCGCAGGAGAGCTTCTGTAAAGTTTGGAAGGTAGGAGGCGAGGTACTGGCAGAAGTAAGGCTGTGAGGACGGGGCGTGAGTCGTGCTTGGGTAGCTCAGTTGGTAGAGCACTTGCCCGCGAAAGGCAAAGTCCCGAGTTCGAGTCGCGGTCCGGCACACAGTTTTAGTCTGCCAGGAAGTTTCAACAGAAAAGTTGTTGTTTCAGTCGATAAATATAGCAGTCACGTCAAAAGTTGACCAAAAGATTTTCGCATTTAAAATTAAAACAGGCAATTAATGATGTACGTAGGTTAGTCAACACTAAAAAAGTGTAATCTGATATACCCTCCACCGCGCACTGTAAGGTAAGGTGCAGAATACGCATCTTAACTGCTGAGTTAGTAAACGTGGAGATAAAAGTAATTATGGAAGTGGCAAAAGGAGATAAGAAGTAAAGAAATGGGATAATAATAAAGTCAGTTTAACGAGGTGCGCAGATAGTCAAAACCGTTGTGCAGGTAGAGAATTGTGTTACATGTGTTGTGGCTAAAGGGGTCTAGTTCACCGCGCAGATTGCTCAGGTCGTTAGGGCCTGCTTTGTGGCTCTTTTCCAGATTTCTTTCAACACCTCGCTTTGCGACCGCAGCCCGATAACGTCCCCCGTCCAGAACAATAGAGGCGAAGATGCGCCAGTGGCGAAGGCGCTCGGCGCTATCGCAGACTGCGCCATTATTTCGAGGTAAGGCACCTCCCGCGCCGTGCACAGATAAGGCCGTGTGCGCGCTATCCTGGAGCTTGAGGAAACGCATGCGTTGTCGGCGCTATCAGAGTTTGAGGAAACCGCAACAGCACGCGGGGAGTCGTGTTTTCGGGAGCGGCCGGCTGCAACCTGCGGTGGCTCATGAGTCAACGTCGCGCGAGCGAGGGACCGCCCCCACACCGTGACGTCACACCACTCCACAGAGTCGCGGCTTGCTGTCCACTGTCATCTTCTACAACTCAATATCAAATCGAATACCCCTCAGCTGTCTAATTTCCAAACTGTTACGTTACTGGGATACCAATTTTGGCGATATACACTATTGCCCATTCAAATTGCTACACCAAGAAGAAATGCAAATAATAAACGGGTATTCATTGGACAAATATATTATACTAGAACTGACATGTTATTACATTTTCACGCAGTTTGGGTGTATAGATCCTGAGAAATCAGGATACGCCTTGGCATTGAGTCAAACAGAGCTTCGATGGCGTGTACAGGTACAGCTGCCCATGCAGCTTCAACACGATACCACAGTTCATCGAGAGTGGTGACTGGCGTATTGTGACGACCCAGTTGCTAGGCCACCATTGACCAGACGTTTTCAGTTGGTGAGAGATCTGGAGAACGTGCTGCCCAGAGCAGCAGTCGAGAATTTTCTGTATCCAGAAAGGCCCGTACAGGACCTGCAACATACGGTCGTGCATTATCCTGCTGAAATGTAGGGTTTCGCAGGTACGAATGAAGGGTAGAGACACGGGTCGTAACACATCTGAAATGTAACGTCCACTGTTCAAAGTGCCGTCAATGCGAACAAGAGGTGACCGAGACGTGTAACCAGTGGCACCTCATACCATCACGCCGGGTGATACGCCAGTATGCCGATGACGAATACACGCTTCCAATGTGCGTTCACCGCGATGTCGCCAAACATGGATGCGACCATTATGATGTTGTAAACAGAACCTGGATTCATCCGGAAAAATGCCATTCGTGCACCCAGGTTCGTCGTTGAGTACACCATCGCAGACGCTCCTGTGTGTGATGCAGCGTCAAGGGTAACCGCAGCCATGGTCTCCGTGCTGATAGTCCATGCTGCTGCAAACGTCGTGGAACTGTTCGTGCAGATGGTTGCTGTCTCGCAAACGTCCCCATCTGTTGACTCAGGGATCGAGACGTGGCTGCACGATCCGTTACAGCCATCCGGATAAGATGCCTGTCATCTCGACTGCTAGTGATACGAGGCCGTTGGGATCCAGCACGGCGTTCCGTATTATCCTCCTGAACCCACCGATTCCATATTCTGCTGACAGTCATTGGATCTCGACCAACGCGAGCAACAATGTCGCGATACTATAAACCGCAATCGTGATAGGATACAATCCGACCTTTATCAAAGTCGGAAACGTGGTGGTACGCATTTCTGCTCCTTACACGAGGCATCACTACAACGTTTCACGAGGCAACGCCAGTCAACTGCTGTTTGTGTATGAGAAATCGGTTGGAAACTTTCCTCGTGTCAGCACGTTGTACGTGTCGCCACCGGCGCCAGCCTTGTGTGAATGCTCTGAAAAGCTAATCATTTGCATATTACAGCATCTTCTTCCTGTCTGTAGCACGTCATCTTCGTGGTGTAGCAGTTTTAATGGCCAGCAGTGTATTTCGTCGTCTTCTGCCCCCCTGACCGACGTGTTGGAAGATACCAACCTCGGTTCCGGTCAGAACAGGGGACAGCATTCAGTGACTGATACCTGCACATTTCTGCCTGATACAGCGATCATTTCACATTATTTCTAACCGTATCACAACGTTATTATTAATTTTATATAGGACCGGAGTAATCTTTCTTTCTTGAAATAAACGAAATTTTCGCAACCGAAAGTGTTTCCTGCTTGAGAGTTTGGAGGCCCAATGCTTTCCGCAGCGGAAGTTCACAGCTGCCACTAGCGTATTGCCGGCCACGTCAATCCAACCAGCTGTAACTCCCAAATGACGACTGCTGCACGCCACTGCTTTCTCACGACTGTTACAGAGATTTTAGTAATATTATAAGTACATCTGCTACAATCACAATGTTTTTTTAATCTTTTATATTCTCTAAATAGTTCAAATAAACCACGTCGGTTTTCTTATACAACAATTTATGGCTGTAGTAACAGGTATATGAAAAAAGATATACATGTAAAATCTGTGTCATGGAAATCGTCTGATTCAAATGGCTCTAAGAACTATGGGACTTAACATCTGAGGTCATCAGTCCTCTAGACTTGTTGTTGTTGTTGTTGTTGTCTTCAGTCCTGAGACTGGTTTGATGCAGTTCTCCATGCTACCCTATCCTGTGCAAGCTGCTTCATCTCCCAGTACCTACTGCAACCTACATCCTTTTGAATCTGCTTAGTGTACTCATCTCTCGGTCTCCCTCTACGATTTTTACCCTCCACGCTGCCCTCCAACGCTAAATTTGTGATCCCTTGATGCCTCAAAACATGTCCTACCAACCGATCCCTTCTTCTAGTCAAGTTGTGCCACAAGCTTCTCTTCTCCCCAATCCTATTCAATACTTCCTCATTAGTTACGTGATCTATCCACCTTATCTTCAGTATTCTTCTGTAGCACCACATTTCGAAAGCTTCTATTCTCTTCTTGTCCAAACTAGTAATCGTCCATGTTTCACTTCCATACATGGCTACACTACACTCCAAAGAAATACTTTCAGAAACGACTTCCTGATACATAAATCTATATTCGATTTTAACAAATTGAACTACCTAAACCTAACTAACCTAAGGACATCACAAACGTCCAAGCCCGAGGCAGGATTCCAACCTGCGACCGTAGCAGCAGTGCGGTTCTGAACTGAAGCGTCTAGAACCGCTCGGTCACTGCGGCCAGCAATCTTTTATTTTTTCCACGACGCTTCATAACCCTTCTATTATAGCCAGGTGAAGTGACTCCTTCCATGCTCACAGTTGTCAGTCAAATGCATAGGCCATTTTATGGAGTAGTACACGAGGTGGCCAGGTGGATATGTTGCGCCTTGCACCGGTCATGAGGAGGTAAGTCACATATTGTAGTTATACACTTAAGCGCCAAAGAAACTGGTATAGGCAAGCGTATTCAAATACAGAGGTGTGTAAACAGGCAGAATCCGGCGCTGCGGTCGGCAACGCCTATATAATATAACAAGGGTCTGGCGTAGTTGTTAGATCTGTTACTGCTGCTACAGTGCCAGGTTATCAAGATATGAGTTTGAACGTTGTGTTATAGTCGACGCACGAGCCATGGGACACAGCATCTCCGAGGTATCGGTGAGGTGGGGACTTTTCCGAAAGACCTTTTCACGAGTGTACCGTGAATATCAGGAATCCGGTAAAACATCAAATCTGAGGCATCGCTGCGGCGGCAAAAATATCCTGCAAGAACAGTACAAACGACGACTGACGAAAATCGTTCAACGTGACAAAAGTGCAACCCTTCCGCAAATTGCTGCATATTTGAATGCTGGGCCATCAACAAGTGTCAGCGTGCGAACCATTCAACGGAACATCATCGATATGGGCTTTCTGAGCCGAAGGCCCACTCGTGTACGCTTGATGACTACACGACACAAAGCTTTACGCCTCGCCTGGCCCCATCAACTTCGACATTGGACTGTTGATAACTGGAAACATGTTGCCTCGTTGGACGAGTCTTGTTTCAAATTGTATCGAGCTGGTGAACGTGTATGTGTACGGAGACAACGTCATTAATCCATGGTCCCTGCATGTCGGCAGGGGACTGTTCAAACTGGTTCAGGCTCTGTAATGGTGTGAGGCGTGTGCAGTTGGTGTGATATGGGACCCTGATATGTCTAGATACGACTCTGAGATGTGACACGTACTTAAGCATCCTGTCTGATCACCTGCATCCAATCATGTCCATTGTGCACTCAGACGGACTTGGGCGATTCCAGCAGGACTGTGCGACATAGCGCACGACCAGAATTGCTACACACTGCTTCCAGGAACACTCTGCTGAGGCCACCAAACTCCCCCGAATGAACGTTATTGAGCATGTATGATGCCTTGCAACGTGCTGTTCAGAAGAGATCTCCACCCCCTCGTACTCTTACTGATTTAGGGACAGCTCTGCCGGATTCATGGTGTCCGTTTCCTCCAACACTACTTGAGACATTAGTCGAGACCATGCCACGTCGTGTCGTGGCATATCTGCGCGCTCGCGGGGGCCCTACACAATATTATGTAGGTGTATCAGTTTCTATGCCTCTTCAGTATATATGTGATACAGGAAGTGCATATATAGATAAAAAAGTACTTGTGGAAAAATTGCAGGGCACTGTTATTGTCATTTGGACAACTAGTGCGTCATAATCTTCGTAGTGACATCGTGATACAGTTGAACTGTTACTTCACAGCAGATAACTTTATCTCGAAGTCGACTTGTTTCCTTTCTTTTTGAGACACTTTCGTACGATGACGGAATTGGAAAGTGCTACACCATAGAGAACCAGTCCGGTATTTAGCAGACTTCCTGGAGATGTTCATCACGTAACAGCTAGACTTCGAGACTGATGGCCATCATTAACGTCAGTCATATCTGTGATCTCTTAGGGCAAGAATGCACGACTTTACTAGTTGTGGTATTGAATCAAACGGCCTCAGAATGACGTCTTGACGAATTTCTTGCCGTGTGTGAAACACATACTGCGTCAGATCGTGAATACTGGTGGCTGGGGGACTGTTTGAGAGTACAGGTCTTCCCATCGCGTCCCAGACAAGCTCTGTGAATCAAAAAAATCGGGTGGATAGGCAGACCAGTCACTGGTCCGTACATTCCTCCACGTCAGAAGTTCCCAAACTCTTTAGCTGCGAGCGCACCAGTTTTGTAAAATAAAAAAAATAAAAAAATGTATTCAGCGGCCCGGTAACTAAATAAACAAATAAAAAATAAATAAACAAAAATATGATTTAAAAATAACTTTTTTTATAAAGGGAAGATTTGTATTGTATGCACTTAGCGGTCACAATTATAGGTGAAAACTCAAAGTAAGTGGTGGCTGTTACTCACTCGTGTCCTATACCTCTGTAGTGGCATATTTATATATTGTTTTAAAATTTTTACTATACCTATTATGTATCTAGGTGGAAAATGTTTTAATTGTGGTTTTAATGTTGAGCGATGTCGCTCAAATTTCTTTTTAACCGGGTGTCAGCATTTTTATGCAATTTAATCTGTAAAAATTAAGTGTTTGTTCTAATGCCTACCTGCTATTAATGTACCTTCCTGTGATATTGTTAGGTAAGGCAACAGTTTCTTCTGAAGAAGGCGGCCCTAGTTGTCGTTCAAAACTAGTTAAAGAATTTTAAATTCTATTTGCGACCGGTTGGCTGGAAATTTGTGACATCGTGATTTTTCTGTGCTGAAAAGCAGTTCTTGTACGGACCAAATTTTAACCATCATATCCCACAGGTATGAAAGTAATGAAACATCAGCGTAATAGCGTTCGCTCAAGCTGTTCATAGTGCAACACTTTCCATCTCAGTAAGCGCATTTGAGGTTAACTGGTTAACTGAGTGTAGCCGCCGCGATCCTCAGCTGTAACACTATTACTCTCGACATTCACCCGGGAATTCCATCAGCGACCGGCAGCTCAGCGGACGTGTGTCGTCAGCGGCAATGCGTTGATGGCGTCCGACGCGCGACGCACACTGCCAGCGCACACCAAAACTGGAATCAGCGTCGTTTCGTCACAAATTGCACGCCACTCGTTGCGGATCGCATTTTGCCGAATGAGCGTTTGCGCCCTGCGGAATGAACTTATCAGCGTTTCTGGAAACCTCGTAACGGATGAAGCGGCGCGAAATCGATACGGGGGCTCCGGCAGTTCCGCGTGCCGGATGCAACGGGCCCACTCGCGCTGCGGTGGCGCCGTGTGTTGACACGTCAGCGCAGCACTCCGAGCCGTGCGTGTGCGAAAAGCATGCGGCACAAACATTGTTACGTCTACCCTGCAAAAGTGTGCCTGATACATGCACTACTGTTATACTGTGCTTATGCCAGCATCGGAAGTTAAAGGAGCATACGCACATAGCGTCGCTTGTCTCTATGGGAACTGGCTTTTCTTGTTCCGTCGCTACCTGCTGCTTGCGTTCGTGCCTATGCATCTTACTTTCCTCACAATTAATACTCCTGCACCAATATGACCAGCAAATAAAAATCAGTACTCGTCTGCCGTGACTGGCTGGGACACACTGTGGGATATCGAATCCCCTGGTGCAAGTTTTACAACTAGACGCCTCTTTGGCGACTTGCGTGCCCCTAACCTACTGGACTTAACCGAGCGGAGAAAGGACACTGAAACACCCTCTAAATCCGCTGGGCAGGAGTAATAGAATTGTGGAAAGAGCCAAGGGTTGAAGTCAATTTCCAAAATTCTAGAATATATTACCATAGACCTTTAAAGGCAGAAGGCCAGCATGTTTAACAACAAGAAATCTTAAAATCAACAAGGTAAAAATCTAATTAAGATGATGTTGTTGTTGTTGTGGTCTTCAGTCCTGAGACTGGTTTGATGCAGCTCTCCATGCTACCCTATCCTGTGCAAGCTTCTTCATCTCCCAGTACCTACTGCAACCTACAGCGTTCTGAATCTACGTTTTTTACCCTCTACGCTGCCCTCCAATACTAAACTGGTGATCCCATTTTGCCTCAGAACATGTCCTACTAACCGGTCCCTTCTTTTTGTCAAGTTGTGCCACATTCTCCTCTTCTCCTCAATTCTATTCAATACTTCATCATTAGTTATGTGATCTACCCATCTAATCTTCAGCATTCTTCTGTAGCACCACATTTCGAAAGCTTCTATTCTCTTCTTGTCCAAACTATTTATCGTCCATGTTTCACTTCCATACATGGCTACACTCCATACAAATACTTTCAGAAACGACTTCCTGACACCTAAATCTATACTCGATGTTAACAAATAAATAATTTAATTTAAAAGTAATTTAAAGAAGCCGGCCGGGGTGGCCGAGCGGTTCTAGGCGCTACAGTCTGGAACCGCGCGACCGCTACGGACGCAGGTTCGAATCCTGCCTCGGGCATGGATGTGTGTGATGTCCTTAGGTTAGTTAGCTTTAAGTAGTTCTAAGTTCTAGGGGACTGATGACCTTAGAAGTTAAGTCCCATAGTGCTCAGAGCCAGCCAATTTAAAGAAACATCATATGCAAGGTGCAATACAGATGGCTGAGGACCACAATCAAACTTCAAAATATATTACCATAATCATTAAAGGCAGAAGGCCGCAGTGTTTAAGCTTCAAAGATAAATTTAAAAATTAATTTTGCAATATTTTAAGAAACAACAAATAACGATAAGCCTAAAATTTAAAATAGCTGACAACGGGAGATAATTAAACACCGGTGCCATGGTTCACGTAGGTGAGACAGGTGGTGAGCCCAACTACACTTGATCCGTCGGAACCCAACCAGGAGACAGCCACGGACCGACCGACAAAACGACTTGCTTCCCGTCAATCAGTACATGAAAACTCAAATAGAAAAGGTCACAAACGTGATAATCAACAAGGGAGTATGCCTTAGCTGTCAAAATTACGCACCATGTTGGACTGCGACAACAGGTGAGGAAAGGACACTGCCTGAAATTACGTTAGTGGCCAGGGCAGGTAGCCGGAACACTAACGGCCACAAGGCAGAAAATTCCACTGGTGCACTCAAATCGTAGTCAACCAAAATAGTTAATTGCACCGCATGACGGCTAAATCTCAGCAGTAGAACCACACGGTGTTGCTCGCCGCAAAGCCTCCGCAACAGTAAACAATCGAAGCGAACCACCACAACATCAATAGACGTGGCTTGAGTAGTTGAAACCACTATTCAACTTTGGCGTCGTGGGTCGGTGAACCACGAAACTTGGCTTAAACAATTTATCTACTTTAAGGTAGAAGTGGTTGCAGACGACAATCTGTGGAACAAAACAGTCACTGCAGAAACACAAGATATCAGAAAAACCACAGTATGTGGTAAAAAGGAGAAACGTCCCCTTACTGTGCTAATAAACCTCTTACGCTATTTGATTTTCAGACAGCTGAGCAAAACTGAACGTACTCAGACATTACGCTCTTTGCCTATTCTGATCAACACTAAACTGACACACAATATTTTTAGCGCATCGCAATCTGACTTTCAATAATCCCTACAAAAGACTAACATTAAGCTATGCCTTTCATGAATCACTTAGCTCACAAAAATCTTCATTACTCGAACTACTGCAATACAGCGAGCGCCACTGCTGCCAGCTAAATAAAAGATTCAAACAACTGAAGGCACTATGGGGCTTAACATCTATGGTCATCAGTCCCCTAGAACTACTTAAACCTAACTAACCTAAGGACAGCACACAACATCCAGTCATCACGAGGCAGAGAAAATCCCTGACCCCGCCGGGAATCGAACCCGGGAACCCGGGCGCGGGAAGAGAGAACACTACCGCACGACCACGAGCTGCGGACCATAGTTAGCAAATGAAAGATTTTGATAGAGAACAAACAATGTATTTACCTTAATAGTGTTCAAAAGTCATTATATATATATATATATATATATATATATATATATATATATATATATATATATATAAGTTCATGACGTCCAGTCTTACAAATTTACTGTCTCTGATGGACACACGTCCATATCATCCGCTTTCAAAATTCCGCCATCTCTCTTCCCACATCCACCACTGCTGGCGGCTCACCTCCAACTGCGCAACGCTACGCGCTGTTAACAGCCAACTGCCCAACACTACAATAACAATGTTCCAACAATGCAAACCAGCCAGAGACTGCACACAGCACAGCCAGTGATTTTCATACAGAGCGCTACGTGGCGTTATCAATATAAAAACCTAAACAGCCTACTTACAAAGGTATGAATTCATAATTTATGTGTTTCTTCAAATATCTGTAATTACGATTTAAAAACTAACAGTTACATGTATACAAGCAGTAAAGAACATTCCAGAATGAGATTTTCAGTCTGCAGCGGAGTGTGCGACGATCTTTAAACGATGAAAAATAAAAGTCCACTGAAGAAGCTGCAACTGCAGTGAAACATGTTTGGGTGTTTTGCTAAAGGCTGATCATATCCAATAGTAGTGGTCGTAATGTTTTGGCTCGTGTCTATGGTGCACTGCACACTGGGGCAGTCGTGCTTTGCTGCAGGTATAGAATCGGACCAAACGGCGCCCCCGTCGCATCCACACCCACATGCGTGATCTGGACGCGCCGCACGTTCCCGGAAACGCTCCCCCGTGTTTGTTTCCTGCGGAGCCGTCAGCAAACGAGCGCTATCAGCTGCGGCGATAAGCTCCGAAAACCAGGCGCCACTCCGCTGTAGCCGATTCCACGACTTCAGTCGGGCGTTTCCGTTCACACTAACTTGGTGCACCGTGCCGTGATACACGTCCTTGTTATACGAGAACTCGCAGAAGGAATGTTCAATATTCAAGAGAATGACAGGAACCGTCATTTGAAGGAAGAAAGTCTGGTAAACATGGGCTCCGACATGCATACCTTAGGAGCTATAAACACTTGTTCAGTAGGAGAGATGTGTTCCACAGTAGCGAAGATGAACAAGCGACCATAGCCCTTAAGGAAAGTGTGGGGTCTCTGATGTAGGTAAATATTATTATTATTATTAAGCATCAGATTGAGAAGGGGAAGCAGCATATACTTGCGTCGCTCCCTTTCCCGTTTAGAAAGTGCCGCGTACCTTGAGATTAAAGTTTGCTAAGAAATTTCGGGGCATCACTCGCACTGAAAATGTACCTAAGGGCCAGTTTAAAACTGAGTTTGAAGGGTATTACAAAGGGGGAGGGGATATAAGTAGTATGTTAACGCCTCGACAGTTCTGTCTACACACTGACACGTCGGACACGGTTCGCTCTGTGAAAAACTTGGCACACAGAAAGTAAACGAGTAAGGTTGCCCAACTGCCAAAGCAAACACAAATTTAGCGTAATTGACACTAAAGTTACGAACTTGGATTTAACATACACTCCTGGAAATTGAAATAAGAACACCGTAAATTCATTGTCCCAGGAAGGGGAAACTTTATTGACACATTCCTGGGGTCAGATACATCACATGATCACATTGACAGAACCACAGGCACATAGACACAGGCAACAGAGCATGCACAATGTCGGCACTAGTACAGTGTATATCCACCTTTCGCAGCAATGCAGGCTGCTATTCTCCCATGGAGACGATCGTAGAGATGCTGGATATAGTCCTGTGGAACGGCTTGCCATGCCATTTCCACCTGGCGCCTCAGTTGGACCAGCGTTCGTGCTGGACGTGCAGACCGCGTGAGACGATGCTTCATCCAGTCCCAAACATGCTCAATGGGGGACAGATCCGGAGATCTTGCTGGCCAGGGTAGTTGACTTACACCTTCTAGAGCACGTTGGGTGGCACGGGATACATGCGGACGTGCATTGTCCTGTTGGAACAGCAAGTTCCCTTGCCGGTCTAGGAATGGTAGAACGATGGGTTCGATGACGGTTTGGATGTACCGTGCACTATTCAGTGTCCCCTCGACGATCACCAGAGGTGTACGGCCAGTGTAGGAGATGGCTCCCCACACCATGATGCCGGGTGTTGGCCCTGTGTGCCTCGGTCGTATGCAGTCCTGATTGTGGCGCTCACCTGCACGGCGCCAAACACGCATACGACCATCATTGGCACCAAGGCAGAAGCGACTCTCATCGCTGAAGACGACACGTCTCCATTCGTCCCTCCATTCACGCCTGTCGCGACACCACTGGAGGCGGGCTGCACGATGTTGGGGCGTGAGCGGAAGACGGCCTAACGGTGTGCGGTACCGTAGCCCAGCTTCATGGAGACGGTTGCGAATGGTCCTCGCCGATACCCCAGGAGCAACAGTGTCCCTAATTTGCTGGGAAGTGGCGGTGCGGTCCCCTACGGCACTGCGTAGGATTCTACGGCCTTGGCGTGCATCCGTGAGTCGCTGCGGTCCGGACCCAGGTCGACGGGCACGTGCACCTTCCGCCGACCACTGGCGACAACATCGATATACTGTGGAGACCTCACGCCCCACGTGTTGAGCAATTCGGCGGTACGTCCACCCGGCCTCCCGCATGCCCACTATACGCCCTCGCTCAAAGTCCGTCAACTGCACATACGGTTCACGTCCACGCTGTCGCGCATGCTACCAGTATTAAAGACCGCGATGGAGCTCCGTATGCCACGGCAAACTGGCTGACACTGACGGCGGCGGTGCACAAATGCTGCGCAGCTAGCGCCATTCGACGGCCAACACGGCGGTTCCTGGTGTGTCCGCTGTGCCGTGCGTGTGATCATTGCTTGTACAGCCCTCTCGCAGTGTCCGGAGCAAGTATGGTGGGTCTGACACACCGGTGTCAATGTGTTCTTTTTTCCATTTCCAGAAGTGTACATATAACATGTTAACACTTATGTCAGTAACAATGACAGAACCCGAGTGGTTTGAAAAGTTTAGAAATCACGTACAAATGTTCATTCATTAACCACTCTGCGTTTTTCACACATACTTGTCCGACATGCAACAAAATGACAGTATATATTTGCAAGTTTTAACAAATTACAAATCTTATAATGACGCCTGTGTAATTATGCGTCTGTATTATAAAAGAGAGTGATATCGTCCGGCAGTAGTCGATGGGTTGCGCGCTTGTTATTTTTTTTATTATTATTATTCTATGTCTTTACATGCGCGTTAAATTAGTCTATAGTTTCTTAGGCGCATCAGTGGCACTGGATCATTACAATGCGTAGTTAAATATTATATATTGGCAAATAAATGGCTCTTGGCCTCTTTCGTTACTCAGATCAGTGTTTTATGAGACGAGATGTGGCGATGTGAGAATACATCATCTCAGGTCCTGCCCAATCGTCGCGTATAGGGCACCTAAAGGATGCTGCGTTCCCGGGAACCTATCCAACAATTCAAGCAAATAACATTAGTAGTTTTATTTCAATAAAGCAGGCTTACAATACTTAACTTGAATATACTTACTGTATGTTGTCGCAAGCGATGGGTGACAGGGAGTATCATTCAGGGCCCTTGGCGCCGGTCGCGGTGGTCTCGCGGTTCTAGGCGCGCAGTCCGGAACCGTGCGACTGCTACGGTCGCAGGTTTGAATCCTGCCTCGGGAATGGATGTGTGTGATGTCCTTAGGTTAGTTAGGTTTAAGTAGTTCTAAGTTCTAGGGGACTAATGCCCACAGCACTTGAGTCCCATAGTGCTCAGAGCCATTTGAACCATCAGGGTCCTTGGCTATATGCAATGTTCCTGCGAGTTTGACACACAGTTTGTGGATGACTGATAACTGTTCTCGTGGCACTCTCTGCCAGGCCGTGCTAATACTCTGCAAATACTGTCCACTGATGTCCGGCCGAAGCTGGCAGCAGCGGCGCTTATATTCACATCATGCTGGATGCCCCTCCTGTCTTGGTGCAGTCCTGATCAGCGCTCCATTGACCGACGTCGTTTCACCGCCTTTCTCTGGTCTTTCGTTCTTACTCTCCCCACCGACATTTGTGGTTACAGAAAGCACTTTAGATCCCGTGTTTACGTGGCACTTTCTTCTTGTCTTTGTTCATACTACCTCCTCCCAAAATATGGAAAACAAAGAGCTTTGCTGTAGAAGAGATGTGTTACGGAGTGGGGAAGACGAACAAGTGCTCATAGCTCTTCAGGTATGCTTTGTAGAGATTTTTTTGTTTCGGATGATCTTATGGCTGTATATTGACCACTCCTCTTGGGGCACTCTCTACAGACGAGTCGCTCTGACTGGGGCTGCAATGGTCCGCTCCCAACCAAGCATAACAAATCGTGTTGCTCCGACCATGGATCGTTCACCCTGAAACACAAAAAATTAACATTTTGTGATTATTTCCCAAATGATAACCGGTAAAAACTCATTAAATATTTTTAAATCTATATTTCCCTTACGTTGCTTAGTCGGAAACGTTAGCAGTGTGATCAATACGTTAACAAAAATCTCCTGGCACTCCACTGAATGTGAGCTGTATATAAACGCGAGAACAATGCGTCACCATAATGGAGGATCTTCTGATGGAGCGCTACAGTTACGGATTGCGATTGATGTAAACTCCTGGAAATGGAAAAAAGAACACATTGACACCGGTGTGTCAGACCCACCATACTTGCTCCGGACACTGCGAGAGGGCTGTACAAGCAATGATCACAAGCACGGCACAGCGGACACACCAGGAACCGCGGTGTTGGCCGTCGAATGGCGCTAGCTGCACAGCATTTGTGCACCGCCGCCGTCAGTGTCAGCCAGTTTACCGTGGCATACGGAGCTCCATCGCAGTCTTTAACACTGATAGCATGCCGCGACAGCGTGGACGTGAACCGTATGTGCAGTTGACGGACTTTGAGCGAGGGCGTATAGTTGGCATGCGGGAGGCCGGGTGGACGTACCGCCGAATTGCTCAACACGTGGGGCGTGAGGTCTCCACAGTACATCGATGTTGTCGCCAGTGGTCGGCGGAAGGTGCACGTGCCCGTCGACCTGGGACCGGACCGCAGAGACGCACGGATGCACGTCAAGACCGTAGGATCCTACGTAGTGCCGTAGGGGACCGCACCGCCACTTCCCAGCAAATTAGGGACACTGTTGCTCCTGGGGTATCGGCGAGGACCATTCGCAACCGTCTCCATGAAGCTGGGCTACGGTACCGCACACCGTTAGGCCGTCTTCCGCTCACGCCCCAACATCGTGCAGCCCGCCTCCAGTGGTGTCGCGACAGGCGTGAATGGAGGGACGAATGGAGACGTGTCGTCTTCAGCGATGAGAGTCGCTTCTGCCGTGGTGCTAATGATGGTCGTATGCGTGTTTGGCGCCGTGCAGGTGAGCGCCACAATCAGGACTGCATACGACCGAGGCACACAGGGCCAACACCCGGCATCATGGTGTGGGGAGCCATCTCCTACACTGGCCGTACACCTCTGGTGATCGTCGAGGGGACACTGAATAGTGCACGGTACATCCAAACCGTCATCGAACCCATCGTTCTACCATTCCTAGACCGGCAAGGGAACTTGCTGTTCCAACAGGACAATGCACGTCCGCATGTATCCCAACGTGCTCTAGAAGGTGTAAGTCAACTACCCTGGCCAGCAAGATCTCCGGATCTGTCCCCCATTGAGCATGTTTGGGACTGGATGAAGCGTCGTCTCACGCGGTCTGCACGTCCAGCACGAACGCTGGTCCAACTGAGGCGCCAGGTGGAAATGGCATGGCAAGCCGTTCCACAGGACTACATCCAGCATCTCTACGATCGTCTCCATGGGAGAATAGCAGCCTGCATTGCTGCGGAAGGTGGATATACACTGTACTAGTGCCGACATTGTGCATGCTCTGTTGCCTGTGTCTATGTGCCTGTGGTTCTGTCAGTGTGATCATGTGATGTATCTGACCCCAGGAATGTGTCAATAAAGTTTCCCCTTCCTGGGACAATGAGTTCACGGTGTTATTATTTCAATTTCCAGGAGTGTATTTTTACAATGTACATTTCTTTTAATCGTCTGGGGGCGACCTTGATTGGCCAAATTTTTAAAATAATTTGAACATAGGATTATAGAGCCAACCGGTTGCAAATAGCTGTTTGGTACATTGTCCATTGAGGCGCCATGTCACGGACTGCGCGGCCCCTCCCGCCGGAGGTTCGCGTCCTCCCCAGGGCATGGGTCTGTGTGTTGCTCTTAGTAGTTAGTTTAAGTAGTGTGTTAGTCTAGGGACCGATGACCTAAGCAGTTTGGTCCCTTAGGAACACACACACACACACACACACACACACACACACACACACACACACAAATGGTTCAAATGGCTCTGACCATTATGTGACTTACCTTCTGAGGTCATCAGTCTCCTAGAACTTACAACTACTTAAACCTAACTAACCCTAGGACAGCACACACATCCATGCCCGAGGTAGGATTCGAACCTGCGACCGTAGCGGTCGCGCTGTTCCAGACTGTAGCGCCTGGAAACGCTCGGCCACCGCCCCCCCCCCCCCCCTTCACACACACACATTGATCTAGGTTTCGACACCTACTAAGGGTGTCTTTATCAGAATGAACTTTTGAGAAACCGTAAAATTACATTGCGAGGCAGCAATGGTCACAATTTAGAGGAGCTACTTTTACGATTTTTGAAAAGTTCATTCTGATAAAGACCCCCTTAGTAGGTCCCGAAACCTTGGTCACTGAAACCAAACAGTTATTTGCAACTGGTTGGCTGTATAATCCTGTGTTCAAACTAGTATACGGTTGCTGAGAAACAGTAGTGTTTAAAACTGTTAAAATATCTAATTTTCCGGATCAATCACAATAACCTTTACAGATAACTAGTTTCGAATGAGGCAGACAGCTACTTTTAGATCAAAAAATAAAAATTAAAACTTGTACTTAATGTGAGTTGCCACATGTAAAATACAATAATAGCAGCCCTCAAACTTTCCTTTATTTCAACAGAATACACGGTCGCCGCACATTAATGTGACCAAGACCTATGTTCAACATCAACATGTAGTAACCACTCACAGACGGCAGGTAGCAGCACTGTACTCCGTTCCTCATGTAAACATTACACTATGTATTCTTCCGCGTTTGCTGGAACCTCACTGGATTTCGTTCCACGTGCAGCATAAGCCAAACTGTTTCGAGTACACTCAAGTACTATAATGAGGATACATTTTATGCTGAGCGATAATACGGGACTACAGCTGTACCGACGCATTTAATTTGGAAAACACTGGCCAATCACGTGATCGAACTGAGCCGCAGTGATGTGAACAGTTATAGCGAAGGCGTAAAAAGAGTCGAGCAGAGAACATTATAGTTTTCAATGTCATTTACTTTTTGAACAGAAGGAAATAATGGTAAAACTCAGGCGATACGCTTCTTAGGTGATCTGAAGGAAAAACATGCTCTCGATCTTAGCTAACATAGTACTGTAATTAAAAACGAGAGCGATGAAAATTCCTGACTTTAACAAGGGTAATTTATCTGAAGGAGCTATGTGCGGCGTAATAGCGCACTGCTGGGATTTCACCATGTGGTTAAATATTGAAGCCACTAAAGATATTACAGTCAGTCATCTGGTAATCTCTGAACTTCCTGCATATCGGACTCCGAGGAAAGCGGTACATGCCCGTACTGCTCCGCTGATACCGAGGCGGTCAACAAAAGAACCCCTGGCGCCCAAAAAGTCCACATTTCCTCCTTTTCCTCCTCCTTCTGCTCCTTTTTTATGACGTGCTGTTCTGTATTTCGCCAGCGTTCGGCAGTGACGTGTCATAAAGCTTCGTGCATTGGTTCCAGTAAAGTTTGGCAGCTTAAATGTCGTGTTACTTCCCGCGACAAATCCGTTAGCTCGGCTCCACATCAGTTCTATTAGGTTCAGATAGCAGTGGTACGGTGATGACTGTAAAAATGCGGCATTTGTACCGTGTGCTCTTCTCCGTCAAAATTATTGTTTTTCGTGTTTCTACGACGCTTATCACTCTGGCTCGTGTGAGACCACATCTGTCCCACAAGAGAGTGAGCATATTCGAGTAAAGAATATTTGATTTTCCATTTTTGCCAGCCGGGTTGGCCGAGCGGTTCTAGGCACTACAATCTGCAACCGCGCGACCGCTGCGGTCGCTGGTTCGAATCCTGCCTCGGGCATGGATGTGTGTGAAGTCCTTAGGTTAGTTAGGTTTAAATAGTTCTAAGTTCTAGGGGACTGACGACCCCAGAAGTTAAGTCCCATAGTGCTCAGAGCCATTTTTCCATTTTTGTCAAAAAAATTTAATTGTGTATTTTTTCTTAACTTCAAAATCTATAACAATCTTGTGTAAATCTATAATTAAGAATGTGTATTTTCAATGAAAACCAGAATTCTGCGTATGGTATGTAATTAGAAGCCAGGAGACGTGCATTTTTCTTGAAAAATAAAAACAAGATGGTTAAGTACGAGTTAATTGACAGATATTGATAAATTACATATTTAAATGATTCAGGCATTGAAACACAACAAAAAAATCGTTGATCATAACGGGTTTCGAATCACCGCCCACTAACCGCGTGATTAACAAACAACTAAGCTACCGATTACGCCAATATTACAATTTCACCTGCGTCTGTCATACATTACATCGTGTTTGTCAATAAATGTCAAACCTCATTTTTCTCTGTAATCTTGTGAAAACACTAAGAACAACATGTGTCTAGTCATTAACGGTGTCCCGCGCGCGTGTTTCACTTCGAAGCACGAAGCCGTGTCATCCATTTTCGCGGTACGTATGAACAGCAAGATAATCACAATACAAATAGCGCTTGCGTAGTCTGTGACTGTATACATTTTTGAAATAACAATTACGTAACTAAAGTATGATTAACACTTTGCCGTCCGCACGTCTCGTACAAATTTATTCGCTTGGCGCCAGCAGCGCTAATTCGGATTACTTGGCTCGTCGCCGGACGCTTGTCACCTTTCCGTTGAGGACAAGCTTCAAACACATTGACTTTTGTACGTTTTAATTTTTCCGGAAATCCTCAATTTATCGGTATCGTTCCACAAACTCGAATTTTCTTTTCAAGTAACTTTTCTACAGATTCTACATTGTTATAATCATTATCCATGTAGAGGTGATGTCACTTTCCGTAAGAAAGTTTCAATAGTTCCATCATTGATTTTGCCAAAGGCTGTCCAGCGCAAGAATATATCTTGAATGAGGAAATGTATCCCGCCCTCGAATCACACAGCATCCGAATGAGTATGCCATATTTCGTAATTTTCGACGTATTGTAAACTTTAAAATTTAACCGTCCACGCTATGTTATCGTTCCTTCACGAATCGAAATGTTTTCACTTGGATTAAACGTTTCTTTAAACTTTTTGGAAAAATAATCTTTTGTATCCGGCCTGGAAGGCGGCGCGTGGGTGTGATCCTGAAAACTGAAAGGTTGGCCGAATGCAGGAAGTGAGTAGGAGCAGGAAAAGGTGAAAATCTCTCGATACTGCTCTTAGAAATGGTTTTACTATGTCACAATATTAACTGAATACATAACTTGGTATTGAGGTGCGAAGCCTTGGACCCGTTATAAGTAGTAGATAGTCTCAACAGCAAGCCAACACCTTCTGAAGTTCAAGTGATGTTTCCAGGCCGTCTGCTCTTGATGAAATGGGCCGAATCTTGAGTGGAGCTCGTAGAGCTAGGCTAGGGGATGCTGTCGTCAGTGTCTCGTAGTGCCAACTTATGAACTTGCACCTACGATCTGGCATCGTTGCTATCGATACCACATAATCAATTACGAATTCCACTTTGAAAAGCCGGTCGGCATTATCCAGTTTATTGTTGTTTTCGGAAAGATGTAAAAATGATAACATTTGTCTGAGTCGGTTGCGGGACATCGTTTTGCGAAATATCGGTGTCTATCAACGGATTCGTTGACCAATAATCATCGATCCTTACTTTTTTTACAATTCCCATAAGGACAGCAAGCCCAAACCATTTTCTAAGTTCCGGTCCCGTAACGTCGATAAATTTGGCATTTTTTTCAATTTTCCTTGTATTGCAATTTTGACTGTAGTAGTTGCTCGTTTAGTTGCTAATACATTCAAATAGATCATTCCCCAGTATATGATTCTACGATATCCTCGGCGCTCTGTGTATCTTTGGGAAATATGTTTGGACCAGGAGATCCTTGAAATTTATTATTGGTCCTCGGTAAATCAAAGTCTGAACATTGTGCACTGTCTTCTTCGTCTGATTCATCCGTAGGGGTTGGCAACCGTAGTGTTCGCCGAATTCTTCTTGGATATATTTCACCATCTTCCTACGATTCTGCTTCACTTTCATTTTTTTGATATCCAGTGTCTTCTTCCCAATCGTCCGGAACGTCAGACAAGACGTCCGCGCATTCATCGTAAATAATCCTACTGTCTCTTTCGTCCGCCATGATAAAAGAGCAGAAGTACTTATAAAAAACAAAACAAAAATTGTTGACGTGTGTAACCTATTGTTACCTAAACAAAACACCAACAGAATGCAAAAGATACTAAAGTGCTGTCGCTGGCCACAGTGCGACATTATGCACACGACACCACTGTGGTGTCGCCGGCCGTTGACCGCTATTTCGCCCACGACACCACTGAAGCGTCGCAGAGTGTTAAGAAAAACTTTGATGGCTGTTAATACTTTAGAATGTGTTTAAGTTTCATTTACAGTGATATAGTAATTAAATATCTAACACATAAGTTGGACCTACTTGCAAAAGTGGAACGACACCAGTGTTCCGGAGCTATGGCTGGTGGCCAGTCATCGCTTTTGTGTTTGTTTATTCTTATGATGAACGGAGTATAGCACTGGACGGTACGTAAAGCGTGTCGGAGGGACGCCGAAAACAATCCAGTCGCTGTCATAGTGCAGCAACGAAGCGATTTATCTGACGTCCAAAAGGGCACGATCTGTGTCTATCGGACTTGGAGTGGAAGGGTCTCCGCAGCGGCTGAGTTTGTAAACTGTTCGCCTGCCGCTGTGGTTAAAGTATACCGTGCTTGGCAAAATGGCGCCGAGGCGACTGTCGTACACCACGGGCCATATATGATAGGAATGGATTACAGCTGTGGAGATGTATAAGGGAAAGTAGACGTGGAACTGTTGAGCAACTGACCGCCCAGGTGAAGCAAGGGGCTAACAACCGTGTCTCCCCAACGTTCAGCGAACGTTGCTGCTTAAGGCCCACCGCAGCTGGTGCCTGGCTCGTGCACCCCTGCTCGCTGCTGTTCATTGTCTACAAAGGCTGCAATTTGCAGCCGGCCGCGATGGTCTCGCAGTTCTAAGCGCTCAGTCCGGAACCGCGCGACTGCTGCGGTCGCAGGTTCGAATCCTGCCTCGGGCATGGGTGTGTGTGATGTCCTTAGGTTAGTTAGGTGTAATTAGTTCTAAGTTCTAGGCGACTGATGACCACAGATGTTAAGTTGCATAGTGCTCAGAGCCATTTGAACCATTTTTGCAATTTGCACACCAGTTTCGCAACTGGACGTCCAGTCCACTGAGTGGCGATCAGTGGCGTTTTCAGATGAAAAATGCTCCACGGACTTAAAACGAACAGCTTGGAACAATCGTCGGTCCAGCGTTATGGTCTGGGGAATGTATCCGTGGCATTCCCTGTGGGTGATCTCGTCATTCTGGAAGGCGCAATGGACCAATAGGTGTAGGCATCTATCGTTGGGAACCATATTCAGGCTTTTGACAGGTGATCACATTAATGTGTCCTTGCATAAACGTTTGTCGTATGTCGCCACCACGATTGTCTGTTGAAACAATCCATCTGGTTACTAGAGTATGCCACTATTCCACTAAGTCCGGGTGTCTATGCTGTGTAACGCGCTCCTTCCCGAGTGGGAAGATGTGCCGGCCCCGGCACGAGTTCGCCCAGCGGATTAGTATCGAGGTCCGGTGTACCAGCCAGTCTGTGGGTGGTTTTTAGGCGGTTTTCCATCTACCTCGGCGAATGCGGGCTGGTTCCCCTGACTCTGCCTCAGTTACACTATGTCAGCGATTGCTGCGCAAATGCTGTCTCCACGTATGTACTCTGCCAGGCAATCATTTGGAGTACAGTCGTCTTGTATGAGATGTTCCATGGGGGGGGGGGGGGGGAGGAGAGGAGTGGGGGGAGGGGTGTCCACTGGGGGCCGAACCGCACCGAACAATAATTCTGGGTTCGGTCTGGGGCGGCGGTGGGGTGGGTAGACTGCTGAGGCCTGTTGTGGGGTTCTGGACCACTGAGGGCTACGGCGGGACGAAGCCTCTCTGTCGTCTGTAGGTCCCCGGTTCAATACAGCATAAACACACGTTCCTCTGAGGCCATGGTTTCTTAAAATGACAATATGATTATCATTTCTAATTTTTTTTTATGTTCGTAAACGTATTTATTGATGGAACTCTTCAGTTGAAGTGTTTGAACATGGCCGAACAGCAGAAACACCAGTAACAAAGTCGCTGTTGTGGCACAGGCAATTACACTGACGAGGTTTTTATTTGGGTTGGGTTGTTTGGGGGGAAGAGACCAAACTGCGAGGTCATCGGTCTCATCGGATTAGGGAAGGACGGGGAATGAAGTCGGCCGTGCCCTTCAAAGGAACCATCCCGGCATTTGTCTGGAGCGATTTAGGGAAATCACGGAAAACCTAAATCAGGATGGCTGGACGCGGGATTGAAACGTCGTCCTCCCGAAAGCGAGTCCAGTGTGGTTTTTATTTATTTCCTGATTTTGTTGAGTCATCAGTTTTCTGTCTGTTTCTATGTGGCCCTCCGCCAATTCATCTCCTCCGACGTCCCTTTCATCTCGGAGCAGTACTTGCACTGTACATCCAGAGTTATTTGTTCGATACTTTCCAATCTGTGTTTTCCCCTACAGTTTTTACCCTCTGCAGCTCCCTCCTGTACCAAGGAAGTCGTTCCCTGATGTCTTAACAAGTCTTTCCATTCTATCCCGTAGCTCAGGGCATACAGACAGAAAATCGAGTCTCATAGATTCGCGTCCAAATAACAGAGAGAAATGAGCCTGAAACTCGGCAACTCGTGGACACTTGAGCAGGGCCGGCCGCAGTGGCCGAGCTGTTCTAGGCGTTTCATTCTGGCACCGCACGACCGCTACAGTCGCTGCCTCGGGCATGGATGTATGTGATGTCCTTAGGCTAGTTAGGTTTAAATAGTTCTACGTCTAGAGGACTGATGACCTCACTTAAGTCCCATAGTGCTCAGAGCCATTTGAACACTTGAACAACGACAGAGCCATAGAGACAGGATGAGGAAGTTTTGGGCACATAAGAAGACTGCAGCTAACTAGTGGTTCTAACCGCTCTTTAAAAGACCAAAAGAAATAAAAATAAGAAATTTTAAAAAAAATTCTAGCCGACGGAACGGCTGCGCCACTGGGAAACTACCTGCAGATGAGCACGTAACTCATTCCAGTAATTGTGGAGGCAAACGTTAGTGAAATATTACCGGCATCTGGATCAGGTGAGCAAATTACGGCTCCCCAGAGGAAGTACCCGCTCCATCTGGCTGAGAGTAGCTGCGCTCTTACCCTCTACCTCTCCACCCTGCGTTCCTCGCCTCTCTCTCCGTCCTCCCCTCCCCTCCCTCCCTCCCTCCCTCCCTCCCTCCCTCCCTCCCTCCCTCCCTCTCTCTCTCTCTCTCTCTCTCTCTCTCTCTCTCTCACACACACACACACACACACACACACAGAGAGAGAGAGAGAGAGAGAGAGAGAGAGAGAGAGAGAGAGAGTGAGTCTACACTATTGCCAAGAAAGCATTTACGCGTCCCGACACAACTTGCTACCAGTATAGATTCGGTGTCGTATGCGTGGCGCATTCAGGACGTTGACGATACAACTCTTCGCTTCTGTTTCCCCTAATTAAGCTTTATAACCGTGTCGGCATGAATTAGAACCTCTTTGGTTGTTTAGAGTTGATGATGGAGATCAGAGAAGGATCACCTGAGGGGGTTGGTTCTCTGCCAAAGCAGCAAAATGATATCAACTCGTCCAGTAATTTTATTTAACACACACATATATATGGGAGGTGTCTGGCCAACAAATCTTTCCACATATACAGTATGTAAATTTTAAGTTGACAAATCAGAATAACTCTAAAAATAAGCTTCACTCGTAAAAATGCGTAGAATCCAAAGTTGATTATTTTCGAGGGGGACATCTGCTGGTGCTAAAATCCCCCCTGGGGTATGGGGCTGCAGACAGCTTTAAAATTTCAAATGAGAACCCTGATTTTTTTATTGCAGAATCAGATTCTACATAAAAAACTACATACGTTTTGTCTTAAACATTTGTTCTTATTCTCGGTAGGACGGGTGGTAATTCACGGTACGGGTACTGGCTCCCAAACGCATTATTGTTTACAAATATTCCAGTTTGCCTCGCCGTTGTATTGTCTGTTGTTACGCATATGGGCGTCTACCAAGAAGCCCTATGAGAACTTTTCTAAATATATTCTGGTAGTTATAACACCATATACCAAAGGGTCACCCACTTTGCCTATCTGTCTTTGGCACGGTTGCAGTATTCACAAACAGCATAATGTAACAAGTTCTGCACGTGTATGAAGTGACTGTCAAGTATTTGCGAGAAATGGACGTTAATACAGTTACCAGCCTGCTTCATTCCATACATGAGTGCCGGCCTTCGAGCAGCAGCAAAGCGCAACTAACTGGCTAAGCCGGAAGAGTACAGGTCTCTCTCGCCGTACTATGGTCCAGTCTCATCGCTTTGTTTCCTGACATTGCAGCCAACACTTATATCCTTACAACGAACCATGTTTCTTCGAAAAGTAGGAATTGTTCTGTCGAAAAACATGTTGAAATCGCACAAAACATGAGGGAAAATTGGTAACTTTGTGTCCGACCTTCGCTCATCAGTTAGTTTACGTGCCTCCCTCTCTCTCTCTCTCTCTCTCTCTCTCTCTCTCTCTCTCTCTCTCTCTCTCTCTCTCTCTCTCCGCCCCCCTTCCTTCATTTACTCGTCGCTGAGCCACCCCTAACAAACATACAACACTCATCTACATTTACTCATTCACACCCTGTCTCAGTCTAACACATTCACTCACTTTCTCAATCAATCTTTTCCTCTCTCTACATACAGTGGTGTCCAAAATTAAAGCAAGAAGCGGAAATTTTGCAAGGTTGCTTTTATATTGCCATAGAACAGTGCAAAAAGGTGTTAGTAAAGTAGAAACAACGTAAAAAACACAGAAAGTAAACAACTGCAACGGTAGGCAAAAATGTTCTTCGTTTTTCCCTACTTAACAGATGTGCACTCACATTGTGGCAACTGGTTAATGTGCTCAGCATGGTGTGTGACCGTCTCTGGCAGCAATACAGGCCTTACAACGAAGGGGCATGCTATGTGTGATGTCATCAGTCTCATTCTGTGGCAGTAACGCCCATTCTTCCTGCAGAGCTGCTCCCAAGTCTTGGAGGATGGTTGTTGGATGCTGACGTGATGCAACCCTAGTGCATCGCAGATGTGCTCTATGGGATTCAAATCGGGAGAGCGAGCAGGCCACGCCATGCATGCAGTATCTTCCGCTTCCAGGGAAACCTCAACCACCAGTGCCCCATGAGGTCGAGGACTATCGTCCACCAGCACGAAGTCTGGGCCCCCAGCACCTCACAACAACCACACATGTGGTCCCAAGATCTTGTCACGATACCTGACAGCAGTTAAACCTTCCCGATTCACATGTACAATTACATGAAGAAGTGTTCGTGTGGCCAACGTAATACCTGCCCGCAGCATTAAGGATCCTCCTAGACATTAATCTCTTTCACATTGTTTGGATTCCAGAATCGTTTTCCATATTCCCTCCAGGTGCGAATGCGTCGAGCATTACTTTCCAGACCAAATCGGTACTCTTGTGTAAAAAGAACATTGGCCCACTGTTCGACCATCCAGGTGGCATGTTGACAGCTCCTTCCTTGACATTCCCTTCTGTGAAGATGCATCAGAGTTGCACTTACAGCAGGTATCCGACAATAAAGGCCATACCGCCGAAGCCTTCTGCACACCGTTTGCCTCGATACAACTCGGCCAGTGGGTGCTGCGAGGTCAGATGCCAGTCGCCGTGCAGTAGTAAGGGGCTGCCATCGTGCTCTTACAGCCAAATAACAGTCCTCTCTTTTTGATGTCACATGTGGTCGGCCGTGCCCTGGTCTTCGCGATACTGTTTCGGTCTCTATAAATTGTCGATACAGCCGACAAACAACAGAAAAATTCTCATAAAGCCTTCGGAGCACGTCAGTTTGCGAATGTCCCGCTTGCATTCTTCTTATGGTCCTCCACGCAGACAGCCTGGTCGGCGTCTTCTTTGTGTCATACTACTCCGTCTGTGATTAAACAGGGATTGTGGATGTGACACTACCCGGAAAACTCTACCCTGTTTGGTAGGTGGTCTGACGTCATCGTTGACAGGGTTATCCATTAACCAGAATGTCACCCTCATGCATAACACGATTGTATGTATATCTGGTGAAGTTTTGTATGATTATACCGTGAATTACACACAAGATGGGAAAATAGCGGTTTGTTGCTTTAATTTCAGACAACGGTGTGTGTGATATATACAGGGAGGTCCACTGATAGTCGGTGTTGAGAATGCTGCGTCAACATCGATTACACCCGTACCACATTTCTATGCTCCAGGAATTGCATGGCGACGACGTTGAACGTCTTGTACAGTTCTGCCACTGGGCACAAGAGAAATTACGGGACGATGACAGAGTTTCTGCACGCGTTCTATTTAGCGACGAAGCGTCGTTCACCAACAGCGGTAACATAACCGGCATAATATGCACTATTGGACAGCGAAAAATCGACGATGGCTGCGACAAGTGGAGCATCAGCCACTTAGGCGGGTTAATGTATGGTGCGGCATTATGGGAGGATGGATAATTGGCCCACATTTTATCGATGGCAATCTAAATGGTGCAATGTATGCTGATTTCCTACGTAATGTTCTACCGATCTTACTACAAGATGTTTCACTGCATGACAGAATGGCGATGTACTTCGAACATGATGGATGTCCGGCACATAGCTCGCGTACGGTTGAAGCGGTATTGAACAGCATATTTCGTGACCGGTGGATTGGTCATCGAAGCACCATACCATGGCCCGCACGTTCACCGGATCTGACGTCCCCGGATTTCTTTCTGTGGGGAAAGTTGAAGGATATTTGCTATCGTGATCGACCGACAACGCCTGACAACATGCGTCAGCGCATTGTCAATGCATGTGCGAACATTACGGAAGGCGAACTACTCGCTGTTGAGAGGAACGTCGTTACACGTATTGCCAAATGCATTGAGGTTGACGGACATCATTGTGAGTATTTATTGCATTAATGTGGTATTTACAGGTAAACACGCTGCAATAACATGCATTCTCAGAAATGATAAGTTCACAGAGGTACATGTATCACATTGGAACAACCAAAATAAAATGTTCAAACGTACCTGTTCGTCTAAAATTGTGAGCCATATGTTTGTGACCATTGCAGCATCATCTATCACAAAGCGAAAAAAGTGGTACAACTAAAACATTCATATTTCTTTTCGTACTACACGAATATGTAATAAAAATGGGGGTTCCTATTTAAAAGAACGCAGTTGATATCCGTTTGACCTATGGCAGCGCCATCTAGCGGGCCAACCACAGCTCCGTCTGGTTTCCCCCTTCAAGCTGGAAAAGTTTTGTTCTTTGTAGTTTTTTCGTTTGACACTTATTTCGTGAGATATTTTTCTCGGTCTTGATCAATGGACCACCCTTTAGATCCGTCCTTGATGCCGCCTCTTTTCCATGCATTAGTCTATCACTGACTCATTCTCCTCCACTGTATGCCTCTTTCTCCGCCTCTTTCCCACTCTCCCCCACACACCCGAGCTTGCCTCGCGTCCTCTCCCGTCTCCGTTGCCGCCGCCCCCTGCTATTAACTGCCTCCCTCGCGAAGTGTAATATACGCGTATATAAGTGTAAGAAGCGCGCACCTCCGTAATAAAATGTCAAGAGTTAGGCGCATCAAGAGGGAAATGTATTGCCGCGCGCCGTCAGCGAGCAAGATTGAAGACCTACCCCCCGACACTGGCAACTCTGGCTGAACTTTTAACATCCGCTCGGCGAGTGTATTTATATTTTATCTCGGCGCTCGCGTAACTTGGGCGCGGGCAGCTCCCCCCTGCGTCCCTCCCACCACCGGCCGAGCAGACTCTGAGGCGTCGCATCGTTCACGTGAGGAGTTTCGCCCGCACCGTCCCTCCTTACTCCAGGGCTAGCGGGGCGAAGATTTAGGGCCCAATTATTATTTCGGCGGCGTGGGCTCTGGGGCGCTCGGTTTAATATTAACGAGGCGACGCGGCCGCCTCTCCTCTCGGCTCCCAGCTGCGCCGCACTTAGCGGATATTGCCGCGGCCGGCCGGACACCTGCACCCACCCACCCACCCACCCACACACTGCAGTCGCCACGGCACACTCTGCTGGCCAGTAGGACGCGCTCAGATCTATGTCTGTACTCCGCAGGCCGGCCGGAGTGACCGAGCTGTTCTAGGCGCTACAGTCTGGAACCGCTACGGTCGCAGGTTCGAATCCTGCCTCGGGCATGGATGTGTGCGATGTCCTTAGGTTAGTTAGGTTTAAGTAGTTCTAAGTTCTAGGGGACTGATGACCTCAGAAGTTAAGTCCCATAGTGCATTTCAACCATTTTGTACTCCGCATCTTATGGTGTGTGACGGAGGGTGCTTTCTGTACCACTGTCACTACCTCTTGCGACTTCGTACACAGTGGTAAGGAGGGGTGGGCTACAGAGAGTGGTGTGGCGACTGTCATAGTAGGAAAGCTGGACAGGAGCAGAAAGCATTAGTGAATATCACTGCGACCAGCAGAGTTACTTCACTAGTATTTCTGCAAGCTCACGAATACTCATCACAAATGATGCAACAAGAAATAGTTTAGCTGTCACCAGTTCAACAAGCAAGGGTCTATCCGTACTGAACAATGATGTCGATTCTAGGTGGCGTCCTTGTAGCCTCCTGTAATGAAGTGGCTCAAGTGCAAGTGGACTGAGCAGCTTCCTCCATCCATCCTGTATTGCAGTGCTGGCAGAGGGTGCTCCTGGCACAAAGCTACTGGAGGTGTGACTCAGTGGGTGTCGTGCAAATGGTTCAAATGCCTCTAAGCTCTATAGGACTTAACATCTGAGGCCATCACACATATCCATGCCCAAGGCAGGATTCGAACCTGCGACTGTTACTGCAGCGCGGTTCCTGACTGAAGCGCCTAGAACCGCTCGGCCACAGCACCCGGCGGGTGATGTGCATTGGTTCCTCTGGATCCCACACAGCAGCTGTTGGCGTCGGACGGAAACTGGATATTGCGTTGCCAATTGAGATATTTTGCTAAGGTGGTATTGATACGTGATACCACACTCACCCCTCTTTCCTGTTCCAGTCGCGTTTGGTCCTCGGGAACAACGATTGTTGGAAAGCCTCTGTGTGAACTTGAGCCTCTCCATACATTAAACCACTCCTTCACCCTTCACCAGATCCTTTAAGGAAACGATCTGCTATGCATTAACCAGCTTCATATATCTGATAACTTTACGAACGATTTAATGTTTATGCCATCGTAACTACAGAAGTACAGTGAGGTGACAAAAGTCATTGTATGTGTTGTTGTTGTTGTTGTTGTTGTGGTCTTCAGTCCTGAGACTGGTTTGATGCAGCTCTCCATGCTACTCTATCCTGTGCAAGCTTCTTCATCTCCCAGTACCTACTGCAACCTACATCCTTCTGAATCTGCTTAGTGTATTCATCTCTTGGTCTCCCTCTACGATTTTTACCCTCCACGCTGCCCTCCAATACTAAACTGGTGATCCCTTGATGCCTCAGAACATGTCCAACCCAATGGTCCCTTCTTCTAGTCAAGTTGTGCCACAAACTCCTCTTCTCCCCAATCATATTCAATACTTCCTCATTAGTTATGTGATCTACCCATCTAATCTTCAGCATTCTTCTGTAGCACCACATTTCGAAAGCTTCTATTCTGTTCTTATCCAAACTATTTATCGTCCATGTTTCACTTCCATACATGGCTACACTCCATACAAATACTTTCAGAAGCGACGTCCTGACACTTAAACCTATACTCAATGTTAACAAATTTCTCTCCATCAGAAATGCTTTCCTTGACATTTACAGTCTACATTTTATATCCTCTCTACTTCGACCATCATCAGTTATTTTGCTCACCAAATAGCAAAACTCCTTGACTACTTTAGGTGTCTCATTTCCAAATCTAATTCGCTCAGCAGCACCCGACTTAATTCGACTACATTCCATTATCCTCGTTTTGCTTTTGTGGATGTTCATCTTATATCCCTTTTCAAGACGCTATCTATTCCGTTCAACTGCTCTTCCAAGTCCTTTGCCGTCTCTGACTGAATTACAATGTCATCGGCTAACCTCAAAGTTTTTATTTCTTCTCTATGGATTTTAATACCTACTTAGAATTTTTCTTTTGTTTCCTTCACTGCTTGCTCAATAATGAGATTGAATAACATCGGGGAGAGGCTACAACCTTGTCTGACTCCCTTCCCAACCACTGCTTCCCTTTCATACCCCTCGACTCATATCTGCCATCTGGTTTCTGTACGAATTGTAAATAGCCTTTCGCTCCCTGTATTTTACCCCTGCCACCTTCAGAATTTGAAAGGGAGTATTCCAGTCAACATTGTCAAAAGATTTCTCTAAGTCTACAAATGCTACAAAAGTAGGTTTGCCTTTCTTTAACCTAGCTTCTAAGATAAGTCGTAGGCATATACACAGATGACGGTACTATTGTGTACACAATTTACAAAAGAACAGCTCATTGACAGAGCTGTGATTCATGTGGAAAGGTGTCTAATGTGATTATGACCACATGACGGGAATTAACAGACTTTGACTGCTGAATGGTATTTGGAGCTAGGCACATGGGACATTCCATTTTATTAGAAATTCAATATACCGAGACCCACAGTGTCGAGGGTATGCCGAGAAAACCAGTTTTCAGGCATTACCTCTCACCACAGACGACACAGTGACCAATGGCCTTCACTTAACGACCGAGCGCCAATTTCTGAGGGCCTCTCTGCAATCATTTCAAGTGTGATTCTCCTCTTGCTGCAAGCAAAGGTCGTTCGCTGCAGCACGGGAATCCACGATCCGGTCTTCCTTCTTCAGAGAAAAACACAAACAGCTTCAACAAGTAAGAAGGAAGCATGAAGGTAAACGGATCCTGGATTCCCTTGCCTGGATTCCATTGCAGGTAGCAAGAGGAGAACCGCGCCGGAAATGGCTTCTGAGAAGCCCTTGGGCATTGGCGCGCCAGATACAAGTGTTCACGGAGCCGTAACAATTTTGTAGGCGGTGGAATTCCTTTAAGATGAATGTGACTGCATAAGTGCTACGAGTTACTTTATACTGCCTATTTTTGCCCAACGTTGAGTAGCGGCAGTGCGTTAATCGCGGTACTCGCACCTCGCTGTGAAGTAGGTGCGCCGTTAGGTGCGATGTTCTCTTCCCCCCCCCCCCCCCCCCCCCCCCAGCTGGTAACTGGTAAGGCAAAAGACCTCTTCCGCGGCAGTAACGTGCTCCGCCTTTGAGCTGCGCCTGTGTTCCCGTTTTACGGCGCGTCCCGCCTCGGTGAAGCAGGGGGAGCCATTTTAGCGAAATATAACAGGTGTGTCGCTGCGCCTAATTACGTCACTTAGCTGCCATGTCGCCCTGTGCGAGCGAGCGGGGCAGCAATTTGCTACGTCACCGCTCCTCTTCCTACTCCTCCGCCACATATACACAGCCCTTCTGACAGCCTGCCTCCATTACAGGCCGTACGAAGGCAGTCTCCCACAACCCAGGCGGGCTGCGCATTATTTTCTGCATACGCGCGCCAGATATCAGAAATGAGCCCTGTACACTCGCGTAAAATTCACCAGCGGGTACCACGACGTCATCTCCGAACTCGCCGTTTCCGTGCGTCTCCCCAGGCCCCGCCAGTACTCCTAATTTAACTGAAAACTCGTCACCTCTGTGTGTTGTCCGGTACATGTGGAGTACACGAGTGCAGAAAGGAAAGCGAGTACACGAGTCCCCAAGTTAGCTGAGGACTCGCGACATTGCCGCTGCATACACAACCGTTGGGCGTGCCGATTATCACACACGTCAAAAAAAAAAAAAAAAAAAAAAAAAAAAAAAAAAAAAAAAAAAAAAAAAAAAAAAAGTTTGCATCATCCCGGTTCTCATAACTCAGAAGATAGACGTTGACTGTAGATATTATATCACAGACACAGTCCCTTTGTTCAGAGATGCCACTAAATCCGCCCAGACATGTGAACAACCATACATGATCAGCGCCTATTAGACGTAGGTGTCCAACAACCGATCAGCTCTAGTCATTCCACCAGGAAGGAGGTACACGGCTCGTGTTGTTTGTAGTTGCACCATGACTAGACTATCAATACCGCGGTTCGGTCGGGTCCGCATTGTTACTTTGTGCTAGGAATGGCTCTCAACAAGGGAAGTGTCCAGGCGTCTCGGAGTGAACCAAAGCGATAGACATGGAGGAGATACAGAGTGACAGGAACTGCCGACGACATGCCGGACAAGGGCTACTACTGCAGTGGATGACCGCTACCTACGAGCTATGGCTCTGAGGAACCCTGACAGCAGCGCCACCTTGTTGAATAATGCTTTTCGTGCAGCCACAGGACGTCGTGTTACGACTCAAACTGTGCGCAATAGGCTGCACGCCGGCCGCGGTGGTCTAGCGGTTCTAGGCGCGCAGTCCGGAACCGTGGGACTGCTACGGTCGCAGGTTCGAATCCTGCCTCGGGCATGGATGTGTGTGATGTCCTTAGGTTAGTTAGGTTTAAGTAGTTCTAAGTTCTAGGGGACTGATGACCACAGATGTTAAGTCCCATAGTGCTCAGAGCCATTTGAATTTGAATAGGCTGCACGATGCGCAACTTCACTCCCGACGACCAAGGCGGGGTCAATCTTCGCAACCACGACACCATGAAGCGCGGTACAGATGGCCCAACAACATGCCGAGTGGACCGCTCAAGACTGGCATCACGTTCTCTTCACTGATGAGTGTCATGCTCTCAACCAGACAATCCTCGGAGACGTGTTTGGAGGCAACCTGGTCAGGCTGAACGCCTTAGACACACTCTCCAGCGATTGCAGCAAGGTGGAATTCCCTACTGTTTTGGGGTGGCATTATGTGGGGTCGACGTAAGCTGCTTGTGGTCATGGAAGGCGCCTTAACGGCTGTACGATACGTTAATGCCATCCTCCGACCGATAGTGCAACCATATCGGCAGCATATTGGCGAGGCATTCGTCTTCATGGACGACAATTCGCGTCCCATTGTGCGCATGTTGTGAATGACTTCCTTCAGGAAAACGAAATCGCTCGACTAGAGTGGCCAGTATCTTCTCCAGACATTAACCCTATCGAACATACGAATGGTGGGCTCCATGTGGTTCCCAAGTTGTGCAGCGACCGTAAACCATAAAATTACCAAATATGCAGCAAGATGATTTTGCGACTGGTTGCTGCGTATTTGGTAATCCTATCGAACATGACTGGGATGGATTGAAAAGTGTGTGTGAGGGGGGAGGGGGCGGGGGCGAGAGAGATAGATTGATAGAGAGAGAGAGAGAGAGAGAGAGAGAGAGAGAGAGAGAGGATAAAGTACAACTATACGCCGTGTAAGGTCAGTCATCAGTGATCCGAACATATTCGGCTAATGTAAACAGATGTGCTACTGTGCATTTTATTGTATATTGTTATTTTTATGACATAACATTCATCTGTGAGCGCTACGTATATGGACGTGGCCATATGCAAAAGGCGTTTTTTTATTTTAGATGTTTTATTTATGACAAATCTTTGTATAATGAGCTACATTTTATCCACCAACATGACGACTTGGCGTGAGGGTCCAACTCGAAACGATCACGTTTTATACGGAAATTTTTGAAGGCCTGAAGAGGACAGCACAGTCTGTCGAAGCCGTTTGTCGTAGATAAAGAAATATTTATGCTATTTTGGCTTTAGAAAGTTTTCACCAAGTTTCCTAAGTCTTACTTCCGTTATGAAGCGCAACTTTAGAACTGCCTCTCTAGTACTATGAAACGTCCCCTTAGAAAAAATTATACAAGACTGTGCTTAAACTGACACACAATAGTTTTTAGCGCAACGCAATCTGACTTTCAATAATCCCTACAAGAGAATGGCCCTGACTAACATAAACCTATATGTTTCACAAATCACTTACCTCACAAAAATCTTCGTTACTCAAGTTACTGCAATACAGCGAGCGCCACTACTGCCAGCTAAATAAAAGATTCAAACTACGGAAGGCACTAACTACTGATAGGTATAGTTAGCAAATGAAAGATTTTAATAGAGAACAAACAATGTATTTACCTCACTAGTCATAATATATATAGCAGTTCATGACACCAATTCTTACAAATTTCAAAACTCCGCCATCTCTCTCCCCACGTCCACCACTGCTGGCGGCTCACCTCCAACTGCGCAACGCTACGCGCTGTTAGCATCCAGCTGCCGCTGCCCAACACTACAATGGCAGACAACAATGCAAACCAGTCTCAGACTGCACACAGCACAGCCAGTGATTTTCTTACAGAGCGCTACGTGCCGTTGGCGTTACCAATAAAAAAACGTAAACAGCCTACTTACAGTACCTTTACCTTTCCTAAAGCCAAGCTGATAGTCATGTAACAGATCATTTTTTCCATTGTTCTGTATATTACCTTTGTCAGGAGCTTGGATGCTTGAGATGTTAAGCTTACTTTGTGGTAGTTCTCGCACTTATCTCCCTTGGCAATTAAGTAGCTGTTTTTTTTCGGAAGGTTGAATGTATTTTTCCAGACTCACAGTTTCTGTAGCCTAATCTGAATATTCGTTTGGTTGCTACAGAAATTCCTTCCGCCTTATTTAAAGGGGAGTTTACTATCTTTGGCCTGAAAAAAGCATGTTATTTGAGAATTTTTTTCTCGGGGTGTGTTATAGATATCAATGTCAAATTTGTTCAAAATGTTTTTTATATTTCCTCTACAAACTGTTTTTTTTTCGACCAGAAATGTCGAAGAGGAAAGGCGGAAGTGCCGTCGGAACTATACAAAATTTCGAAGTAGACCTCCATGCACGGTATGTCACAGGTCGGACGGCTCGTCTGAAACCACAATTGAGTTTACATTTGCGAAGTATATAAAATTCTTTAGGAATTGTACCTCGCTGAAGTTATTTGGACCAAAGGAGACAAAATGGCTGCCATTTGAAGAAAAATAGGGTTTTTCATCGATTTTTCGACTTCGTCGGCCAAGTAAAAATGTTTATGGTTGATGGATCGGAATAAAAGTGGTACAACTCCTAGACAATTTAGTTAGCTTCGTCGGAAACATTCAAGCCAATCGGTTGAGTAGATTCGAAGTTACCATATCGCGCGAAAAAAATCTCATTTCGAGAAAAACGCGTTTGAAGTTTTGACTACATATAAATGCAATATTCTGCAACTTACGTTCAATCTGGGATTCCGGGTCCATAAACTAGTCCTTCCTCTTCCTCATAGAGGGCGTTCTGCTCGATCTGGGCCATCCTGCGCTGCTCCAGAGTCGCTCGTACGGCTGGTGACAAGCGGTTTTCGGCCGCTTGAATCCGGTGGTCATCCGAATGCTTGGCAAACTGCGCCGAATAGAGTCCCAGGGTGACGTCCATCGTTGTCATGCTTTTCAGAATTGCTGAACACCCTTCGCTGATGCTTTTCACTGCCAGGAAAGTCGCAGTCTCCACAGTCTTCGCAGCGAAATGCAAATGCTTGGGGGCTACTTTCCAAACCCACGCATTCAAACTTTCATTTGAATTTTATGTGTTTCCTTCCAAGCACTGGTACAATAGCTCGTCCTCCGAAAGAAAAAAAAACCGATGCGTGAAAATTGCCGATTTCAGGCAGATGCATTTTTTTGTTCAACCGCGAATAAAACTCTCTCGGTGTACATGCCGCGTCAATTGAGGATAAAACTCCAAGCTTTCGACCACTACCTCCATTTTCGACGTCAGGGCTAAAACTGACTGTCGTAGCGCGGCCCCCACCTTTATATGCAAAGGACGGCTTCTGATTGACTGGAATACGTCATAGCAACAGCGATATGGCGCGTAGTGAAGTGGTGCTCTCTACTTCCATAGATGTAGTTTCTGTCCCGCGTTGCTTGCAGCGCACCCCTAGGGGAGGATACCACTCCACTACGCGCCATATCGCTGTTGCTATGACGTATTCCAGCCAATCAGAAGCTGTCCTTGGCATATAAAAGTGGGAGCCTCGCAAGTTTACATTTCCCAAGGTGGCTTCCATCAACTCCCCCTCCCAGATGATGCCCTCTCCACCTCCATTTATCCCTCGTATCAACTCTTATCCTCACTCCCCCTCCTTTCCTCTGTCCTTTTCCTGGGCTCCCTCTCCCCCCGTTCCATCCTCTTTTCTCTCCACCTACCCTCTCTCTGTCCCCCCTTCTCTCCCCCAAGTCCTTTTACATTTCCCTCCTCTGCATTTTCCCATTCCCTCTCGTGTCTGCTCTGCCCCCTCCCCTTAAGAGTCCTCTACCTCCTTCGGTTCTCCCCCCCCCCTTTCGTTTTTCCTCTCCTCCCTCCTTGTTTTCCCCCTCATCTGTCCAGGACCCCCCCCCCCCCCCCATCTGCCCTTGGCTATGGTGTGCCATCTTTGTGCCGACATTTTAGTGCAGTGTTTACAGTGAGTGTTCAGTGTTGTGTGTCTTTTCCGAAGTGTTGCGAACAGAAATCATACTGGAATGAGATTTTCACTCTGCAGCGGAGTGTGCACTGATATGAAACTTCCTGGCAGATTAAAATTTTGTGCCCGACCGAGACTCGAACTCGGGACCTTTGCCTTTCGCGGACAAGTGCACTTGCCCGCGAAAGACAAAGGTCCCGAGTTCGAGTCACGGTCGGGCACAAAGTTTTAATCTGCCAGGAAGTTTCAGAAATCATACTGTCGTTGGGTGTGATTTTTATATTTCTTGCGATCAGAAACCAGACTATCGCCATGTTTTTTTAATTGTCTGTCTACTATTTTACCTGTCCGCTTCGCGTGTATTTTATTAGCAATGTCAACCCTTTGTTTTATGTTTTAACTTTCTACAATTTTCCGCCGTTTTACAATTTAAGTCACCATTTTATCGCCTGCTTTTATTGTTTCTTATCTTCTTCTTACGTTCTAAAAAGTATGTAGGCTGCAGAGAAGCGCAATAAGCTGCTGCCAGCACGCCCCCTTCGGGGGGAATCGAAATTCAATAAAGGAAAAAAAATAGTTTACGACAGTCAGTTTTAGCCCTCACGACGACCATGGAGGAAGCTTGGAGTTTTATCCTGAACTGACCCAGCATGTGCACCGAGAGATATTTATTCAAGAAATACATCGTGAGAGACTTCGTCGCAACAAACATTTCCGTTCAGAATTCGGAAAAACCGTTCAGCGGTGGATTCTAAACACCTTTATGGATCCAAAAATGCAATTTTAAAAAATCGATTTTTTGAACCTAACGATAGTAAACCTTCCCTTAATCGGAAGTCTCCGCAAGCTGTGTTTAATTCTAACGCTAATACTTGATTCGTTGTCTTGCATACCGACTGGTCGACTTTATATCGACAAAATGCCCAGACACTCTGTGACCAAAATGGTACTGAAACAGAGGGTGACAGACTAAAGGCCGAAATACTAAATGTCATTTTCCAAAGCTGTTTCACAGAGGAAGACTACACTGTAGTTCCTTCTCTAGATTGTGACACAGGTGACAAAATGGTACATATCGAAATAGACGACGGAGGGATAGAGAAACAATGAAAATCGCTCAAAAGAGGAAAGACCGCTGGATCTGACGGGATACCAGTTCGATTTTACACAGAGTACGCGAAGGAGCTTGCCCCCCTTCTTGCAGCGGTGTTCCGTAGGTCTCTAGAAGAGCGTAGCGTTCCAAAAGATTGGAAAAGGGCACAGGTCATCCCCGTTTTCAAGAAGGGGCGTCGAACAGATGTGCATAACTATAGACCTATATCTCTAACGTCGATCAGTTGTAGACTTTTGGAACACGTATTATGTCCGAGTATAATGACTTTTCTGGAGACTAGAAATGTACTGTGTAGGAATCAGCATGGGTTTCGAAAAAGACGGTCGTGTGAAACCCAGCTCGCGCTATTCGTCAACGAGGTTCAGATGGCCGTAGACACGGTTTCCCAGGTAGATGCCGTGTTTCTTGACTTCCCCAAGACGTTCGATACAGTTAATGAACAAAGTAAGAGTATATGGAGTATCAGACCAATTGTGTGATTGGAATGAAGAGTTCCTAGATAACAGAACGCAGCATGTCATTCTCAATGGAGAGAAGTCTTTCGAAGTGAGAGTGATTTCAGGTGTGCCGCAGGGGAGTGTCGTAGGACCGTTGTTATTCACAATATACATAAATGACCTTGTGGATGACATCGGAACTTCACTGAGGCTTTTTGCAGATGATGTTGTGGTGTATCGAGAGGTTGCAACAATGGAAAACTGTACTGAAATGCAGGAGGATCTGCAGCGAATTGACGCATGGTGCAGGGAATGGCAATTGTATCTCAATGTAGACAAGTGTAATGTGCTGCGAATACATAGAAAGAAAGATCCCTTATCATTTAGCTACAATATAGCAGGTCAGCAACTGGAAGCAGTTAATGCCATAATTTATCTGGGAGTACGCATTAGGAGTGATTTAAAATGCTATGATTATATAAAGTTGATCGTCGGTAAAGCAGATGCCAGAGTGAGATTCATTGGAAGAATCCTAAGGAAATGCAATCCGAAAACAAAGGAAGTAGGTTACAGTACGCTTGTTCGGCCACAGCTTGAATACTGCTCAGCAGTGTGGGATCCGTACCAGATAGGGCTGATAGAAGAGATAGAGAAGATCCAACGGAGAGCAGCGCGCTTCGTTACAGGATCATTTGTCAATCACGAAAGTGTTACGGAGATGATGGATAAACTCCAGTGGAAGACTCTTCAGGAGACACGCTCGGTAGCTAGGTACGGGCTTTTGTTGAAGTTTCGAGAGCATACGTTCACCGAGGAGTTGAACAGTATATTGCTCCCTCCTACGTATATCTCTCGAAGAGACCGTAGGGATAAAATGAGAGAGATTAGAGCCCACGCGGAGGCATACCGACAATCCTTCTTTCCACGAAGAATACGAGACTGGAATAGAGGGGAGAACCGATAGAGGTACTTAAGGTACCCTCCGCCATACACCGTCAGGTGGCTTGCGGAGTGTGGATGTATATGTAGATGTAGATATGCTTTATACAGCAAGCGCAACTGTAGGACACAAACACGTCGGTTAATTTGACACGTGCCGAGTGCTGTACGCGGCAGGAAATCGTGTGCGGAAACGGTCAAGGGGCGGACGGTGTTTGCGATGCGGGTAGCGTGCCGGGGCCCGTTAGGCGCACCTGGCAGCTAGCAGCGGTGATTTAGGCCGCGGAGCAGCGCAGCGCAGCACGCCACAGCACAGTGGCTGCCTACCTGCTCCTCACCGCCCCCTGCCTCCCCCTCACTCTCCTCCATCAGCAGCTGGGGCTGGCTCGTTAGTCTCTGCCCGCGATTACTATGTACCCTTTAATGTCCACGTCCTCGTTGCTAAACCGCTCTATTGAACCGTGCTCCTTCCCTATCTTGGCCCATACCTAATTATACAGTCGATTTGTTGCTCCCATTCCTCAGCTACCCATTGCAGCGAAATTTACATTTTATCAAGGTACTGCTAGTGACACTTGGTAGTGGTACCAGCTTTCTTCGTTCTCCTCTCTCCATTTCTGAATAATAATGACTGTTTTTTTTAATTTTTTTTATAATAAAGACAGCCCACTGGTTGTAATGGATTTTATAGTCGAATTGACCATGGTTTCTACTCCTAAACTAATAGAGTCTTCATCAGAATTTATATTTCATACGTAAGAAATTGAGCTCTCTTCATACAATTTTAACGCCTGTCTGATGCCACCTGTTTCAGTACACACAAACAGCCCTTAGCGGCAATCTTTAATTTTTAACTAGAAATGACAGTGAAACTTTTACTTACGATGTTTTATTATGTGACGTTGCCTTTCTGGTGTTAAAATTGTATGACGAGAGCTGTTATGCTCAACTTCTTACGTATGTAATATAAATTCTGATGAAGACTCCCTTAGTTTAGGAGTCGAAATCATGGTCAATTCGACTATAAAATCCATTGCAACCATTGGGCTGTTTTTACTATAAAAATATTTTCACAGTTGCTGCGTCCGCAGCTCGTGGTCGTGCGGTAGCGTTCTCCCTTCCCGCGCCCGGGTTCCCGGGTTCGATTCCCGGCGGGGTCAGGGATTGGGTGTTGTGTGATGTCCTTAGGATAGTTAGATTTAAGTAGTTCTAAGTTCTAGGGGACTGATGACCATAGATGTTAAGTCCCATAGTGCTCAGAGCCATTTGAACCATTTGAACAGTTGCTGCACTCAGCTATGTTTAAAGTTGTAATATTGTCTTTTCTAGTAGTTCCTCTTCCCCTCTGGTATTGCTATTATCTTATCAGGAGTATCCGTAGACCACTGCGTAATGCAGAGCTGACCGCTAGATGCCGCTAGAGGCGGACCGGCGTGTATAAAAGGACGCGAGGAGTATCGCGTGGTCAGTGGAGAAGCAATGACAGCAGAATGGGATGGTCAGGACAGCTCGTTGAGTTCGAACTTGGACTGGCCACTGGATGACAGCTGACACCGAAACCACCAGATGTCAGATACTCAGATCGGTACCAAACACGGTGTGTCGATGGAGTTTCAACCAAAATACTCTGCGCTGTCGTCCAGTAGAAGATGCGTAACCGGTAATTAAAAAGCCTGTAGTAGGTTGTGTTCCAAAAATGAACAGAAATGGTGACACTTTGGGCAGGCCCAGACCATCAGTTTGCAGGACAATGCTCAAGCATGCACAGTGCAAGCTGTTACTGATTTGTTTGACTGATGGGGCTGCTAAGTGCTATACCACCTACTGCAGTACCTGACGTAAGCCCTCGTAAGTTCAACTCGATTTCTAAACTGAAGGAAACGCTTCTCTGCATTCGCTTCAAAACTTCTACAGGCAAAAGACCACGCCGCTCGAACTGTCAACACGACTGGCACTGCTAAGAGTATCCTACGACTTCCACATCGCTGGCAACGGGTTATACACAATGCTGGTTACTACCTTGAAGATCAGTAAAACTTTGAAACACGTATCTATTTTGTACGAGCTGTAAATAAATAGTTGACACTATTAAAGTTCCAACTCCCGTACTACTTCATCTTAAGGGTCCCCGACCGACGTGTAGGAAGATTCGCACCTTTGCTCCAACCAAAATAGGGGCAAGCATTCAAAGACAGGTATCTGTAGGTTTTGAGACAGCAAACATCACCTGCCCACCCGGTGTTAAGCGGTGCCTTGTTCACCACATTGACAGGTATCAGTTTCTTCTAAACCTACACGATGGAGATAGGCAGCATATGGACCATGTCCCGCCAGCAAATGGGTCATTCCCCTTGTGGGATCAATGTACACTACTGGTCATTAAGATGACGTGCTACAGACGGGACATTTAACCGACAGGAAGAAGATGCTGTGATATGCAAATATTTAGCTTTTCAGAGCATTCATACAAGGTTGGCGCCGGTGGCGACACCTACAACGTGCTGACATGAGGAAAGTTTCCAGCCGATTTCTCATACACAAACAGCAGTTGACCGGCATTGCCCGGTGAAACGTTGTTGTGATGCCTCGTGTAAGGAGGAGAAATGCGTACCATCACGTTTCCGGCTTTGATAAAGGTCGGAGTGTAGCCTATCGCCAATACGGGGTATCGTACCGAGACATTGCTGCTCGCGTTAGTCGAGATCGAATGACTGTTAGCAGAATATGGAATCGGTGGGTTCAGGAGGGTAATACGGAACGCCGTGCTGGATCCCAACGGCCTCGTATCACTAGCAGTCGAGATGACAACCATCTTATCCCCGTGGCTGTAACGGCTCGTGCAGCCACGTCTCGATCCCTGCGTCAACAGATGGGGACGTTTGCAAGACAACAAACATCTACACGAACAGTTCGACGACGTTTGCAACAACATGGACTATCAGCTCGGAGACCCTGGCTGCGGTTACCCTTGACGCTGCATCACAGACAGGAGCGCCTGCGATGATGTGCTCAACAACGAACCTGGGTGCACGAATGGCAAAACGTTATTTTTTCGGATGAACCAAGATTCTGTTTGCAGCATCATGACGGTCGCATCCGTGTTTGGTGACATCGCCGTGAACTCACTTTTGAAGCGTGTATTCGTCATCGCCATTCTGGCGTATCACCCGGCGTCATGGTATAGGGTGCCATAGGTTACACGTCTCGGTCACCTCTTGTTTCCATTGACGGCACTTTGAACAGTGGACGTTACATTTCAGATGTGTTACGACCCGTAGTTCTACCCTTCATTCGATCCCTGCGAAACCCTGCATTTCAACAGGATAATGCACGGCCATATGTTGCAGGTCCTGTACGGGCATTTCTGGATACAGAAAGTTTTCGACTGCTACCCTGGCCAGCCCATTCTCCAGATCTCTCACCAACTGAAAACGTGTGGTCGATGGTGGCCGAGCAACTGGCTCGTCACAATATGCCAGTTACTACCCTTGCTGAACTGTGGTGTCGTGTTGAAGCTGCATGGTGGTTGTTCTGCGTACTGATTTCTCAGGATCTATGCACCCAAATTGCGTGAAATGTAATCACATGTCCTAGTATAATATGTTTGTCCAATGAATACACTTTTACGATCTGCATTTCTTCTTGGTGTAGCAATTGTAATGGCCAGTAGTGTATTTTAGTCTTATGCGCTCTCGTATATATTGTCTGTCTGGTCCTATTCCACGTGTCTGTTGTGTTGCGTCCAGTTATGTCTTGTATTTTGTCTGCCTACCACTCTTTAACCAGTATGTCGCTGATCGGTGACGAATAGTGATGTCAATGCGGCACACAGCCATGATCACGCACATTGCCGCTATGGATGTCGTTCTGAAAGCTCCGAATATTCTGATGAGCTCGCTCCCTTATCCACGTCTTTCCTAGTTTCTGCACGTATCCGCATCTGAAGCAGTCTGTCCAGGTGCTCGCAGCAAAACAATTGAGTCAAAGAGTGCTGTGCGTGAGATTCACATCGTCTGTAATGGAAGTATAAATTTGGTCGTGTCAAGTCCAGCTAATTTGTGCATTATTTTCGTCACTTAGTCAGTCATTAGTCTTTCGTGTTCACTGAAGATTAACTTATTGTCCAGATGTATACCATGACAACTAGTTGCTTCCCTGTCCTTAATTAAGATATTGTTTAGTTTTCTCACAGACTTCCTTTTAAGAACCCCCTTTAATAGCAGGTACATTGTTTTGTTAGCTGCTATAGACAGTTTATTATTTGTACACCAATCTTTAGTACTTCTACATCTACATACGTACTCCGCAATCCACCATACGGTGCGTGGCGGAGGGTACCTCGTACCACAACTAGCATCTTCTCTCTCTGCTGCACTCCCAGACAGAACGAGGGAAAAATGACTGCCTATATGCCTCTGTACAAGCCATAATCTCTCTTATCTTATCTTTGTAGTCTTTCCGCGAAATATAAGTTGGCGACAGTAAAACTGTACTGCAGTCAGCCTCAAATGCTGGTTCTCTAAATTTCCTCAGTAGCGCTTCACGAAAATAACTCCTTCTTTCCTCTAGAGACTCCCACCCGAATTCCCGAAGCATTTCCGTAACACTCGCGTGATGATCAAACCTACCACTAACAAATCTAGCAGCCCGCCTCTGAATTGCTTCTATGTCCTCCCTCAATCCAACCTGATAGGGATCCCAAACGCTCGAGCAGTACTCAAGAATAGGTCGTATTAGTGTTTCATAAGCGGTCTCATTTACAGATGAACCACATCTTCCCAAAATTCTACCAATGAACCGAAGACGACTATCCACCTTCCCCACAACTGTCATTACATGCTTGTCCCACTTCATATCGCTCTTCAATGTTACGCCCAAATATTTAATCGACGTGACTGCGTCAAACGCTACACTACTAATGGGGTATTCAAACATTACGGGATTCTTTTTCCTATTCATCCGCATTAATTTACATTTATCTATATTTAGAATTAGCTGCCATTCTTTACACCAATCACAAATCCTATACAAGTCATCTTGTGTCCTCCTACAGTCACTCAACGACGACACCTTCCCGTAAACCACAACATCATCAGCAAATAGCCGCACATTGCTATCCACCCTATCCAAAAGATCATTTATGTAGATAGAAAACAACAGCGGACCTACCACACTTCCCTGGGGCACTCCAGATGATACCCTCACCTCCGATGAACACTCACCGTCGAGGACAACGTACTGGGTTCTATTACTTAAGAAGTCTTCAAGCTACTTACGTACTTGGGAACCAATCCCATATGCTCGTACGTTAGTTAGGAGTCTGCAGTGGGGCACCGAGTCAAACGCTTTCCGGAAGTCAAGGAATATGGCATCCGTCGGGTATCATTCATCCATGGTTCGCAAGATATCATAAGAAAAAAGGGGCGAGTTTAGTTTCGCAGGAGCGATGCTTTCTAAAGCCGTGCTGATCTAAGGACAGCAACTTCTCTGTCTCAAGGAAATTCATTATATTCGGACTGAGAATATGTTCGAGAATCCTGCAACATACCGATGTTAAGGATATTGGTCTGTAATTTTGACGATCCGTCCTTCTACCCTTCTTATATACAGGCGTTACCTGCGCTTTTTTCGAGACGCTCGGGACTTTACGTTGGGCAAGAGATTCGCGATAAATGCAAACTAACTAAGGAGCCAATGCAGTATAGTACTATCTGAAAAACCGACTTGGAATCACGGAGTTTTGTTGGCTTTGTTTCTAATTCTAGTCTTTAATTTGGTGACACTACAACCAGCGGGTCGTCATCGTATGCCACCACGCCGTTTTGCTCTGTTATCCTCATTGACTTGATTCAACAGAGGTTCTATGACAATGTCCCAGAACATTGGTCCGCAAATGGACCCATATGGAGATCCTTTGGTAATCTTTTTGACGACCTTCCAAGCAGCTATTCTGTGCTTGCAGTAGTCTGCCAGACTATTACACAAAACTGATGGAGTCCCTAACTCTCTTAGTCTTCCGAAGAAAGCCTGCCACCAGAGATTGGCAAAAGCTCCAGCAATGTCTATCAATACAGCCGCTACATGTTTGTCGTAAGATGTTCAAATGGTCCAAATGTCTCTGAACACTATGGGACTTAACTTCTGAGGTCATCATTCCCCTAGAACTTAGAACTACATAAACCTAACTAACCTAAGATCATCACACACATCCATGCCCGAATCAAGGTTCGAACCTGCGACCGTAGCGGTTGCGCGGTTCCAGACTGTAGCGCCTAGAACCGCTCGCTAACCTGGCCGGCTCGTCAGTTGTCTGTATTATTTCTGTTACTCTTTTTAATGCCTCTTCTACATAGATATACACTACTGGCCATAAAAATTGCTACACCAAGAAGAAATGCAGATGATAAAAGGGTATTCATTGGAAAAATATATCTAAAACTGACACGTGATTACATTTTCACGCAATATGAGTGCATAGATACTGAGAAATCAGTACCCAGAACAACCACCTTTGGCCGTAATAACGGCCTTGATACGCTTGGGCATTGAGTCAAATAGAGCTTAGATGGCGTGTTCAGGTACAGCTGCCCATGCAACTTCAACACTATACCACAGTTCATCGAGAGTAGTGACTGGCGTATTGTGACGATCCAGTTGCTCGGCCACCATTGACCAGACGTTTTCAATTGGTGAGAGATCTGGAGAATGTGTTGGCCAGGGCAGCAGTCGAACATATTCTGTGTCCGAAGACACCCGTACCGGACCTGCAACATGCGCTCGTATATTATGGTGATGAAATGTAGGGTTTCGCAGGGATCGAATGAAGGGTAGAGCCATGAGTCGTAACAAATCTGAAATGTAACGTCCACTGTTCAAAGTGCCGTCAATGCGAACAAGAGGTGACCGAGACGTGTAACCAACGGCCGGGTGATACGCCAGTATGGCGTCGACGAATACACGCCTCCAATGTGCTTTCACCGCGATGTCGCCAAACACGGATGCGACCATCATGATGCTGTGAACAGAACCTGGGTTCATCCGAAAAAATGACATTTTGCCATTCGTGCATCCAGGTTGGTCGTAGAGTACACCATGGCAGGCGCTCCTGTCTGTGATGCAGCGTCAAGGGTAACCGCAGCCATGTTTTCCGAGCTGATAGTCCATGCTACTGCAAACGTCGTCGAACTGTTCGAGCAGGTGGTTGTCGTCTTGCAAACGTCCCCATCTGTTGACTCCGAGATCGAGACGTGGCTCCACGATCCGTTACCGCCATGCGGATAAGATGCCTGTCATCTCTACTGCTAGTGATACGAGGCCGTCGGGATCCAGCACGGCGTTCCATATTACCCTCCTAAACCCACCGATTCCATATTCTGCTAACAATCATTGGATCTCGACCAACGGGAGCAGCAATGTCGCGATACGATAAACCGCAATCGCGATAGGCTACAATCCGACCTTTATCAAAGTCGGAAACGTGATGGTACGCATTTCTCCTCCTTGCACGAGGCATCATATGAGAAATCGGTTGGAAACTTTCCTCACGTCAGCACGTTGTAGGTGTCGTCACCGGCACCAATCTCGTGTGAATGCTCTAAAAAGCTAATCATTTGCATATCACAGCATTTTCTTCCTGTCGGTTAATTTTCGCGTCTGTAGCACTTCATCTTCGTGGTGTAGCAATTTTAATGGCCAGTAGTGTATGTTGTCTGCAGCTGTACTGATGGGGATTTACGCCGACTAGCTGGCCGTGCGATTGTAGTCGCATAGTAGTCTCGCTGGGAAACAGAGAATTCTTCTGCACAAATGATTATTTTTCCATGCCACGTCTCCTCAAATTAACATTCATTAGTATTCGCCCCGTCGTCTCTAGCAGCCAACAAACGCTACCTTCCGTCCTGGAAGTTCCGGAACTTTTTCCGTTCCTCGTGTACAACCGATGTGAGTGCAGTGGTAAGTACCGGACGCGCGGCTGTAGTGCGTCAGTGTTGTTCTCGCAAAATTCCAAAATCGTGTGTTCAAGACATTGTCCAGAATACTTTGAAGAAGAGAAAGTGTGTGCAAAGTGACTCCCGAACAAAAAGAATAATGCGTAGATATCTGCCGCGATGTGATTGAAATGCAAAACGCGGACAGTTACTTTCTGGGGAAAAAATCACGAGTGACAAGACTTGGTGTTATAAAAACAAACCTACCGCAAAACGACAAAAAGCAGAAATTCACACGAACGGTCAACGCTTTGACAACGTAACCGACATTCAAGCCAGCGTGACGCACGAGTTGAACAACATCCCAAAGGAAGACTATTTTGTCAGCTTCACACAGTTGTGGGAAAGTTCTGTACGTTGTATTCACGTAGGGGCGGAGTTTATACCGGGTGATCAAAAAGTCAGTATAAATTTGAAAACTTAATAAACCACGGAATAATGTAGATAGAGAGGTAAAAATTGACACACATGCTTGGAATGACATGGAGTTTTATTAGAGTTAACAAAATGTGCGACAGATGGCGCTGGACAGCAAAACTGCTACCGTGACGGGTGAGAGGTACGCGGATATGTTACAGAATCGCATCATCCCCAGCCTGGCTGATAAACACCTGCTGGAACGGACGATGTTTATGCAGCATGGCGCTCCACCCCATATTGCTAGACGCGGGAAAGATCTCTTGCGCGCGTCATTTGGTAATGATGCTGTGCTCAGCCGCTACTTTCGTCATGCTTGGCCTCCCAGGTCCCCAGAGCTCAGTCCGTGTGATTATTGACTTTGGGGTTACCTGAAGTCGCAAGTGTATCGTGATCGACCGACATCTCTAGGGATGCTGAAAGACAACATCCGACGCCAATACCTCACCATAACTCCAGACATGCTTTACAGTGCTGTTCACAACATTATTCCTCGATTACAGCTATTGTTGAGGAATGATGGTGCACATATTGAGCATTTCCTGTAAAGAACATCATCTTTGCTTTGTCTTACATTGTTATGCTAATTATTGCTATTCTGATCAGATGATGCGCCATATATCGGACATTTTTCGAACTTTTGCATTTTTTTGGTTCTAATAAAACCCCATGTCATTCCAAGCGTGTGTGTCAATTTGTACTTCTCTATCTTCATTATTCCGTGATTTATTCAGTTTTCAAATTTATACTGACTTTTTGACCACCTGGTAGTATACCTGAAGCATTAAAACCACCAACTTTTCTTTTCTATACATTTTACGAATCCACTCTCGAAACTTTTTGGACTGGCGGAATACACTGGCTAAAAACGATCGAAAATGAATAATATTACGATCTACACTGTATCTTTTCAGACAATTACAAATACACAGGTCACTGTTGTGTGTCCATGACAGGATAATGCCGTCTTTTAGCAAACTTGTCGAAAACGTGCCACGCAGAATCGCTATTGTGTTGTCATCCAAAGGTGATCCAACATGCCGTTAACCACCAGGTGATCAAAATCCTTTGGCTCATCTCCTTTATTGTAACAAAGTCACGGGAAACCTATTCTAGCAGTATGGTAATTGACAGTACAGATATGTAATGACGAATCATGGAAGGCTGCCACAAAAAATAAGGAAAAAAGTATGTATATTAGCTGTAAACCTTGTGACTGAGGTACAGGGACACAGTACAAGTCGCTTTCATCGGCGCATTGATCATACCCACTCAGAAACACGTGATTTCACGCTCACCGAACTGGAGGCAAAAACCAGCGTAGTCAATTATCATCTATAATGAAACGCACAAGGCAGTTGGCTCGAGAGATCTAGCGATCAGAAAAGGTCCAACCAGCCTCGGATGAGCGGCAGCCTACACGAATACCATGTGAGTGAACATTATCTTCAGTTGGGCTTGTACTCTAAGGAGGACTAGGGTTATTGGTTTCCATCGCACATTTGTCTGTGGGTACCAGTCTGTATGTCACTCTCATTGTGACAAGTACATGAACCTAAGGATTCCGAGTAGAACAGTAGAATCTGGCACTCCATGGTTCGTGACCTGCATTACTGTATATATCCAATACTTAAGCTATAAACCGAGGTGACCATTTGCTCTGGTAAGTTAATGATCTATGTTATAAAACCAGTGCCTGTGCATTTCTGCATGTTCCTTGCTAACAGGTGAAGAAGCAATAAAAAGCAGGCCAGTAAGCCAATCCAGAGTCTCGTTTCTCGCTTCATCTCCGTATCTACCCCCTTAGCCAAACAACTGAGTCATTCTTTACTGTCTCCAAACACAGAGATCTGAAAAATATCAGCTTGACCGCGTCGCTGTTTCACTCATGCACCAAGAAATGGACGTCCAAAAATCGCGCTTCACCTATGTCCCGAGAGTGAGCTTGCAAAGCAGGTACGTCGCGACCCACTTCGGGTTAAGACAGATATAACAGACCGCAAAATGAAATAGCTTCTCTCATCCGAGGCATGCATTCTCACATATAAAACTCACGCGGCCCTGAGTCAGCGACAGCTGTCAGTGGCGTTTTGTCGGATTTTCGCTCTCCCGAACAATTGAGATTTTTTTTTTTTTCGGAGAAACTGCCAGAACTGGAGTGGTCGGCTAGGTGCAGCAGAGGGAAGCGCCGCCTCCTGTTGCTCGCACCTCAGCCCCCACCGCGAGAAGTGGCTCTGCAGTGTTGCCAGATTGCCGGCCCCTGAAAGTGCCATCACTCTGCGCACCCCCCACAGTATCTTCGCCTTCAGATGGGCGGCCCCTCAATCACATCGCCTCGCCTCAACTCAGGGTCCGTGCCCCCTTCTCGACCTAGGGACATTACATCTGGAAGGTTGGCAGCGCCCCGATCGTAAAGTCGCGTTTGAGGAGGCGAGTATCGTAAATACCGAAGTGCCGGAGGGCGCGTGGCAGGAGGTGGGGTGGTTAGGATTCAGGAAACGGCGGCGGCGCCCTGAGGAATTACGTCCCGCGGGCTGGCGTTCGACCGACCAATCGCGCAGACGGTGCCTCGACAGTTCCGGGCGCCACCTGCATTCCTTGAGAGGCATTAACACTTACCTCCACTGCTGCCAACCTCTATGGACAACACGCACTGCCTGAGAACGATCACATGAAGATTCAGCAGTAAATTAATAATCACCAAGTTCAAGAGCCACTTGCTTACGTCATAAAACTGAAAAGTAAGCAAGGTGACAAAAAAGAAAGATTAGTCACTGTATAGTGCCACGATTTCAGTATTTTCTAGTTAAGGGGTGGATGAATGTGGAGCTGATTAAAAAAATGTTGCAATTTATTGCCGGTAGATAATTCTGAAACGTGATTTTCAGAGATTAATTCGTGTTACATGTGACGTAAAATCGTCTCATTTCAACCGGTTCTACAAGGCTCTGTCCTTTTCTGCGCTATTGTATTGTTTACTACCACCAGGTAATACCTGTAGAGTATAAAAGGGCGTGAGCCCATTTGCAATGTGACTAATTAAGATTTATTAACGAAATGTACACATGATGGAACACAACCTATTTAGAAGAGACGTCCAATGACAACGTCTTGCAAACCTCATATTATGCTTGTCTTGTGTTCAGTGTTGGTAATTCTGGAAGAATCAGAACCCGTATAAGACTAGTCTAATACACGTTGCCAGATTGAAAACCTTTTGAAGCAGATTGATGATGCGTATATTGCTAGTTCTGAAATGTCAGTCAGAGGTATTGCCAGAAGGTTGAGACTAGCAGAAAAGACCTACATGAAGAGCAAAAAGATCAAATGTATTGTCATGATCAACATTCTTGCATAAATGCTAATAAAACCTTTTTTTCTGCAATTCCATTAACTTTCATTTTTGAGTGTACAAGGAATATTTTGTGCTGAACCAGTGCAAATAAAAAGCTATAATTTGCTACAGACTTCGAAAAATGTTGTGCCAAAAGACTTTATGGTACAGTATGTACAAAGCGCATTACTATCGTATTTATTTAAATTTTTGTGAAATAAAAATTGATATGTATCATACACATAAACTCAAAAAATTGTTGCGAGAGTACTAAGACTGATATTAAGAATTTCCTGCACAGATTTGATTATATAACTACAAAATTTTAAACATGGCTGAAGCAGCAACTGTTGAAAATCTTCACGGTAAATGATAACAGCCAAACAGTTGCAGGATAAAGATTTATTGAAATCCTTGACCACGGTTTCGGTATATCTAAATATACCTTCATCAGAAGCAAAATTACACTAAAATCACATCCTGCAGTGGAGATACACAAAACAATCGATGCCTTTGGCACGATTGTTTTATGTATCTCCACTGCAGGATGTGATTTTAGTGTATATTTAGATATACCGAAACCGTGGTCAAGGATTTCAATAAATCTTTACCCTGCAAATGTTTGGTTGTTATCATTTAGCGTGAAGATTATATAATTACTAAGAATAACCTACCACATTTTGGAAGTGACAAGTAAAGTAACCGCTGAAAAAATGTTCCTCTTGTGATGGAATGTCTTCTAAAAATGTCCAGCAACGTCATAATCATATTATTTGACAAACAAAATTTTAAAAAAGTTCAGATTATAGCCATAACTTAATGACAACTTGTACAGCATTTATTTCACATTAGCCTTTACACTGAACCGCCAAAGAAACAGGTATACGCAAGCGTATTCAAATACAGAGATATGTAAACAGGCAGAATATGGCGCTGCGGTCGGCAACGCAACAAGTATCTGGCGTAATTGTTAGATCGGTTATTGGTCCTATAATGGCAGGTTATCAAAAGTGAGCTTGAGCGTGGTTCATAGTCGGCGCACAAGCGATGGGACACAGCATCTCCGACGTAGCGATGAAGTGGAGAATTTCTCATTTCACGACTGCACACTGAATATCAGGAATCCGATAAAACTTCAGATCTACGACATCGCTGCGACCTAAAACGTGACAGGAGTGCAAATGGTTCAAATGGCTCTGAGCACAATGCGACTTAACTTCTGAGGTCATCTGTCCCCTAGAACTTAGAAATAATTAAACCTAACGAACCTAAGGACATCACACACATCCATGCCCGAGGCAGGATTAGAACCTGCGACCGTAGCGGTCACGCGGTTCCAGACTGAAGCGCCTAGAACCGCACGGCTACACCGGTCGGCTGACAGAAGTGCAACCCTTCCGCGTTTGGCTGCAGATTTAAATGCTGGGCCATAAACAAGTTTCAGTGTCCAAACCATTCAACATCATCGATTTGGGCTTTCGGAGCCAAAGGCCTACTCGTGTACCCTTGATGACTGCACGACACAAAGCTTTACGCCTGGCGTGGGCCCGTCAACACCGACATTGGAAACTATGTTGCCTGCTCGGACGAGACTCATTTCAAATTGTATCGAGAGGATAAACTGTGTGGGTATGGAGACAACCTCATGAATCCGTGGAAACTGTATGTCAACAGGGGACTGTTAAAGCTGGTGGAGGCTCTGTAATGGTGTTGGGCGTGTGCTGTTGGAGTGATGAAAGACCCCTAATACGTCTAGATACGACTCTGACAGGTGACACGTATGTAAGCATCTTGTCTAATCACCTGCATCCATTCATTTCCATTGTGCCTTCCGACGGACAGTCAATTCCAGCAGGACAATGCGACACCCCACACGTCCAGAATGGCTACTGAGTGGCTCTTCTGAGTTTAGACACTTCCGATGGCCACCAAACTCCCCAGACATGAACATGATTGAGCATATCTGGGATGCCTTGCAGCGTACTGTTCAGGAGAGATCTCCAACCGCTCGTATTCTTACGGATTTGTATACAACGATTGTAGGATTCATGGTGTCAGTTCCCTCCAGCACTATTTTAGTCGAGTGCTTGCGACGTCATACTGCAGCACTTATGCTTGCTCGCGGGGACCCTACACAATATAAGGTAGGTGTACCAGTTTCTTTGGCTCTTCAGTGTATATACGTGCGTATTTTCTCATACATGCCCCCTTAATGTTGTCGCTCGTCTGAATGTTTTGATTTTTTTTTCATTTATTTCGAAATTAATTGGATGGATGACAACACGTATCAGGACACCCCCCAAAAACATAGGTTTTTCATATTAGGTGCACTGTGCTGCCACCTGCTGCCAGGTACTCCATAACAGCGACCCTAGTAGTCATTGGATATCGCGAGAGAGCAAAATGGGGCGCCCCGCGGAACTCACGGACTTCGAGCGTGGTCAGCTTGATTGGGTTTCACTTGTGTCATAGGTCTGTACGCGAGATTTCATACTCCTAAACATCCCTATGTCCACCGGTTCCGATGTGACAGCGAAAAGACGCGTACAGCATAAAAGCGTACAGGCCCACCTCGTCTGCTGATTGACAGAGATCGCCGACAGTTGAAGAGGGTCGTAATGTGTAATAAGCAGACACCTATCCAGACCATGACACAGGAATTCCAAACTAAATCAGGATCCACTGCAAGTACTATGACAGTTAGTTGAGAGGTGAGAAAACTTGGATTTCATGGTCGAGCAGCTACTCATAAGCCACACATCACGCCCGTAAATGCCAAACGAAGCCTCTCTTGGTGTAAGAACCGTAAACATTGGACGATTTAACAGTGGAAAAACGTTGTGTGGAATGACGAATCGCGGTACACAACGTGGCGATCCAGTGGCAGGGTGTGGGTATGGCGAGTGCCGAGTGAACGACATCTGCCAGCGTGTGTAGTGCCAAAAGTCAAATTCGGAGGCGGTGGTGTTTGGTGTTGTCGTGTTTTTCATGGAAGGGGCTTGCACCGCTTGTTGTTTTGCGTGGCACTGTCACAGCACAGGCGTACATTGATGTTTTAAGCACCTTCTTCCTTCCCACTGTTGAAGAGCAAATCGGGGATGGCGATTGCATCTTTCAACACGATCGAGCACTTGTTCATAATGCACGGCCTGTGACGGAGTGATGACTTGGCAGTAACATCCCTGGAATTCACTGGCCTGCATAGAGTCCTGAACACCTTTGGGATGTTTTGGAACGTCGACTTCGTGCCAGGCCTCTCCGACCGACATGGATACCTCTCCTCAGTGCAACACTCCGTGAAGAAAGGGCGCCATTCCCCTAGAAACCTTCCACCACCTGATTGAACGTATACTGAATTCCAGCATTATCGATGGAAGGCGCCACGAACTTGTACGTCATTTTCAGCCAGCAGATACTTTTGATCACATAGTGTATGTCTCGCTTTGATCATCAAAGATGTGATGGATACAGCACAATGTATGTCTGCAGCTGATGGAATGCGTCAGGAACCTGTAACCTCCACCGCGTTAGTGCTACCAACTGAGAAAATATAATTATTGACAATTTAAGTAATGAATATTAGAGTCTTACAAAATTGTGATAATAGTAATGACCTTTACAAAATACACTCCTGGAAATGGAAAAAAGAACACACCATACTTGCTCCGGACACTGCGAGAGGGCTGTACAAGCAATGATCACACGCACGGCACAGCGGACACACCAGGAACCGCGGTGTTGGCCGTCGAGTGGCGCTAGCTGCGCAGCATTTGTGCACCGCCGCCGTCAGTGTCAGCCAGTTTGCCGTGGCATACGGAGCTCCATCGCAGTCTTCAACACTGGTAGCATGCCGCGACAGCGTGGACGTGAACCGTATGTGCAGTTGACGGACTTTGAGCGAGGGCGTATAGTGGGCATGCGGGAGGCCGGGTGGACGTACCGCCGAATTGCTCAACACGTGGGGCGTGAGGTCTCCACAGTACATCGATGTTGTCGCCAGTGGTCGGCGGAAGGTGCACGTGCCCGTCGACCTGGGACCGGACCGCAGCGACGCAAGGATGCACGCCAAGACCGTAGGATCCTACGCAGTGCCGTAGGGGACCGCACCGCCACTTCCGAGCAAATTAGGGACACTGTTGCTCCTGGGGTATCGGCGAGGACCATTCGCAACCGTCTCAATGAAGCTGGGCTACGGTCCCGCACACCGTTAGGCCGTCTTCCGCTCACGCCCCAACATCGTGCAGCCCGCCTCCAGTGGTGTCGCGACAGGCGTGAATGAAGGGACGAATGGAGACGTGTCGTCTTCAGCGATGAGAGTCGCTTCTGCCTTGGTGCCAATGATGGTCGTATGCGTGTTTGGCGCCGTGTAGGTGAGCGCCACAATCAGGACTGCATACGACCGAGGCACCCAGGGTCAACACCCGGCATCATGGTGTGGGGAGCGATCTCCTACACTGGCCGTACACCTCTGGTGATCGTCGAGGGGACACTGAATAGTGCACGGTACATCCAAACCGTCATCGAACCCATCGTTCTACCATTCCTAGACCGGCAAGGGAACTTGCTGTTCCAACAGGACAATGCACGTCCGCATGTATCCCGTGCCACCCAACGTGCTCTAGAAGGTGTAAGTCAACTACCCTGGCCAGCAAGATCTCCGGATCTGTCCCCCATTGAGCATGTTTAGGACTGGATGATGCGTCGTCTCACGCGGTCTGCACGTCCAGCACGAACGCTGGTCCAACTGAGGCGCCAGGTGGAAATGGCATGGCAAGCCGTTCCACAGGACTACATCCAGCATCACTACGATCGTCTCCATGGGAGAATAGCAGCCTGCATTGCTGCGAAAGGTGGATATACACTGTACTAGTGCCGACATTGTGCATGCTCTGTTGCCTGTGTCTATTTGCCTGTGGTTCTGTCAGTGTGATCGTGTGATGAATCTGACCCCAGGAATGTGTCAATAAAGTTTCCCCTTCCTGGGACAATGAATTCACGGTGTTCTTATTTCAATTTCCAGGAGTGTAATTAGTTTGTTGGCTGAAACAGAAAGGAATTGTTTAGTTTTTACGCTTCAGAAAATTTCATTTTATCCCTCAGGCTGGGAACCACTGATCTAGCACAATGCGGGCGGGAGTTGTCTTGGAGCAGCACCACTTCACCCTGACCTCCTGGTCGTTGTTCTTTGAGTGCGTCTTCAAGGCGTCTCAGTTATTGACAATAAATGTCAGCAGTGATGGTTACACCTCGGGCAAGGAATTCGTAGTACACCACACCTTCCCTGGTCCGTCAGATGCACGACGTTATCTTATGTGGATTCGCGCAGGTCTTTGTACAGGGAGTCGCTGCTTCGTTTGTGCACAGCCATTCCTGTCTCTTCCTTATGTTATCATAAAGATACCCTCTACCGACACCAGTAACAATACACGTTGGGAATAGCCGGTGTTGGCCGGCCAGAGTGGCCGAGCGGTTCTAGGCGCTACAGTCTGGAACCGCGTGACCGCTACGGTCGCAGTTTCGAACCCTGCCTCGGGCACGGATGTGTGTGATGTCCTTAGGTTCGTTAGGTTTAATTAGTTCTAAGTTCTAGGGGACTGATGACCTCAGCAGTTGTCTCATAGTGCTCAGAGCCATTTGAACCATTTTTTGAATAGTCGGTGTTCGCCACGGGCTGACTGATGACGAGCAAGCGGAGATGCATATACCCGCTGATTTTTGTGATTTTTGGTTAGAGCATGCGGAACCCATACATCCGATTTTTGAACTTTGCAAATGTCGCAAGATGGTGGAATGACCACAGTGCATCGAATTTGTTAGTTCTTGAGCACACTGACATGGATTATTGTGGAGTAATGCGTTTAAACGATCTTCATCAAACTCCGGATGTCTTCGTGAGCGTGTAGAGTCACTAATGTCAAACCAATCCTCCTTACAACGAAAAAAAAAAACAATATATTATTGTGCTCTGTTGTTAAACTCAAAATAGAAGAATATCTCGGAAATGTTCCGATTTCTTCACTTGGCACTCCATTTTCTAACGTCCACAGCTCCTCTAACTCTCTTCAAATGACAAAATGACAATGTGTAAACCCAAATAGCAACAATGAACTATAAATAAAAAATGGCGATCGGTAAGTAAACCCATAGAAACCAGAATACCAATGTGCAGAACAAAAACACTACGAGTTTAGGCACCAACCAAAAATTCAGCCAGTTGCATTGTTATCTAATAAGTATGTTCATGAATTACGTATCCAATTGTGATAGTTAAAGTTTTGATACATGTCAGGGTTTCTTAATTAGATATTATCACTTCAAATAACACTGATATACAGGCTTTTATTTTTTATTTGTTATGTGATATAATGGTCGTGTACTGTGCATATTATTTGAAAGTTTCTTCTCTTTGTTGCAGGTAAGTCACCAAACGCCTGTGACCCTAACGGATAATTTGGTGAGTAAGAAGGAACGCCTTGTTTCAGTAGTGGACTTCTGCTAGAATTCTTATAAGCCACTTCGAATTAACTACGGAAGTCGTAAAGCGGGACGTGTTCATCAACTTTCTTCATTATGACCGTTAGCAATTAGGAGGAAGCTCAATGCTCTAGACAGAGATTAAAAAAAGGACACCATCATCTGAACGCTTAAGTACTGCCATTTTGCAACGTCGAACTGCCACTCCGCTGATGAAGCATTTTCGGTTGCGATTAAATTAATTAATTTCGGTTTTTTAGTGGCTCTGGAGAGGTTTACAACCTGCTATGACGAGGAGTTATTAATCGCCGTATGAAGGGCAGATAGCTGCCCAGGTCTAAATGGGGGCGCCAACACATCTCCTCAAGGCTGTTGGTTGGGCGTGGCTGGGGTGAATCCTTCACTCCACAGCGCATCATCCGCTAATACAAAATTCCTGGCAGCGTAGAACGATCTAATGTTCCAGCAGAGCCATCCGAGTGCAAAGGGTTTTCCCTCTCCGATCTAATTAGTACGTATGAACGTGAAGCTCCACGTGTTTATAACGTGGGCACCACTTAACCTCTGCTGCTACGATACTCAACTGTGGTTGCTTTTATAAATGAATTCGGAAAGGAGCTGACATATTCTGTAAATTTTTCTAATGCGATCAGGAACCAGCAGTAATATTCTAATCTTATTTTCGTATAATTAATCTCCAAAATGATTTGATATACGTTACAACATATTTCTGTTAAACTTATAGCAATACTCGATATGAAAATTTTGTATGAAGCAAACATAGTTGTCCTATAATGGAGGATCTTCTTAAACGTTCTAACAAGCGCGCAGGTCGCCCAATGTGGCGTCGAATGTAATAAGACCTGCACCGAGGCGAATGACGCCAAACGCTCAATTCCATTGACTAAGTTACTAACTTTTGTAAGCATAGTTGCTATAATTACATCATGATCGCCAATCCACATTTCAACAAGGGTTACCGAGAGATTAATGCACCGCATTTTTTTTTTTTGTTCAACAATTGTTTATTGGACATAATGAGAATTACACACACGAAGGAATGGTGTTTTATCTACATAATCTATTTTTCACTTAATCTCCATCCCGTTCTATAGCCTTCCGCCAGCGCGAAACAAGGGCGTGTATGCCTCGTCGGTACCAACCCTTATGCTTGTAGCGGGGCCTGTGGTTCACTGTGTGAATCACCTCCTCATCGTCCTCAAAATGTCTGCCACGATTTTTTTCTTCTATGGAGAGTGGGAATGGCACCATTCCATCGACTATCGTTTTGTTTCGGGCTCAAAATGGTGAGCCCAGGTTTCATCAGCTGTCACAATCAGAGATCCGAGACAAGAAGCCTCCCCCTGAGCTTCAAATCGTTGCAACAAATCAACACAAATGGTTTTTCTGTGCGATTTGTGATCGACCGTTAGACACCGCGAGACCCATCTTGCACATGCTTTTGAATATCCGACATTGCGGACAATTGCATCCACACTTCCTTTGCTGATTGACAGGTGCAGCGCCAACTGCCGAGTCGTAATGCGTCTGTCCCCGCGAATGACTACATCAGCTGTCTGCAACGTCAGGTGTGACAGCCGTGGATGGTCTCTCCGACCGCTGCAAAACGTGGAGCTCCGCCGAACCGCCTTCTGATGACGTCACCCTCCGAGCTCAGGGACTATCTGATCTTCTTTAGATAGCAAATGCTCCATAGACTTTGCACAAGTATTTCTGAATATTCCCCACAGTTTCTTTCTCTGCAGGAAGAAATTCAATGAGTGCAGTGTGAAACTGTCCTGCTGCTACGATATCTATTGGAAGTGACGGAAACTTGGCGCACTCACTCAGGAGACTTCAAATGATACATACGTAACGTTTCGTGTTCGTAGCGTTGTTTTCTGCTGAGAAAAGAAATGCGGTGCATTACTTTCTGAGCAACCCTCGTATATTGACACTGTAGATAAAATCCGGCCTGTTTGTAAGATATTCTAATATGCTACTCCAGGCGGGTGTAAAATGAATGTGCGCAACGGAAAATAATCAACGCTAAAATGAAGATTTGGCCCTATTTGAGTACCGCCTGAAGCAGATCTTAGGATCTCTTAATTCTATAAATTACAACCTAAACATAAATGAATGATGAAGTCAGCTAATCCTATTAAATGATATACGTTGCTCCTGCTTATATATTTATTGTAGATTTAAAAAAAATATATTAAAAAGTTTACATGTCCTAAGTAAAATTACTCATCAATTGCCCAACTCTGCCCCCATTTATAAGTGCGCGGTCTAATATCACTAACGCGAAATGACTGACATCATCTACATATCAAACACTAGAAGACACTACTTTCAAAGAAGATTTGCGGTGGTGTGCAGCCTCAGTGGAAATAAACTAACGTGATCAGAGTTGTTTCGCTTTTCAAGCCCTAACAAACCGAAGCAGTTTGCGATATCACCGTCTGTACTGCGTCTGGAGCGTCGAAGTGATGGTTCTCGTACTCGTCTGCGACGATGGAAGAACTCCAGCCACAAATAATCTCTTTCAAACACAAGGACGGCGGAAGGTGGTCCTCTGACTAATATATTCTAATATTGACTTCTCCTCTCTGTGCTCTACAGACGAGAAACGCGAACTCCCAGCCACAAGGACGGAGTTCAGATATCGTTTGAACGTAAGTATAGACAGAGGAAGTGCGCTTAATTACTGAACGCTGCGTACTCAACGACGACTTCCAACCCGGAGGCGAAGTCCAGAATCGTATTAACTTCGCAACAGTACAGAGCCTAACTGCTCTAGCTATAAACTCTCCTGAGAGCAAAGACAGCAAGTCCGCCTGTACCAACAAAGCTGATATCGAGCAACTGTCACACACGGGCGCTCACAACGGAAGACCTCGTCCCTGCACCGCTGGCTTCCCAGGAAGGCTCGCCTCCCCACCCTCGTAATTCCGAAAACGAATCATATTCCCCAAACCACGGAATATTCTCCCTCTCTACAGATTCTTCCGAACGTCGACCGACCATATTTTAATCTTTTGTCGTCCAGCGCGGAAAGTTTGCGAGGAAAAACCTATACTCGTGCAGTGGTACGCTTCTGAGTAAACATCCCTGGAAATAAGCCAGCCTGCGTGGTTTCTGAGGTGCCGCTTCTCCTTTCCTCTAACGTGTGTCCAAGATTTGCCGAGTTCGGAAAAAAATGGTTCAAATGGCACTATGGGACTTAACGTCTTAGGTCATCAGTCCCCTAGAACTTAGAACTACGTAAACCTAACTAACTTAAGGACATCACACACATCCATGCCCGAGGCAGGATTCGAACCTGCGAGCGTAGGAGTCCCGCAGTTCCGGACTGAAGCGCCTAGAAAAATGTTCAAACTGCTAAGGCCATCAGTACCTAAGCTTACACACTGCTTAACCTAAATTATCCTAAGGACAAACACACACAGCCATGCCCGAGGGAGGACTCGAACCTCCGCCGGGACCAGCCTCACAGTCCATGACTGCAGCGCTCCAAACCTCTCAGCTAATCTCGCGCGACGAAGCGCCTAGAACCGCACGGCCACCGCGGCTGGCTGCAGAGTTCGGAAATATTATCCGGTTATCCTTCAGGCCCCTAGTACAATAGCGGCCGGCCGTCACCCTATTGTGCTCCATAGCTCAGGTGCCACGACGTCCTTCTAGCTACATCCTGCGTTTAAGCAGGACCAACACCTGTGCGGGCCTTCCACCCAGAGGTTGAGTTCTGCCTGCCGTTTCATCTCAACTGGCGCTCCTACTAGTATAGGCAGTCATTCATTACGCCGTTTTTATAATAAAGACACTCCATCAGCTTTCATGCAATAAGCGCTAACAATCATTTACAAGGCGTACGTGACAATGTCAATCTCCTTTAAATAAAGGTATGCACAACCTATCAAATGATATCTAATTGTGGTTGTAGTTCACGGCAAGGTATGTGGATGAGTGCTTGTTAGGTGCGAAATTATAGCCACCTTACAACATTTCCAATTACGTTTGGGCTGCCAAGGGCGCCTCAAGACAGTTTTCAGAAAACGTGTTGAATAGTATTTCACTCGGCTGTATGACGGTGCCGCCACAAACATCCCAGTCTATACTTGGTAGGTTAAAGTCGCCTCCAACCAGTATTGTGAGATCGGGCTAGTTCCGCGCTTCTGACCGTAGATTCTGGAACTGTCACAGTAGAATCGCATGGTCGGTAAAAACATGCAACAGGTGGTTGAGCATGGTGTTAAGAGAACGTTAAGCCCGTGATTTGGATGTAGCCTCATCGTGTAGCGGAACTGCGCTGACACTTTTCCTCGAGAGCGCGGGTGAAGGGACGCGGGATTGGCGGAGTCGCAGCTCCTCACCGCTCAGGGCTACGCCTGTGTGTGTGTGTCCCTCAGTGCAAATGGCGCGCGCCAGCCACGCCACAGGAATGCTGGCGCTGGAAATCTCCGCCCGTAATGAAGAGCAGGTCTTTCTGCGGGCGCCGCGGCCGCTCTTAACCTGGTGCGTGGGCGGAGGGCCGACAGGGAACGCGTTAATCTCCGTGATTAGCGGCCGTGTGCGGCGCCGCCGGCTGCTGTGTAATTGTCTGCGGGCAGGGAGAGGGAGGAGGTGGGGGAGGAGGTGGGGGAGGAGGCGCCGGCGCGGACTCCCAGCTGGAGCCGCCTGCACCTGTCCCAACGCGCACCGGGGACACTGCCCAGGGACAGCGGAAATTTCCTCGCCCGTAAACAAAGGATCGCTCCTAACCACAGGTGTTAGCCAAGATAGCTGGGTGAGGCCACGCCTACAATACACTGAAGAGCCGGCGAAACTGGCACACCTGCCTAATACCGTGTAGGGACCCGCGGGCACGCAGAAGTGCCGCAACACGGCGTGGCATCGGATTGGATTGTTCTGGGGGGAGGAGACCAGACAGCGAGGTCATCGGTCTCATCGGATTAAGGAAGGACGGGGAAGGAAGTCGGCCGTGCCCTTTCAAAGGAACCATCCCAGCATTTGCCAGGAGCGATTTAGGGAATTCACGGAAAACCTAAATCAGCATGGCCGGACGCGGGATTGAACCGTCGTCCTTCCTTTTGTGTTAGCAGAAGAGCCAACACCGTGTTACGAGTGGAAATGCACGCGTTTTAGTTCACATGGCTCTGAGCACTATGGGACTTAACATCTGTGGTCATCAGTCCCCTAGAACTTAGAACTACTTAAACCTAACTAACCTAAGGACATCACACACATCCATGCCCGAGGCAGGATTCGAACCTGCGACCGACGCGTTTTAGCTCAAGCAGGCTAGCGTGAGGAGGGAAGAACTATACTGACGTGAGGTCTGGAACATGACAAGGAATGAGAATTCAGAAAGCGGACGTAATTAGTTTGATACTTAACTTTAATCCATTAATAATGAACGTCACTCTTGACGGTACATGATTCACAATATTATCTGTTCAGAATACATTCCTGAATATACTAATTATAGTAACTGAACAGGGCTCCTTGCTAGGTAGTAGCAAATGACATAGCTAAAGGCTATGCTAAACTGTCGTCTCTGCAAATGAGAGCGTATGTAGACAGTGAACCATCGCTAGCAAAGTCGGCTGTACAACTGGGGAGTCTCTCTAGACTAGACCTGCCGTGTGGCGGCGCTCGGTCTGCAATCACTGATAATGGCGACACGCGGGTCCGACGTATACTAACGGACCGCGGCCGATTTAAAGGCTACCACGTACCAAGTGCGGTGTCTGGTGGTGACACCACAATCCCGAATGCGAGTCCAGTGTTCTGGCCACTGCGCCACCTCGCTCGGTATACGTGGCATCGACTAATGTTTGAAGTAGTGCTGGAGGGAAGTAACACCATGAATCCTGCAGGGCTGTCCACAAATGCCTAAGAATACGAGCGGGTGGAGATCTCTTCTGAACATCACGTTACATCTCAGATATGCTCAGTAACGTTCATGTCTGGGGAGTTTGGTGGGCAGCGCGAGGTTTTAGAGATGCTGGAGCCACTCTGTAGCAGTTCTGGATGTGTGGGGTGTCGCATTGTCCTGCTGGAATTGCCCAAGTCCGTCGGAATGCACGTGAATGGATGTAGGTGAATAGAGAGCACGCTTACATACATCTCACCTGTATCTAGACGTATCAGGGGTCCCATACCACTCCAACTGCACACTCCCCACACCATTACCGAGCCTCTACCAGCTGGAACAGTCCCCTGCTGACATGCATGGTCCAGTCTCCATACCCGTACACATCCATCTCCTAGATTAAATTTCGATATCAGGCAACATGTTTCCAGTCAACAGTCCAGTGTCGGTGTTGACGGGCCTAGACGAGGTGTAAAGCTTTGTGTCGTGCAGTCATCAAGGGTACACGAATTGCCCTTCGCTTCCGAAAGCCCATATCGATGATGTTACGTTGAATGGTTCGCAGGCTGACGCTGGTACCTTAGTACGTGACAAAAAATTTCCACTCGAAACCTGTAACCATTCCCGTGAGCCAGCAGTGAAATGTTCTGGCATTATTCCCATACGAAAACAAATGACAACAACACAAAGTTTTCTTAAGATTTTATTACAAATTAATTCTTTTTCCGTTTTTTCTGCAGCAATTTCTGGAAGGGTTGAACTTCGGTCAGGTTGCAGGATTCTCTTCAGTTGTCGTTGGTCCCGTTCTTGCAGGATCTTTTTCTGGCCGCAGCGATGCCGGAGATTTAATGTTTTACCGCATTCCTGGTATTCACTGTCTACTCGTCAAATGTTCGTACGGGAAAGCCCCCGCTTCACCGCTACCTCACAGATTCTGTGTCCCACCGCGCGTGCTTCCACTACAACACCACGTTCAAACTCACTTAAATCTTGATAGCCTGCCATTACAGCAGCCGTAATCGATCTAACAACTGCCTCAGATCCTTCTTGTATTATGTAGGCGTTGCCGACCGGAGCGCCGTATTCTGCCTGTTTACATATGTATGTATTTGAATAGGCATGTCTATACGAGTTTCCTTGGCGCTTCACTTTATAAAATAAGCATCACACGCAGTAACGAATTACCACAGTGCAAACAGTGTTAAAATTTAGTATGACAAATAGGTTTAACGACAATAAGAATAAGTGGTTAATCTGTGGATAAAGGGCTGACTAGTTATATTACACAATAGATTGCAGAAAGTTCAATACTTGAGCCTGCTGTCTGCAGTGACGTAACTACTCACACATTTCCTCACGGATTATTCACTTCCTGTTCTTATTTTGGGTGTAGCTATCTCTTACATTTTAATACTGTTTGTTTCAAAGTAGTTCTTCATGATTTTTTGTATTAGTTTTGTATTTTGGTTTTTTAAAATGTATCTGAGGTTGACATGGGTTTTCGCTGATCTTCCACTGTATCTTTTACCTTTCGGAATTTATTGCCAAAAATGTAGTCATAATCTTGACTCTTCCAATTACAACAGATTCGATTTCTATTTTTGCCTACTTTCTTACATCTTTGTTTTTTACATAAAGTATTCTCAATTTCTCAGTAACATGTGTACGAGGCCTGTCTAAAAAGTATCCGACCTTTGGCCATAAAAAATATTTCGAATACGTGACGGGGTTGGGACCCTAATCCTCTTCGCCGGCCCGAGTGGCCGAGCGGTTCTAGGCGCTACAGTCTGGAACCGCGCGACCGCTACGGTCGCAGGTTCGAATCCTCCCTCGGGCATGGGTGTGTGTGATGTCCTTAGGTTAGTTAGCTTTAAGTAGTTCTAAGTTCTAGAGGGCTGATGACCACAGCAGTTAAGTCCCATTGTACTGAGAGCCATTTTTGAACCTAATCCTCTTCGGAGAATGGGGAGGTTGGTGAACGGCTGTAATTCCATGTTTGGCCAAGAAATTTTGAATCAACTGGGATGAAGGTGCGGGGGCGTTGTCGTGATGCAGTTGCCAGTTTTTCGCCGTCCACATGTCTGGTCTTTTGCGCGGAACTGCGTCACGGAGTCGCCGGAGAACATCTTGATAGTGCTCCTTTGTCACTGTTTGTCCTTCAGGTGCGTCTTCGTGATGTACACTTCCACGGACATCAAAGAATACGGTCAGCATCACCTTGAATTTGTTCGCGCCTGCCGCACTTTCTTAGGCCTTGGAGACTCTGGGTGCTTCCATAGCGACGACTGTCTTTTCGTTTCTGGGTCGCACCCGCACACCCATGACTCATCTCCAGTCACCACGGTGTTCAGAAACCTAGGATCAGTGTTGTTGGTGTCCGGAAGGTCCTGTGCAACGTCAAAACGGAGCTCTTTTTGTTCCGGCGACAACAACTCGGTCACAAATTTCGCAGCCACTCGGTTCCCGCTCAAATCATCACGCCAGATTGCATGTGTAGTATCTTTACTCACTCCAACCCCTTGGGCAATCTCCCACACGGTCAGACCAAATTTTGCACCCTCTCAACAACAGCTGCACTCCGAGCAGTTTGGGGCCTGTGAGAACGCCGGTCGCTCTTCGCTGATGGGGGGCCATTTTTGAATCGGCTGAACCACCCCTTAATTTGTGCTACACCCATCGAATATTCACTGAACACCTGCTGAATCTTACGAATTGTTTCGCTTTGAAAATCACCAAGCTTTTGACAAAATTTGAGGCAGTATCTTTGCTCAACACGTTCAGTCATCGTGAGAGAATCGGTAATCCTACGAACACGTTGTGTAGCACCGCGATCGACAGGCAGCGACTGACGCGCTGAAAGCCAGGGACAAAATTCACGCATGCTCATAAACGTACCTCCCTCTAGTGTGTATAAGTGGCGCCGCGCTATCGTCTCTATTTTGCATGGGAAAATCAAAGGTCGGATACTTTTTAGACAGACCTCGTATTTCTTTTATAATTGTCCTGCTGAGGAATTTCATTTCATTGGCTTGAAACCTTATTGCATCTTTTTTTCTTTTTCATTAGCTCAAGATTCAATCCTGTACAGCAAGGCTGTTACTGAGATGACTTTATAAAATTTAAAATAAGTTTCTGTTCTTACTTTTTTTTGCAAAGATCTTCTGATGGTGCCTTTCAGGCAACTGAACTTCTCAGGATAGTCTGATTGATGTGTGTCATCTAAACATCTAGACCTATCGACTTGTTCAATTACCTTCTTTTAACTTACACTACTGGCCAGTAAAATTGCTACACCAAGAACAAATGCAGATGATAAACGGGTATTCATTGGACAAATATATTATACTACAACTGACATGTGATTACATTTTCACGCAGTTTGGGTGCATAGATCCTGAGAAATCAGTACCCAGAACAATCACCTCTCGCCGTAATAACGGCCTTGATACGCCTGGGCTTTGTGTCAAACAGAGCTTGGATGCCGTGTACAGGTACAGCTGTCCATGCAGCTTCAACAATGTACCACAGTTCATCAGGAGTAGTGAATGGCGTATTGTGACGAGCCAGTTGCTCGACCACCATTGACCATACGTTTTCTATTGGTGAGACATCTGAAGAATGTGCTGGCCAGGGCAGCAATCGAACATTTTCTGTATCCAGAAAGGCGCGTACAGGACCTGCAACATGCGGTCGTGCATTATTCTGCTGAAATGTAGGGTTTCGCAGGGATCGAATGAAGGGTAGAGCCACGGGTCGTATCACATCTGAAATGTAACGTCCACTGTTCAAAGTGCCGTCAACGCGAACAAGCGGTGACCGAGACGTGTAACCAATGGCACCCCATACCATCACGACGGGTGATAACGAAAGTATGGCGACGACGAATACACGCTTTCAATGTGCGTTCACCGCGATGTCGCCAAACACGGATGTGACCGTCATGATGCTGTAAACAAAACCTGGATTCATCCGAAAAAATGACGTTTTGCCACTCGTGCAGCCAGGTTCGTCGTTGAGTACACCATCGCAGGTGCTCCTGTCTGTGATGCAGCGTCAAGGGTAACCGCAACCATGGTCTACGACCTGATAGTCCATATTGCTGCAAACGCCGTCGAACTGTTCGTGCAGATGGTTGTTGTCTTGCAAACGTCCCCAACTGTTGACTCAGGGATCGAGACGTGGCTGCATGATCCGTTACATCCGTGCGGATAAGATGCCTGTCATCTCCACTGAAAATGACCCGAGGCCGTTGGGATCCAGCACGGCGTTCCGTATTACCCTACTGAACCCACCGATTCCATATTCTGCTAACAGTCATTGGATCTCGACCAACGCGAGCAGCAATGTCGCGATACGATAAACCGCAATCGCGATAGGCTACAATTCGACCTTTATCAAAGTCGGAAACGTGATGGTACGCATTTCCCCTCCTTACACGAGGCATCACAACAACGTTTCACCAGGCAACGCCGGTCAACTGCTGTTTGTGTATGACAAATCGGTTGGAATCATTACATCTTGTCAGCCCGTTGTAGGGGTCGCCACCGGCGCCAACCTTGTGTGAATGATCTGAAAAGTTAATCATTTGCATATGACAGCATCTTCTTCCTGTCGGTTAAATTTCCCGTCTGTAGCACGTCATCTTCGTTGTGTAGCAGTTTTAATGGCCAGTAGTGTACTTTTCCCGTAGTAGGTTTTCCCCACAAAAATCCATGTCCTTTGTTTTTTTTCGTGTTGATATTGGCATTTTACAAATCTGACATATTTTGTGTAGTTCATAGGCACTTCTCTGTAATACATCCTTACTGTTCCTTATTAAAAATTGATCACCAGCAAATAGCAGTGTCATTATACACTCCTGGAAATGGAAAAAATAACACATTGATACAGGTGGGTCAGACCCACCATACTTGCTCCGGACACTGCGAGAGGGCTGTACAAGCAATGATCACACGCACGGCACAGCGGACACACCAGGAACCGCGGTGTTGGCCGTCGAATGGCGCTAGCTGCGCAGCATTTGTGCACCGCCGCCGTCAGTGTCAGCCAGTTTGCCGTGGCATACGGAGCTCCATCGCAGTCTTCAACACTGGTAGCATGCCGCGACAGCGTGGACGTGAACCGTATGTGCAGTTGACGGACTTTGAGCGAGGGCGTATAGTGGGCATGCGCGAGGCCGGGTGGACGTACCGCCGAATTGCTCAACACGTGGGGCGTGAGGTCTCCACAGTACATCGATGTTGTTGCCAGTGGTCGGCGGAAGGTGCACGTGCCCGTCGACCTGGGACCGGACCGCAGCGACGCACGGATGCACGCCAAGACTGTAGGATCCTACGCAGTGCCGTAGGGGACCGCACCGCCACTTCCGAGCAAATTAGGGACACTGTTGCTCTTGGGGTATCGGCGAGGACCATTCGCAACCGTCTCCATGAAGCTGGGCTACGGTACCGCACACCGTTAGGCCGTCTTCCGCTCACGCCCCAACATCGTGCAGCCCGCCTCCAGTGGTGTCGCGACAGGCGTGAATGGAGGGACGAATGGAGACGTGTCGTCTTCAGCGATGAGAGTCGCTTCTGCCGTGGTGCCAATGATGGTCGTATGCGTGTTTGGCGTCGTGCAGGTGAGCGCCACAATCAGAACTGCATACGACCGAGGCACCCAGGGTCAACACCCGGCATCATGGTGTGGGGAGCGATCTCCTACACTGGCCGTACACCTCTGGTGATCGTCGAGGGGACACTGAATAGTGCACGGTACATCCAAACCGTCATCGAACCCATCGTTCTACCATTCCTAGACCGGCAAGGGAACTTGCTGTTCCAACAGGACAATGCACGTCCGCATGTATCCTGTGCCACCCAACGTGCTCTAGAAGGTATAAGTCAACTACCCTGGCCAGCAAGATCTCCGGATCTGTCCCCCATTGAGCATGTTTAGGACTGGATGAAGCGTCGTCTGACGCGGTCTGCACGTCCAGCACGAACGCTGGTCCAACTGAGGCGCCAGGTGGAAATGGCATGGCAAGCCGTTCCACAGGACTACATCCAGCATCTCTACGATCGTCTCCATGGGAGAATAGCAGCCTGCATTTCTGCGAAAGGTGGATATACACTGTACTAGTGCCGACATTGTGCATGCTCTGTTGCCTGTGTCTATGTGCCTGTGGTTCTGCCAGTGTGATCATGTGATGTATCTGACCCCAGGAATGTGTCAATAAAGTTTCCCCTTCCTGGGACATTGAATTTCCAGGAGTGTATTATAACCTTATCGCTTAAATTTGTATGAGTAATTCCGTTTTCATGTGACTGGTGTCATGCAGCCCGCCACAGATTCCTCCCCTTGCTCCAACCTCTTCATCTCAGATCACCAGCCTACGTCCTCAATCATTGTATAATATATTCCAGTCTCTGTCTTCCGCTACAGTTTTTCCCTCTACAGCTCCTTCAAGTACCATGGAAGTTATTCTCTGACATCTTAACAGATGTTCTATCATACTGTCTCATCTTCTTGTCAACGTTTTCCGTATGTCCCTTTCATCGCTGATTCTCCGGCGAACACCTTTATTCCTTACCTTATTGGTCCACCTTATTTTCAACACTCTTAGGTAGCAGCACATCTCAAACGCTTCGATTCCCTTCTTTTCTGGTTTTCCTACTATCCGTGATTCTCTACCGTGCAGTGCCGTGCTGCAAACAAATATTAGCTGTGCTTCAGTCGTACTTTCTCGCTATCCGATGGCTTCTGTCACGTCGGTACACACCTCTTTTCAGTTTCTTGAACCATTCACGAAATATTAAGCGTGCAAGTCTTCGGTGATGTTGAATGACACCTGTGTATGTAGCAATAGAAGCACTAACTCCTTTACCAAAGAAGAAGTAAATATTCCTGAATTGCAATCAAGAACATGTGCCAACATGAGAAACCTAGAAGTACATAACATCGGTGTAGCAGAGTAGTTTAAATAACGTGTTAAAGGCCAGGCCTCCGGTCCAGATTGTACACCAGACAGGTTCATTTCAGAGTATCCTGATACAGTAGCTCCATATTTGACAGTTACATACAACCGTTCGCTCATAGAAAGATCCATACCTAAAGACTGAAAAATTGCTCGAGTCACACCAACACCCAAAAAGGGAAGTAGGAGTAATTCCCCGAAATACACGCCTATATCACTAACATCGATTTGCACTAGGGTTTGGAACATACGTATACTGTGTTCGAACATTACGAATTATCTCGCAGATACCGATTTATTGACAGCCTGCACGGGACCAGAAAATATCGTTCATGTGAAACACAACTAGCTCTTTATACTGATGAAGTAATGAGTGCTATCGACAGGGGATGTCAAACTGATTCCATGTTTTTAGATTTAGAGAAGACTTTCTACACCGTTCCTCAATAGCGTCTTCTACTCAAACTGCGTGCCTATCGAATACAGCCTCAGCTGTGCGTTTGGATTCGTGATTTCCTGTCAGAAAGGTCACATTTCGTAGTAACAAACGGAAAGTCATCGAGTAAAACAGAAGTAATATCCGGCGTTCCGCAAGGAAGTGTATAGGTCCTCTATTATTCCTGATCTATATTAACGACATAGGAGACAATCTGAGTAGCCGTTTTAGATTGTTTGCAGATGATGGTGTCATTTACCGTCTTGTAAAGTCATCAGATGACCAAAACGAATTGCAAAATCATTCAGATAAGATATCTGTACTGGGGCGAAATGTGGTAATCGACCCTGAATAGAGGAAGGTGTGAAGTTATTCACATCAGTTCTAAAAGAACCCTAATTTTCGATTACGCGGTAAGTCACACATCTGAAGGCTTGTAAATTCAACTAAATACTTAGGGATTACATTTACAAATAACCTAAATTGGAACGATCACATAGATAATACTATGGGTAGAGCAAACCAAAGACTAAGATTCATTCGCAGAACACTTAGAAGGTGCAACAGGTCTACTAAAGAGACTGCTTACACCACGCTTGTCCGCCCTATTCTGGAGTACTGCTGTGCGGTGTGGGATCCGCATCAGGTGGGACTGACGGATGACATCGAAAAAGTTCAAAGTTATATACAACAGCTCGCTTATAGAAAGATCCATGCTTAAAGACTGGAAAATTGCTCGAGTCATACCAATACCCAAAAAGGGAATTAGGAGTAAGGCGCCGAGGTACAGGCTCATATCACTAACGTCGATTTGCAGTAGAGCTTTGGAACGTACTGTGTTCTAAAATTACCAAGTACCTCTAAGAAAATGATTTATTGACACTTAGCCTGCACAGACATGGTACGCGAATTGGAGTAGCAATCATTAAAACAAAGGTGCTTTTCGTTGCGACGTGATCTTGTCATGAAATTTCAATCACCAGTAATATCCGGTGTTCCCCAAGGAAGTGTTATAGGCTTTCTAATGTTCCTGATCTATATTAACGACGTAGGAGACAATCTCAGTAGCCGTCTTAGATTCTTTGCAGATGATGCAGTCATTTACCCGTCCTGTAAGGTCATCAGATGATCAAAAAGACTTGCAGAATGATTTAGATATCGGTATGGTGCGAAAAATGGCAATTGACGATGAATAAGGAAAAGTGTGAAGTTATTCGCATGAGTACTAGAAGAAATCAGCTAAATTTCGATTACGCGATAAGTCACACAAATCTAAAGGCTGTAAATTCAACTAAATTCTTAGGGATTACAATTACAAATAACCTAAATTGGAACGATGACGTACACAATATTGTGGATAGAGCAAACCAAAGACTGCCATTTATTGGCAGAACACTTAGAAGGTGCAGCAGGTCTACTAAAAAGACTGCTTACACCACGTCTGTGCGGTATAGGATCCGCATCAGGTGGGACTGACGGATGACATCGAAGAAGTTCAAAGTTATATACAACCGCTCGCTTATAGAGAGGTCCATACATAAAGACTGGAAAATTGCTCGAGTCACACCAGTACCCAAAAAGGGGATTAGGAGTAATTCGCCGAAATTCAGGTTCATATCGCTAATGTCGATTTGCAGTAGAGCTTTGGAACGTACTGTGTTCTAACATTACGAATTACCTCGAAGAAAACGATTTATTGACACTTAGCCTGCACGGATTCAGAATTACCGCAAAATGGGGGAGAAAGTGCCACAGACATGGTACGCGAATTGGAGTAGCTATCATTGAAACAAAGGCGTTTTTCGTTGCGACGTGATCTTCTCATGAAATTTCAGTTTTCTCCTCCGATTGCGAAAGCATTCTGTTGGCACGCACCTACATAGGGATAAATGATCATCACAATAAGGGAAACCAAGGCTCGACAGAAAAATTTAAGTGCTTGTTTTTCCCGCGCGCCGTTCGTGGATGTAGATGTAGATGGAAATGATACTCCGTCCAATGAAACTGGTTCTAGTCTGGTAAGTGTATAGGATGGTGTATGACGCTGCTCTGAGTCTTGGATCTGCGTAGTCTCCAGACACCTGTGCGTTGCCCCCCTGGTTGTGTTTTGAGAAAGCCACGCGTCGCCGTCAGCGCCCCTTTGTACACGTGCACACACGTGCACGTGGCACGGCGATTTCTTTGCAGCACCCCTCATCGCCCTCTGCACTCGCGACTCCTTTCAGCGTAATGATTAGAGTGCGCCATTCGGAGCGCTCAAAAGGTGCTCCTCACACGGGGCAACGGGCGCCAGGCCGAGGTGCGAACAAAGGCGCTTTTCAAATAATTACACGTCGTCGCGGGGGCGCGTGTCTGCCTAGAGAAATGGAGGGGCAGGGGGGCACCCAACCCTCCATCCCTCCTTGTAGTGCAGAATATGCTGGCGGGGTGAGCGAGAAGGTCCTCCAGAGTCCTCGTCGCCGGTGACCGCAACCACCGAGCAGGCGCTTGGCGAATAACCACTTGCAGACTGAAGGCCGCGTATCCGTTCGCCGCATTACGAGCAGACGCCCTCTGATGGAGCACAGTAGCCGAACACCGGGCGAAGTACACCAGCAAAGCGGATTGCGAGAGCCACTTCGTGTTCCCACTCTGTATTCTGGTCGCATGTCAATACAGTGAAAGAAGGGGGAGCCGGTTTACAAATTATTTTGCAACATCATCACCACCACCGTCCGGTATGTAGTGTTGGTGCCGTTTTTATTTCTGAGTTTGCAGTTTAATACACGAAAGACTAACAGCCTCTCACTGCGCTGGACATGCGGCGTATTCGAGGACAACGTATGTGAATTTTTAGCTGTTTGAGGACTTTAGTAGTGTGTACTACAGCACTACTTCGTTTTTATTTAATTCAAATAACCGTATCTCTCGCCCTACCCACCGCTTCTTTGAAGCATATAATCCTCATGTATGAAACACCCTGAAACATGTGATTACACATAAATGTCTTAAATGTATGACGTGAGGGATGTGAAACCTTTGTGGTTGGAGTCTGGGTAATTTGCGCTCCGTTTAACGAAAAACTAGGCTCTCGTGCATCGCAGTCTCGATGACGTCATATCTTTTGTGCTGTGTGTCGTCTAGCGACATAATTTTGCCGGTAAATCCAGCAGTATTCGTAGATACTATCTGCGAAACGCGTTGCGCATCAAATTAGTAGCAAAGAACTAACGAATTAAAACGTCACGTCCGATGCTGAAGATTTGTTGCATGAACTTCGGAAACTTAGCAGAGCATAAACTTTTTCCATTTCAATATTTCGTGCGGAAGTGGACGGAAAAAGCTTTCGTAAAAGTTTGGTATTATTTGTAAAGTTGGTTGACAAGTCATTAACTCCTCTCATTCTCGAATACTGGATGACTTTAGTCTGGCTGTCTGCCCGCCGTGACCTATTCTGCTTTTTCGCAAAAATGTTCAAATGAGTGTGCAATCTTATGGGACTTAATTGCTGAGGTCATCAGTCCCTAAGGTTACACACTGCTTAACCTAAATCATCCTAAGGACAAACACACCCACCCATGCCCGAGGGAGGACTCAAACCTCCGCCGGATCCAGCCGCACAGTCCATGACTGCAGCGCCTAAGACCGCTCAGCTAACCCCGCACGGCCCTGCTTTTTCACCACCACCACCCGTGTGAGAGGTAGGTTGTTCTTAAACACACAGTGGTTCTTTCCAGACAGAAAGTGAATTGTGGACCAAGTTTGGTTGTAATCGATCCAGGTTTAACAGATGTGGAGCATACGTACATTAATAAATACTCTCTTACAATACATAGGGATTCATCAACCTTCCTCGGGCTGTATCGAATCATATTCAGTCTAACTGTATTACAAGGGAAATAACGTTACCGAAAGCCATACACATCTACTAAAATATCACGACATAAACAGTAAGTTCTAGTTGTACTTACATAAAACATGATTAACCAAGCGTCATACAAAACTTGTGTTTGTATTCTGAAGACTTCAGGTCATATACACACATCAAAAAATGTTTTGCATCACCCCAGTTACCAGAACTCCTGAAGATAGACGTTGGCTGTGGATACTGCATCAGAGACACAGTCCCTTTGACTGTTCAGAGGTGTCACTAAACCTGCCCACAGATGAAAACCAACCATGCATGATGAACGCCTATTAGACGGAGGGGGTCTGACAGCCGTTCAGTTCCAGTCATTCCACCAGGAAGGAGGTACACGGCTCGTGTTGTCTGTAGTTCAACAACGCCTACACGGTCAGTACCGCGGTTCGATTGGGTCCGCATTGCTGCTTTGTGCCAGGAAGGGCTCTCAACAAGGAAAGTGTCCAGGCATTTCGGCGTGAACCAAAGCGATGTTGGTCGGACGTGGTGGAGACAGTGAGAGAAAGGAACTGTCGATGAGATGCCTCCCTCAGGCCGCCCTACGCCCACTACTGCAGTGGATGACCGCTACCTACGGATTATGGCTCGGAGGAAACTTGGCAGCAAAGCCACCATGTTGAACAGTACTTTTCGTCTAGCCACAAGGCGTCGTGTTACGACTCAAACTGTGCGTAATAGGCTGCATCATGCGCAACTTCCCTCCCGACGCCCATGGCGAGGTCCATCAATGCAACCACGACACCGTGCAGCGCGTTACAGATGAGCCCAACAACATGTCGAATGGACCGCTCAGGATTGGCATCATGTTCTCTTCACCGATGAGTGTCGCATAAGCCTTCGACCCGACAATCGTCGGAGACGTGTTTGGAGGCAACCCGGTCAGGCTGAACGCCTTAGGCACACTGTCCAGAGAGTGGAGCAAGGTGGAGGTTCGCTGCTGTTTTGGGGTGGCATTATGTGAGGCCGACGTACGCCGCTGGTGGTGATGAAAGGCGCCGTAACGGCTGTACGATAAGCGAATGCCATCCTCCGGCCGATAGTACAACCATTTCGGCAGCGTATTGGCGAGGCATTCGTGTTCATGAACGACCATTCGGGCCCCCATCGTGCACATCTTGTGAATGACTTCCTTCAGGATAACGACATTGCTCGACTAGAGTGGCCAGTATGTTCTCTAGACGTGAATTCTATCGAACATGCCTGGGATAGATTGAGAAGGGCTGTTTATGAACAACGTGACCCACCAACCACTGTGAGGGCTCTACGCCGAGTCGCCGTTGAGGTGTGGGACAAACTGGACCAACAGTGCCTTGATGAACTTGTGGATAGTATGTCACGATGAATACAGGCATGCATCAGTGTAAGAGACGTTAGAGGTAGCGGGTTGGGGTTGTTTTGGGGAAGGAGACCTGACAGCGAGGTCATCGGTCTCGTCGGGTTAGGGAAGGACGGGGAAGGAAGTCGGCCGTGCCCTTTGAAAGGAACCATTCCGGCATTTGCCTGGAGCGATTTAGGGAAAACACGGAAAACGTAAAACAGGATAGCCGGACGCGAGATTGAACCATCGTCCTCCCGAATGCGAGTCCAATGTTTAACCACTGCGCCAAGAGGTACCGGTGTGTACAGCAGTGTGAACCACCACCTCTGAAGGTTTCACTGTATGGTGGTAGAACATGCAACGTGTGATTTTCGTGAGCAATAAAAGGGTCGGTAATGATGTTTATGTTGATCTCTATTCCAATTTTCTCCTCAGGTTCCGGAACTTTCGGAACCGAGGAGATGCAAATCTTTTTTTTATGTGGGTAAAATACCAAAGATTTGCTGTTGAAATTTCGTCGCGTACGCTGCGTGAAATTTCGGGCACAGATTTACCTCTTCTTACAAACGTCTACCGAAACGTGCACGACAAGGAAATGAGACAGGTCTCAGCTTGTACGAATGTTTACTGAAAGTCCTTCTTGGTTGAATGACTTGGTGGAGGGGACCAAACAGGGAGATCACCAGTCGCATCGGATTAAAGCAGGAGGAGGAAGGAAATCGGCCGCGTCCATTCAACTGAAGCATTCCGGCATTTTCGCGGAGTGATGTAGGTAAATCACGGAAGACTTAAATCGGTATGGTTTCAACCGTCGTCCTCCCGAATGATAGTGCAGTGTGCTAACGATTGCGCGACCTCGCTCGTTTACGCCCTTCTTCCGACGCACCTTGTCCGAGTGTAATACACCGTAAGGTGGCATGCGAAGTATAGATGTAGGTGCGGAACGTAACGGAAATTCGAATACGCTACTACATTGCAGTGGATGTCTCTTTCGGAAGTGCATGTCCGAGAGAAGATTGCATCACACTCCTGAATAACAGGCACGGCAATGTCGTATCTATCCACCGACAGCAGGCAAGCGACTTTCAAATAAAAAGTCTCCTCTGTACTGGAATATTCATAATTTTTAATGGATGTACGAGTGCAGATTGTAGTATGGAAGTTTGCGTCCGGCAGTGAGTCATGTTGGCATAGCCTAATCTTAAGGTGACCGTTCGCGATAGGCGGAAATTCCCTGTTTAGGGCCCGTTGCGGCACTAATTTTTCCATTGTCGTCAATCCATTATACAGCTGATAGTTGTCCATATTCTCAAATTCGAATACATTTCATGCACTAACGGAAATACGTTGATTTTCCTCGCACGTGCAGATTGTCTTTTCATCCGTGTCCAATTTTGGTTTAGCAGTCCTCGTTGTTATGGATTCATTTTGACCACGAGTTACTCTCCATTTCTCCGTAAATTTATTATTTTCTCATTCAACATGAAGCTATAAGGCCGGCCGGCCGCTGTGGCCGAGCGGTTCTAGGCGCTTCAGTCCGGAACCTCGCTGCTGCTACGGTCGCAGGTTCGAATCCTGCCTCGGGCCATAGATGTGTGTGATGTCCTTAGGTTAGTTAGGTTTAAGTAGTTCTGGGGGGGGGGGGGGGAAACTAATAACCCCATATGTTAAGCCCCATAGTGCTTAGAGCCATTTGAACCATTTGGTGTAGGGCTAAAATGAAACACAAGGTAGAAGATTCTCACTTACGTGTTATGAGATGAGGAGCTAATTTGTATCCACGTACATAGTCATTTCCACAGTGAGTCCGCTGCCAATCTCAGCCAGGTGCTAACCGCCCTGCCTCATGTGAGAACCCGGCAGCCCCATCACTTTCACGCTCAACATCTGACGCTCTTCTCTCTCCTTACACAGCATGTTTCCGTTAAGAGGGAGCAAAAATTTAACAGTACGTAGGGGATGTTACACTGAACAACTTGAGATAGGGAACCCGTGGTCGCAGAAGCCAGCTGAAGAAGGTAACAGAAATAAAATCATATTACTGTGTACTTCAAGGTAAATGATAACAGCCAAACAGTTGCAGGATAAAGATTTATTGAAATCCTTGACCACGGTTTCGGTATATCCAAGTATACCTTAATCAGAAGCAAAACTGCACCTAAACAGGGAGACACCTTCATTAGAAAAAAACTTAGCAACATAGCTGAGATAGAAAAAGAAACACTTATAACATTAAGTAAGCATGTAAAATACCGAAGTATTACAAGCACAAAAACATTTAGTCACTTACTAAAATCACATCCTGCAGTGGTAAGGCATTGATCTTGTCAAAGGCGTCGTCAGTAGTTAAAATTAAAATATCACCTCCTTCTGTACAGCATAATTATATAGAGATCGTCGATGCGAACACGGTATACTACACTACTGGCTACACCAAGAAGAAATACAGATGATAATTGGGTATTCATTGGACAGAACTGACATGTGATTACATTTTCACGCAATTTGGGTGCATAGATCCTGAGAAATCAGTGCCCAGAACAACCACCTCTGGCCGTAATAACGGCCTTGATACGCCTGGGCATTGAGTCAAACAGAGCGTGGATGGCGTGTACAGGTACAGCTGCCCATGCAGCTTCATCAAGTGTAGTGACTGGCGTATTGTGACGAGCCAGTTGCTCGGCCAGCATTAACCAGACGTTTTCAATTGGAGAATGTGCTGGCCAGGACAGCAATCGAACATTTTCTGTATCCAGACAGGCCCTTACAGGAAATGCAACATGCGGTCGTGCATTATCCTGCTGAAATGTAGGGTTTCACAGGGATCGAATGAAGGGTAGAGCCACGGGTCGTAACACTTCTGAAATGTGACGTACACTGTTCAAAGTGCAGTCAATGCGAACAAGAGGTGCCCGAGACGTGTACCTAGTGGCACCACATACCATCAAGCCAGGTGATACGCCAGTATGGTGATGACGAATACACGCTTCCAATGTGCGTTGCTCGTGATGTCGCCAAACACGGATGCAACCGTCATGATGCTGTAAACAGAACCTGGATTCATCAGAAAAAGTGACGTTTTGCCATTCGTGACCCAGGTTCGTCGTTGAGTACACCGTCACAGGCGCTCCTGTCTGTGATGCAGCGTCAAGGGTAACCGTAGCCACGGTCTCCGAGCTGATAGTCCATGCTGCTGCAAACGTCGTCGAACTGTTCGTGCAGATGGTTGTTGTCTTGCAAACGTCCCCATCTGTTGACTCAGGTATCGAGACGTGGCTGCACGATCCGTTACAGCCATGCGGATAAGATGCCTGTCATTTCGACTGCTAGTGATACGAGGCCCTTGGGATCCAGCACGGCGTTCCGTATTACCCTCCTGAACCCACCGATTCCATATTGTGCTAACAGTCATTGGATCTCGACCAATGCGAGCTGCAATGCCGCGATACGATAAACCGCAATTGCGGTAGGGTACAATCCGACCTTTATCAAAGTCAGAAACGTGATGGTACCCATTTCTCCTCCTCACACGAGGGATCACAAGAACGTTTCACCAGACAACGCCGGTCAACTGCTGTTTGTATATGAGAAATCGGTTGGAAACTTTCCTCATGTCAGCACGCTTTAGGTGTCGCCACCAGCGCCAACCTTGTGTGAATGTTCTGAAAAGCTGATCATTTGCATATCACAGCATCTTCTTTCTGTCGGTTAAATTTCCCGTCTGTAGCAAGTCATCTTGGTGGTGTAGCAATTTTAATGCCCAGTAATCAGTACATAGCCAGTGAACTAGCCTGAAGAGGGTATGGGAGCACTAGGGCAGACAATTTCACCGAGATATGACTCTTGTGGTCTGCGCGAGAGACTCGCGCACATTAAAATACCGGGATACATACTCATGCGCATCAAAATTTTAAAGGTTGTGCTTAATTAAACCCTCTCTCTTAATAAATAAAAGTTATCACAACCATTTAAAGACACTTGCTCGTGTTCGTGGCGTTATTCCTTGACATCTTTTCTTGGCGGTACTCCCGTCTCGTTTCTTATTCGATTTACTGGCGTCACTAAGTTTCTGGCTTCCCTGCCCGTGAGTGGCAGCAGCAGCGCTTATCGATAAGAGCACTGTCATACCACCTTTGGAGTGACCGCTAGTATTTCCGGGTCGCCGTGTGTCGGGAGTTCAGTGGGGACGGAGCAGCAGTGAGGTCCCGACAGCCATGACTCGCCCGACTGTTGAAGGCACACGTGACTTCAGTGGGGACGACCTTGGTTAGTCGTTCGGTCGGTCGTCTCATCGGACGTCATGAATCTGGTCGCCGAGTGATTCCGGTTTCACTGTGTGTGATTCCTCCTAGTTGTTCCACAGTCATTGATTTCAGTGTTGTTCGAGTTGTTTGTGGAAGTGTTCCGCGGAAGCGTGTGTAGCTTGTGGTTTTGACTGAGTAGTTATTTTAATGCTGTCTGTGTGCTGGATTGGATCAGTCGGCTGGAACGGAGCAGCTAGGAAGTCTCCACGGCCCGATGCCAGGCTGGGACCGCTGGCAGCGTGCACGCGCTGTCGGATTGTGAGGCGCTACCCTCGAGAGCGACAAAGTTCGCTGCCCACCGAACCTGGACGCTGAACTTAACCTGTTATGAAACCTCAACTATTGTTGACATCTCTTCGGCCATTTGCGGTTTGTTGCTCCCTGAGCCGTTTGGGCTAGCAGCACCGTATGTTGTGGTGGAGCCAGCAAAATCCCCGCAGCTGTCTTCCTATATTGTGTTTAATTATCAAATTGACGGTTACTTCTAATCATACAATGAAGGCTTTCACGACCGGATGGTACTGTTGTTGATAATTCTTCCGGGTTATATGGCCGTGGTCCATGGAAAACCTCTATTCCTAACGTTTCGTCCAATACTACGGTGGACATCTTCAGAGGTATGGCTGGTCCTGCTGAGTCCTGCCGACTGACGAGTCGGGCGTCGGAGAGCGGCCTAAATACCGAGGAAAGTGGGCGTGGTCTAGCTTGCACATAGTAGCAGAGAGAAAACTAGTCAAAGATAAATTGTAACTATCAATAATAGTCCGTCATAGATAAAAATCAGTTATCGATTCTGTAACGCCACTGTCCATATCTCGCTTAATTTCAAGGCCTCTTCTTTTCTATTAAAATTATCTTCATGTTTACAAATTTCAATAGCCTCCCTATACGGTCGTGGGTATAAGTTCGTGGTAGCACTTAAAACTGTAGTTTCAGAAAACTTCACTACATGGTCACCTGACTGAAGTGCATGTTCCGCAACGGCCGATTTATCTATTTTTCCCAGTCGGCAAAGACTTTTATGCTCCTTTACCCTCGTATTCAGTCTTCTTTTCGTAGTACCAATATAGACCTTGCCACAAGTACACGGAATTTTATACACACCGCTAGATGATGATGGTGGTATTCTATATTTAACAGAACGAAGTACTTGTCCTATTTTTCTGGTAGGTTTGAATACCGGTTTCACTTTATGTTTCAGCAAAAGTTGGCCGATTCGATCTGTAACCTTACTCATGAAAGGTAAAGACATCGTGTTCTTCCATTGCTGTGTACCATCCTTGTCCTCTGATCTGCTGTAATTAGGTCTTAAAACTCTATTAATTTCTATGTTTTAGTACCCATTCTTTTCGAAGGCCTGTTTCAGATGATTCAGTCCTGTATCCAGATGTTCCGGCGTACATATTCGTTTTGCCCTGTCCACTAAACTTTTGATTACACCTCCTTTTTGCTGTGGGTGATGGTTGGAGTATTGGACGAACTTTAGGAATAGAAGAATTCCATGGACCACGGCCATATAACCCGGAAGAATTATCAACAAGAGTGACTGTTACTTGCCAGTGAAGTGCACCAGCGGTATTTTCCGACCTGTGGCCGTTAACACCCCAGACACCTGCCATGGTCGTTAGCGTAGTTTTCAGGCAGTGTGACTGCCTTTCCTCATTGTGTGAATGCTGTCTGGCACGGCGTTTAGTTCGTCAGCCTTTTAGTTGTTTGGTTCATATTTTGCTTAGAGTGGTTTTGTTCCCTTGGCTGTTTTTAGACGCCAGTTTCCGAAGACTTAGTGCTCCTCATACCCTCGTCCTCGGTTGATATTTTCCACCGTTGTACCGTTGGCCGGACGGAAAGGAATTGCTTAAATTGTTGATCAGTCCTTGGGGGGTCCCTAGTTTGGGTTGCTACCCGATTATGTAACTTCAGCTCTTGGCTGCCTGTCTCACCTCACCTTACGTTTGAGCTACCTTCTCAGGCCGACCCTTGGAACACTTCTGAGCACTACTTGTTCTTTGTTTAAATTGTGATTTTCATTTTAGTTTGAAGTGTTGTGCGAGGCCTTCTGCTGTGTATTAATTCAGTGCTTTTTAAATTTTATATAAAGGCTTTAAGCCGTGTTAAATTGAAATTTTGAAGATTGATTTAATTTTAAAGAAATTCCTTAAAATTTGTTCTATCTGTTTATAATCCAGGCCCTAAGCCGTTAGTTGTTCGATGTGTTATGTGTGGCCTTCAGCCGAGAATTTACGTCAAGCCCTTTTAATAAGGCCTTCAGCTGTGTGTATTCTTTAAAGGACAATTTTTTAAAGAAGGAAGGAGTTTATTTTAAACTGTTTGCCTGACTTGTTGTTCACGCCTTTAGCCGTTACTTCAAATTTGTTTGTGACCTTTAGCCATACAATAAGTTAATATTAATTTTAATTAGGCTTTCGACCATTCTGTCGTAAGTTTAAAAAGAAATTTCTTGGTTTAAACTTGTTTGTTAATGTGTTTTAATTAAAGTTGTACTTGAGACGTGAGGTGTAGGCCTTCAGCCACTAATTGTTTTCAATTCATTGTTCATTTAATAAAATAATTTTTAATTGCTTATGATTTCTAAGCGAGACGCGAATTCTTTACAGACGAATGGAAAAACTAGTAGAAGCCAACCTAGGGGAAGATCAGTTTGGATTTCGTAGAAATACTGGAACACGTGAGGCAATACTGACCCTACGACTTATCTTAGAAGAAAGATTAAGCAAAACGAGGATAATGGAATGTAGTCGAATTAAGTCGGGTGATGCTGAGGGTATTAGATTAGGAAATGAGACACTTTAAGTAGTAAAGGAGTTTTGCTATTTGGGGAGCAAAATAACTGATGATGGTCGAAGTAGAGGGGATATAAAATGTAGACTGACAATGGCAAGGAAAGCGTTTCTGAAGATCGGAAATTTGTTAATATTGTGGTGTCACCGCCAGACAACACACTTGCTAGGTGGTAGCCTTTAAATCGGCCGCGGTCCGTTAGTATACGTCGGAACCGCGTGTCGCCACTATCAATGATTGCAGACCGAGCGCCGCCACACGGCAGGTCTAGAGAGACTTCCTAGCACTCGCCCCAGTGGTACAGCCGACTTTGCTAGCGATGGCTCACTGACAAATTACGCTCTCATTTGCCGAGACGATAGTTAGCATAGCCTTCAGCTACGTTATTTGCTACGACCTAGCAAGGCGCCAGTATCCGTACTATTGATATTGTGAATCATATACCATAAAGAGCGACGTTCGTCATTAATGGATTAAAGTTAAGTATTCCACCAGCTACGTCCGTTTTTCTCAATTCTAATTACCTTGTCATGTTCCAGACCGCACGCCAGCCTGCGTGAGATAAAACGCGTGCATTTCGGCCTCCTTTAACCATACGGTTGGCTCTCCTGCCAACCACAACAAATATCGAGTATAGATTTAAGTGTCAGGAAGTCATTTCTGAAAGTATTTGTATGGAGTGTAGCCATGTATGGATGTGAAACATGGACAATAAATAGTTTGGACAAGAAGAGAATAGAAGCTTTCGAAATGTGGTGCTACAGAAGAATGCTGAAGATTAGATGGGTAGAACACATAACTAATGAGGAGGTGTTGAATAGAATTGGGGAGGAGTTTGTGGCACAACTTGACTAGAAGAAGGGATCGGTTGGCAGGACATGTTCTGAGGCATTAAGGGATCACCAATTTATTATTGGAGGGCAGCATGTAGGGTAAAAATCGTAGAGGGAGACCAAGAGATGAATACACTAAGCAGATTCAGAAGCATGTAGGTTGCAGTAGGTACTGGTAGATGAAGAAGCTTGCACGGAATAGAGTAGCATGGAGAGCTGCATCAAACCAGTCTCAGGACTGAAGACCACAACAACAACAACATGATTTCTAAGCCAGTCCTTCAGCCATTCTTGTTTTAGGTGTGGAAAGCATCTCGAGTTTTCTTTAACTAGGCCTTCAGCCGTATTGTCAAATTGTGATCTTTTAAAGCACTGTGTAAATAAGTGGTTCTTAGAAACATAAAGTTGTGTGTTTGTTTGTGCAACTCACAGTAACTGTTTACGGCCTCATCCACAGTCGTAACCTTATCCTGTGCGCTCTCTGAGTACCTACTAAACAGGTTTCAGTAGCCTCGTAGTAGATAAAATGCGTTTTGAGTGTTGCTGACTGTTATTTTCCGAGAACGTCGCCTCAGTATCGTGCTTCGACTGTCCATCATTAGGAGCGTTACGATGCAGCTAACTCTGTACACAATGCACTCCGTCTTCAGGCCACAAGTGGCCCATCGGAACTACCCTACCACCGTGTGGTCCTCAGCTGAGGATGCAGATAAGAGGGGCGTGTGGTCAGCACACCGCTCTCCCGGTCGTTATGATGGTATTCTTGACCGAAGCTGCTACTATTCGGTCGAGTAGCTCCTCTATTGGCATCACGAGGCTGAGTGCACCCCGAAAAATGACAACAGCGCATAGCTGCCTGGATAGTCACCCATCCAAGTACCGACCACGCCCGACAGCTTTTAACGTCGGTGATCTCACGTGAACCGGCGTATCCACTGCGGCAAGGCCGTTGCCCTGTACACAGTGCGTGTGACGTAACTCACACCGTAACGTGCTCCGCATTCGCTACCTCATCCGGCGAGTAACCTGCAGTTGTGCGTTCATTCACTGCGGCGCTCGTTCACCGTTTGCTCAGTCCGTCACCGCTGAAAGCCACACACTGCTCGCCACGCGCTGTGTGCCGGTAACCTCTATTTGGCGCCGCTGCCGGCAGGTAGCAGCCAGTTGCCACGGCAGTGTCAACAGCGCCGGCAAACACAGGCCGGCTTATCGTCTCGTCGCCTCTGCCGCAAGTACCACAGCCGCAACACCGGCTGCTCTGCTCTTCCTGTCCCTCCTTTTTGCTATGCCACCTCCCAGTATTATGTCCGAGAAGTTTGCCTACACTTGCCGTTCCATTACGTTAAAAAAAAGCGAACTGTGGGCGAGTTGGTAAAAATCAGTTGGCGTGGTGTCATTGTGGCGGTAAAGACATGAAGTAATTAATGGTTTCTACGCTGTGGTTCGCGTCATGATCATCAGCTTGCCTTTTCTGTGGCTGTTATTTTTTCCACATCCGTCGCTAGTGCATTCGCACGCACATACTCTCTCTCTCTCTCTCTCTCTCTCTCTCTCTCTCACTCACACACACACACACACACACACACACACACACACACACACACGTGAGCTAACTTTCTTCCATTAAAAATAATCTTTTTTATATGTTACTGTATCTCCTGTCTATACCGTCGAGCGTGCGTCACTTGTATCTCCGTCGCGCGACGTAATATATAGGGTGTAAATTTTAAGTTGACAAACCAGAATGAATACTAAGCTTCACACGAAAAGATGTGTAGAATCCAAAGTTGATTATTCTCGAGGGGGACATCTGCTGGTGCTAAAATTAGCCCGCCACCCCAGCCCCCTGGGGTTGAGGCGTGAGGCAACTTTGAAAATTCAAATGGGAACCCCCATTTATTTATTTCAGAATAAGATTCTGCATAAAAAACTACGTACATTTTGTCTTAAAATTTGTTTTGATTTTTATTAGTTGGCGCTGTAATTTAAAAAAATCCATGTTCTCATTTATGCGTGGAAAATAGTTACGGATAAATAATAAATACTTATTTACTTCGTAAATTTTGATTTGCTGAAACTAAAACTCTCCCTCTCTTCCCATAGGGTGGGGTTTGAGAGAGAGTAATTTTACCACCAAACAAACAAAACATATCCGAATCTGCGAAAAAAAAATTAATATTTGGGTCAACATTTGTAAAACTAATTCCTCTCTCTCAAACCCCACCCTATGGGGAGAGAGGGAGAGTTTTAGTGAATCAAAATTTACGAAGTAAATAAGTATTTTGTATGCCATGGTGTGTGGCGGCATCAACCCATGCTAGTGGCAGGAATATATCACCGAAAATACCTGAAGAGGTTACGGCACACTGCCAAGTCGAAGCATCGCTGAAACCTGTCCGAGGGGGCGTTTTTGCTCTGTGACAACCCCTCCCAGCTCATTCTGCACAGGACACAGTCACATATGCTGTTGTTTCGGATATCAGAATTGTACCTCATTCTTTCGACTCTCCTGCCATGATACCCAGTGACTTCCTTCCTCGCATGAAGGCATTTCCAGAATGACGGCGAGGTGGCTTTCGATGTGGAATATAATTATAATAATATAAATAATAATATATAATAAATTAGTTAGTTATTTTTTGGAATGTGTAATCAATAATTGATTAGTTAGTAGGAAAACTGATAACTGAAAAGTAAAATGAATTTAAATATCTCATTCCTACACACAAGTCACTTTCTTAATCGTCTTTTACCTTTTTTTGTTGTTTGAAGTAAAGATCAATAGACTCTTAACGTGCTGGAAAAACGTTTAGTTTGCGATCTTAGAATGTCAGGGGAATGTAAAATTGTCTTCTCGCCTCGCGAGAAAATTCAGATCAGTTCTAAATTAATTTCGTGGATATCGCGTTGACGACATAAAAAAGAAATGCAGTAAAGCAAAATCTGTAACATTTTATAAATTGGCGATTGATAACCTTTACTATGAAATGAAAGCGGAAATGCCAAATTAACCAATTATTATTTCACAAAGTAAGTTTTTTATACAGACATATGACATCTCGAACACTAATCTCTCAGTTTTGAAGAAAATAAAGAACTGTGCCGTATTTCGGCGAAATACGTAGAAATTACAGTAATCTCAGTTCGATTCTGGAGCGAAAGAAAAATATTCATAGTAAAGTCATTTCGCTAGTCGCATTTGCCGATAATAATGACATAACTAAACAAATACCTAACGGTAATACAAATGCAGTTCATTTGAAACAAAATGGAAGAATATAGTAGTCTGATAGTGTAAGATGCTGTCGGAAAGACGCGCCGACTAGAGAGAAAGAAAAGGCGAGCGCGCATTCTTATATAGGACTAAATACAGATTGTAATGCTACGCCGTTCTCATTATCCTGGGCGTACATATTCGCTGACTTGCAGCGCAGTTAATTGGCACAAAGATTAAACTATATCTTTAACTTTTGATATTTCAATAGGTAAGGAAAATAGTACATCATTACGTCGCGGGGAGGACACAATATTACAGGAACTTCTCCTGAAGAAACAAGATCACCGCTTCTTCAGCTAAGGCCTTTCCTAAGTCAACCATCGCTGGAAAAAATTTGTTGCATGTTGGGATGAATACGTACTGGAGGGCTAACACCACACCAACTTTCCTCATCCCAACTTGATTTTTCGGAAGTTGTAATTAAAACTGTATGACTACTCACAGTCATCAGATGTGTACATTACTATCGATACCGGCAATAATGCGTCGTCATAAGACTACATTCCCAGTACTTTTTTTGCAGCCATTTCAGGGTTACCGACAGAGACAACAGTTTATGCCATTATAAATTTGTCGACACCTATCAGCATTGCTCTGATCACTGATAGTTACAGGCGCCATGCCGTCACTGGTTCTGGCGCCACGCCTCTCATTGAATATCGAAAAACCTCTCACAGCCTTCGTGCAGCAGTAGCTGTTGAAATTGTAAACAACGTGTAACCGCTGAACCGTGTTTTACGGTAGAATAACGGCTGTCCGAACGGCACCATTGGCAAGCTGCGTTTACTTTCTGCCCACACACAAACACATCCACTCCCACACACTGTGTAAATGAGGAAGCGTATCGGATCGTGTCGTGTGCACAGGCTGCGTCGTTTCGGGCCGCGAGGGGACACACGCAATTTGTTTCGGGGCCCCGCTCGCTGACGCTAATTAACTGTAATCACATATTTTCCATCGCAGCTCCTCCCCCGCTTCTCTCCCCCCCCCCCCCTCCTCCGTCTCTCGCTGTGAGGTCAGTCCCCCCCCCCCCAACAATCCCTCCCCCTCCACCCGTTTTTCACTTACATCGTTTTATTGGGCGCTTCGTCCGCGTAACGCCCACTTACGCCGGCGATGCCGTTTTAATCAGATCGGCGATTACGTCTGGCCGCGCTAACTGCGTTGTGACGTCACGCGCCACGTTTAGCGGCCATTTTCGGCGACGCTGATTGGCCGTCGGAGCGTCCATCATCGCCGACGTCGTCGTCGTCGTCATCATCATCATCATCATCGGCGCCCCTGCTGTTCGATGACCCCGCCGTCAATTTGGAGCCGTAATTACGCCATTAACAGCAAATCGTACTCGCTCCTGCGCCACACGTCTGTGTGTGTGTGTCTGTGTGTGTGTGTGTGTGTGTGTGTGTGTGTGTGTGTGTGGGTGGGTGGAGGGTGGGTGGGTGTGGGGGGGGGGTGTTATAGGGGGGGGAAGGAGGAGCACGGGGAGAGGAAAGCCACGAGACAATCATCCTGCTGATGCACTGCTCGAGTAATTGGAACTCGTATGCGGAAATAATGGTCAGTGGTATGTGACATCTGCCCACAATGCCGGTACTGCGTCAACGGAATTCAGTAGATCTGACTCATTATTAATCAGTTTCCGAGCAGCATTGCAACTATTTCCCACAACCTCGGACGAAGAATCACACAGGGGCAGGAGCAGTATTTGCCGCGTGGCCATTTCCTGGTATAAGCTGCGTCACTCTTAGGTAATGCGGCGGTACGTGCTCAGCTGATAGTAAAACATTATACTGTTCCCTGTGATACCTTGACGCAGCCAAACAACTTTCTATGGCTCTATGTCGTCTAAGGGTTGGTTACAGCCACCACTGTCGATTCAGTTAACCCTTTCGTGACCGATTTAATAAAAATCTAGCATAATAATGTAAAAAAAATTCAGCTTTAGAAACGCATTATGGGTGAGGCCATGATCCTAAATTTCGATTTTGGTTTAGAGTCTTATAACAATTTTAAGTGTGACGTGTATGTCCGGTTGAACTTCAGCAGTAAATGGTTTTCTAAATTTATACCTCCTCGCGTCCAGTGAGACATATATGTCCCATATAAAACAGCTTTATACTAGGCATTAGTATCTGTAAAAAGAAGTATGTGCTATGACTACGTCAAACAAATTCCAAAATAATAAGCGAGTTACAGTTTTGTTAACTGCTCACCACCCGAATGATATAAGATTCGTCACAAGAAAATATTGAGATGGTGCAACCTCAGCTATATGCTGCCCTGCGTGCATAGCAGAGCACACTGCTGTGATGGTAGTTGGAGAGCAAGACACGCTATTGGCAGTAGGTCACTCAATTGGCGGCATCATCTTTTTTCTATTTTCTTTTGGACGTTGCGATAGTAAAGAGTTTCATCATGTGTATTTATAACAATGAAGGAAAATGTAAGTAAATTTCTGTTCACCTTGGTTTTATGAGGCAGCTTTCAACTTCGATATATATAAAAAAGATAAGTGGAAAGCAAGCATTCATCACAAAAACAAACTAGTTTATTGAGTTCTCCGTTTCATAACAAATTAGGGGAAATAGAATAAGATTACAGCACACACACACACATATATATATATATATATATATATATATATATAGGGTGAGTCACCTAACGTTACCGCTGGAATTTCGTAAACCACATCAAATACTGACGAACGATTCGACAGACCGAACGTGAGGAGAGGGGCTAGTGTAATTGTTTAACACAAACCATAAAAAAATGCACGTAAGTATGTTTTTTAACACAAACCTACTTTTTTTAAAAATATAACCACGTTAGTTTTGTTTGCACATCTGAACATATAAACAAATACGTAATCAGTGCCGTTTGTTGCATTGTAAAATGTTAATTACATCCGGAGATATTGTAACCTAAAGTTGACGCTTGAAACCTCCAACTTTCAATTGCGTGTTGTAACAAACACGGGCCACGGTCGGCGAGCAGCATCTGCAGGGACATGTTTACGATGACGACCGTGTTTACGAGTGTGGCTGTAGCGCACTGTTGTAGTTTGGTCTAGCTGTCGCAGTGTCCGCATGTAGCGCTTTGCTGCTATTGTTATTCTGCATTCGTCTCCGCACGCAGACCAACTGAAGTACACCGTATTAAATGGTTCAAATGGCTCTGAGCACTATGGGACTTAACATCTATGGTCATCAGTCCCCTAGAACTTAGAACTACTTAAACCTAAGTAACCTAAGGACATCACACAACACCCAGCCATCACGAAGCAGAGAAAATCCCTGACCCCGCCGGGAATCGAACCCGGGAACCCGGGCGTGGGAAGCGAGAACGCTACCGCACGACCACGAGATGCGGGCACACCGTATTACCAGACGTCTGTGATTGTGTAGTGTTGTAGGAACTGTGACCATGGCGTATTCGAACTCTGAAAAGCGGAGATGATACTCATCTATGGAGAGTGTCGACGAAATGCAGCTGAAGCCTGCAGGGTGTATGCAGAATGGTACCCAGACTGAGAGCATCCAACGTGCCGCACATTGCAAAACATCTACCGCCAACTGTATGCGACAGGTATGGTCGTAGCACGCAAACGGGTCCGTAACAGGCCAGTCACAGGAGAAGCGGGTGCAGTCGGTGTGTTAGCTGCTGTTGCCATGAACCCACACATGAGTACAGGGGCCATTGCGAGAGCCGGTGGACTGAGTCAAAGTAGTGCCATGCGCATACTGCATCGTCACCGGTTTCACCCGTTTCATGTGTCGCAACATCAGCAATTACATGGTGATGACTTTAATCATCGAGTGCAATTCTGTCAATGGGCATTAACAGAGAATGCGTTGCAGTTCTACCTGTTTACCGATGAAGCGGGTTTCACAAACCACGGGGCAGTGAATCTACGGAACATGCATTACTGGTCCGTGGACAATCCTCGCTGGCTCAGACAGGTAGAGCGACAGCGACCGTGGACTGCAAATGTATGGTGCGGAATCATTGGCGACCACCTCATTGGTCCTCGCTTCATTGCAGGGGCCCAAACAGCTGCAACATACATCGCGTTTCTACTGAATGATCTGCCAACGTTTGCTCGAAAATGTCCCACTGGAAACGCGTCGACGTATGTGGTATCAGCATGATGGTGCACCTGCACATTCCGCAATTAACACTAGGCTGACCCTTGACAGGATGTTCGACGGGCGTTTCATAGGACGTGGAGGACGTATAAATTGGCCAGCCCGTTCTCCTGATCTTACACCTCTGGACTTCTTTCTGTGGAGTACGTTAAAGGAGAATGTGTACCGTGATGTGCCTACACCCCAGAGGATATGAAACAACGTATTGTGGCAGCCTGCGGCGACATTACACCAAATGTGCTGCGGCGTGTACGACATTCATCACGCCAGAGATTGCAATTGTGTGGAGCAAATGATGGCCACCACATTGAACATCTATTGGCCTGACATGTCGGGACACACTCTATTCCACTCCGTAATTGAAAGCGGAAACCACCTGTGTACGTGTAGCCCGCCCCTCATGGTAATGTACATGTGCGTCAGTGAAAAAGACCAATAAAAAGGTGTTAGCATGTGGACGTAATGTGCTGTTCCAGTCTCTTCTGTACCTGAGGTCCATCACCGTTCCCTTTGGATCCCTACGTAATTCGGTGCTCTCCGATACACACGATCGAACAGCGGAGGAGTGGTACTCAAGCATCAACTTTAGGTTACAATATCTCCGGATGTTATTAACATTTTACAATGCAACAAACGGCACTGATTAAGTATTTGTTTATATGTTCAGATGTGCTGACAAAACTAATGGGGTTCCATTTAAAAAATCGTAGGTTTGTGTTAAAAACATACTTCCGTGGATTTTTTTTATGATTTGTATTTACCAATTACACTAGCCCCTCTCCTCACGTTCGGTCTGTGGAATCGACTCGTCAGTATTTGATGTGGTTTACGAAATATCCAGCGGTAATGTTAGGTGACTCACACTGTATATAAACAGGAGGCACAAGAATTAGTTGTCCAGACACTCTTGCCATAAGGCAATGCTTCGAGAAGAATTTAAAAGGTTTTATCAATAAATATGTCCGCCTCGATAGCTGCGAATGCTGTGCGAAGGGGCCCGGTTTCGATTTCCATCTGGGTGGGAGATTTCCTCCGCTCAGGTACTGGGTGTTGTGTTGTCTTCGTCATCATTTCACACTCTCCGAAGTGGCTTCACTTAAAAAGGTTTGCGCAAGGCGACCGCTCTACCAGACGGGAGGCACTAGCCACACGACGTTTCATTTCCATCAATAAATACGTGCACAAATCTGAATATTTTTGGCAAACAGTGGAAAAAAAGACAGTGAATACTTTTACGGAGCTTATCCGTTGCAGACAGGAAAAGAACACATAAAACCGCCACAAAAAGGCACGCAACGAAGAACTAATACAATTAAGCGATATCTCGCGCATTATGTGGGCTCTAAACAATTGACGATAGATCGCAGCAACACGCAGATGTGGTATAGCTGTGAATTCAGGGAAATAAATTTATAGGTCGACGTATATATGTATCACTGGTCAGAGAGGGTTCATGTATTAACTGCACCAAATTGCCTATAGGCACACTGAGCCGGATCGCTGATCGCCATCCGCGACCGGCTGGTTTATCTTTCGTATTTACGGAGTGATCTTTGTCAGAGAGGTTAGTGAACACAAGGATGGGGCCCCTCCACGCCCGCACCAACGTGGTGTCCAAACCAAAAGTTCTACTGTCACCTCCGTATAACACGTTAGTTTTAGAATCAGGAGTCACAGGATGCAGGCTGTGATGTTATCCATGCGTCTGGGTAAGATTACTCATTTACATGGTCCATCAGGAGATTGAAGTGGTCGAAAACGATCGAAGGGCAGAGGAAAAAAAAAAGTGCCAAGGCAAGCGCCAAGGGAAAAAAAAATCTCTGCGACAGTAGGACGGGTAGTAAGGGCAGTAGCGGATTGCTAGCTGCGACAGCGCATGCAAGGTGTGGTTATGTTAGTGCGAGGTATCGTGCATCGTTACCGTTGTCGTTGCTGGCGCTCGTTCCAGGATCTGCTGCTACTGCGTCCCTGAAACATTTCATTGTCGACATATATTAGTGGGCGATCGGTCATAGATCAGCTCACAGTGTGGGGGGTGTATGTGGCTGGTTTGCGTGCTGTGTGCAGTACGGTTTCCCTGCGATTGCCGGTATTTCGGCGGGTTAAGCATCTGGGGTTGCCAGTAGTAGCTGAGTTGCAGGGGCTCGCCAGTACTGTCATGTTAGCGTGCTATGGACCATAGATGTTCAGTTTCGTGCTAATAGTGTTTTTGGTCTATTATGTTTCCATCTATGGTTGTGGTCGTAGTTACCCAGAGAAAGGATAAACGGGTTACGCGAGTGTCTCGTGTTTCTGTATAGCCGTGTGGAGAGTTTTTGGAATACCTGCAAGATGATATCTAGCCGATATTCCCGGTGAAGGTCCGCGGTGCGCGTGTAGCGCGGAGCGTTGCTTATGATTCTGAGTGCTTTGTTCTGTATGAGCTGCAGACGGCGCACACGTGTGGGCGCAGCGTATCCCCAAACGGGAGCAGCATACGTCATCAGAGATCTGATAAGTGTGGTGTACATGGACCTGGACACCCTCCTATTCAGTGTGCTATGCCTGTTAAGCATAGGGTAGAGTTGTCTGAGCCTCGCGTTTGCTTTGTTGGTCACGTGTTGGATGTGGTCCCCCCAGAGTAGTTTCCGGTCCAGCCAGACACCGAGGTATTTGACCTTCTCTCGGAAACGTATTGGGCGTGCGAGTGAGCGCAGGCGGAGAGTCGCGCCTTCGCTGTCAATGCGAAAGGTCATGTGGTGAGCTCTGCATTGGCTCGGCACGTGACAGGTTGCACGGCGTGTGCTTTTAGCGGGAAGTAGTCTGGTTTGTATGAGGAAGTAAACACGCCCGGCCTTCCTGGAGAGGAACGAGTACGCCGTACGCCGCTGCTTGTGGACGTTTCAATATTGGTTGTCGGCACGGTGCAACGTGCTAGTTGCAGTCCGCAAGGAATTAAACGGAATGACGGTCGCGGCGTTCTGTGAGACACACTGGCAAGATTCCTTACAGGCTATCCATTCCAGTTTTGCTAGATCAGCATTGAAATGAGCAGCCTGCCACTACGGTGAGCTTAATTATTATTTGCTTCTGCAGGCTACTACGAAACTGTGTGCCGTCTCCTCAAGATTTTTCTGCTATCGCCAGCCGTTCTAGTTGGCCGTTCCGCAATTTGAATTGCCCCTCCCTATATTAAGATACTTTATGCTCTCTTTCTTTAACAACTTCACGGAGAGAGTGTTTGCTGTGTACAATTTATCTGGCGTGTTGGTATCTCACGTCTGCCCCAACTTGTACCTCAGTAACAAAATGTTTACTTGCGGTGCCAACTTATTAACGTGGCGCCAGCATAATTTAGTTTCGGTTCTGATTTGTGTCTTATTGTATTTGTCCGTACCGGCTGGTAACTGAATGTTGTAGTCTGTTGTAGACTCGTGGACACTCCAACGCTAATCTGGTGGTTTACGAGCCGGCTGTAGTGTACCAATCAGGTCATGTGTGAGCGAAGTGTGAAGCAGCCCGCGCTGTTTCTACTGTGGTTCCTTTGTTAAATCTTCTGCCTCTGTTTAAAGTGTCTTGTTAATTATTCTGTCAAATACCGTAATGACAAATAGCGTGTGTTTAAGATAGCCCTTCAGGCTTCTTTCAAAAATAACTTCCCAAGTACAAGTTAATTATTGAGTTTTTAATTGAATTTCCTTAATTAGCCCTTCAGGCTTCATTGGTTGTAGTGGCAATTTCTTTCAATCAGCCCTTCGCGCGTTATCGGTTATTGTTTGCTGTTCCTTAAAAGCAGCCCTTTTGGCGTATTATTTTGGGAATTTGTTGCATTTCCGTCTTACTTTGTTTTTTACATTAGCACTTCAGGCCGTGCGTGAAAAAAATTATCTGGCTAGCTAGTTACCAGTGTTTTCAAAATAACTCATAAATTGTCAAAGGTAGTTAACTTGTACTGTCAAGGCTACCTAAATGTTAAATAAAGTCTGTGTTACCTACCAGCCAACTATGTGCAAATGAACAAAAATCAGCCCAGTCCTTCCCTTCGTGATTTGGTCGCGTGGCACCGGGTTGGATATCCGTCCGCTTCTGTCGTGCACCAGCAAATACTGGTTAAATAGTAAGCCACTATAAATCACTGTAGCCGAGACCAACTGAAGACTGGAAATGTCAAACGTCGTAAGTGCTAAATCTCACATTTATCAGGGGAATGAAAAAACCCTATCTCTTATTCTGTCAAAAAATGAGAAGTACCCTTACACCATAGAATTATGCTGTTGACCAGAGCTTAAATTCGGCCGGCACCTCCGAGAGATTTTCTTTTATATCGCTGGAACAAGTCGGCAGCGAAAACTTAAAACAGCACACGTGTATTAAATAGCAACGTGACTATAGTTTTTCGCTGCGCCTGCTTTGTTCACGACTGCCAGCATCCACGGCGATGTAGTAGCATGGCGAACTCTCATGCTGTGTGCGTCACTGTGACATCGTAGTTTTGTTTCTTCAGCTCTTCGGGGAGTCAGAATTGTACGTGACCCTGCTAGGCCAGGAATACCTCCATCGTTATTCACCGCTAAATACTTTGTTAATTAATACTGCACACACGTTCTCCGAGCGGCTGCAGTGTAACTGTGTGGACATGCTGGCAGCCATTGAAAACATGGCGTCACAGTCACGAGGACTGCCGACTTCTGCCGATATGTACCGAGCAGAACTGGGGAGCAAATTGACACTGCTGCGGGGACAAGGTGTAGAAGACCCCATACTCCTAGATTTCGGAAAACCATTTCATACTGTGCCGCACTGCAGACTGTTGATGAGGGTCCAAGCATACGGTTTAGGTTCCCA